>NW_024429208.1:17976573-18304073 GCF_017639785.1 Mesocricetus auratus | reverse complement strand
TGCATGTATGTCTGTGTGAGGGTGTCAGATCTTGGAGTTATAGACTATTCTTAGCTGCCATGTGGGTGCTGAGACTTGAACCTGGGTCCTCTGGAAAAGCAGTTGGTGCTCTTAACCTCTAAGCCATCTCTCCAGTCCCTTTTTGTTGTTGTTGTTGTTGTTGTTATTGTTCTAGGGGTTTTGTTGTTTGCTTGTCTGTTTTTTGAGACAGTGTTTCTCAGTGTAACAGTCCTGGCTGTCCTGGAACTCTCGCTGCAGGCTAGTCTTGAACTCACAGAGATCTGCCTGCCTCTGACTTCTGAGTGTTGGGATTAAAGATGTGCATCACCACTGCCCGGCTCTTCTTCTTCTTCTTCTTTTTTAAGACAGGGCCTCATAAAGTCATCCAGGCTGATCTCTGCATCCTTTCCCTTTCCTCCTTGTCCCAATTTGCATCATATAACTATGTGATGTAACTAATATATTGATTAGCTTGGCTACACTCATCATTTTACAATTCGTAGACACATAAAATCATCATGTGGAGCCGGGCGTTGGTGGCACGTGCCTTTAATCCCAGCACTCGGGAGACAGAGGCAGGCCGATCTCTGTGAGTTCGAGGCCAGCCTGGTCTACAAAGCGAGTGCCTGGACAGCCTCCAAAGCAATACAGAGAAACCCTGTCTCCAAAAACCAAAAAAACAAAAAACAAAAAACAAAAAAAACATGTCATCCTCCCTAAAAATAATGCAATGTTACTTGCCAGCTCTGCCTCAACAAAGCTGGGTTGGGAGGCATCTAGTAGTACTCAGTCTCCAGATGTGACTAAAGCTCCTGTATCTTTTAAGAACTTTTGCAAACAAAGGATAGAAATACACAATCCTATGCTGGGAAGAAATCTAGTAAGGTCACACAGTTCGCCCATTCTTCTGACTTCAGGAAAAACTAAAGAGAAATGACCTCAATGTATAGATATATATCATTTTTTTAAAAAAGAAAAATTGCCCAAGGTAAGTTTCCTAGATGTGAAAATTTACTCCTTCCCATGAGCCTCCGAACCACGTCCTCAGCTTGTCATCCTAATGCTAGAGCCTGTCCTACCCCTCACATTCCCAGACCATTGTCTGCAGCTGGGATCCTGGAGCTGGGTGGCTGTTTTGCTGTGGTTTGTTGGCTTCTATCTGGTTAGCTGGTGGCTTACTTCTGCTCTTTGACTATCTTGATATCTCGGCTATTTAAACATATGTATAAGAAATTGGTTTTCTTTAGGCTTTGGTTTGGTTTGGTTTGGCTTGGTTTCATTTCGTTTCAGAGATAGGATCTCTGGCTTGCCTCTGGCAGTCTTCCTGCCTGGACCTCCTGGGTTCTGGGGTTATGCACCTTCGCACCAGCCATCCAGCCCACCCTTCTCTTCATCAGCTCCTGTTACCTCACTGTTGCCGGACGTGTCACAGAACAGAACGCTTCTGGTTATCTTCAGGGGACTCACATGTCTAACGGTTTTGCTCAGCTGCGTGTTCTTACACCTGTCAGTGATCTCTGTTCTTTTCATAACCAGGACGCAGCTTCACATCCACTGCTTATTATTCATCTTTAATTTTTAATTGTGTTTTATTTCATTTATTTGTGAGATGGGGGGAGGGCGGTATCTACAGACCACAACAAGTGTGTGGAGGTCAGAGGACAACTTTTGGGAGTCTGTTCCCTCCTCCTACCACATGGGTCCTCAGGCCCAGCAGCAAGCACCTATCCCCACTGAGTCACCTCACCAGCCCAGCTTATTCTTTAGTCTTCCTGAGAGCTGTGCCTTCCACAGGACACTCCAGGGACAGAGCATCTCAACAACACTAAGACTGCTGAAGCACTCACTATAGCGATGCCACCACCGCCTCCAACAGCCTTCCCTTCCTCCTCTCTGTCCACCAAGCTCTTAAGCTAACCAAGCCATCCCCACAAAATCAGACAGACTGTTTCTCCAGATGACAAATGGGCCTCTAATACACAAACCAACCATGTTTCCTGACTTACTCAGGCAGATCTCTGAGTTTGAGGCCAGCCAGAGCAAGTTCCAGGACAGCCTGGGCTCCACAGAGGAGCCCTGTCTTGAAAAAAAAAGTGCTGTGATAAATACCTCACACAGACTATCTCATTGCATGCATGAGATCACCCTGCAGGAGACATATTCTGATCCCCATCTTACAGATAAACGAAGTGAAGTTTGTATCACATATACAGCATAGCCAAGTACACAAGTTGAGTAAGTCATTGTATGAGTTGGAGACACACATTCACACACACACACACACACACACACACACACACACACACACGAGAACTTAAGGCAACTCCAAAATAGTAACGACAGAAGACTCACACCTGAGAGTTGACAATCTGGCAATTACTGGGTCCTTGAGGTCAGTGTCTCAGAGTCCTGGTGGGCTTACAACGGCTGTCTTTCACCAGGGCAGGCCCAGCAATGGCTAGTTGTTCACGAGGCAGGGTGTCTCAGCAGCCCCAGTCTGGCCCTGGAAGACTGAGCTTCCTGGAGAGCCAGCCACTGCTCCCCATTCCAGGATGGAAGCTCGGAACCGCTGGTTCTGCTATCATGGAAGGAATCTGCAGTAGCGGCAACAGCTTAGGGGTCTAGTTCTGCTATCAGCTCAGAGGCAAGAGAGAGGCCATGCAAGCAGCAGGGGAGAAATCCTCCTCCACCAGACCCTTTTCAACCGCAGAAGGTGTCACCCGCTAACCAATGACCCAACCAGGACATCCTGGCTGTCTGCCTCCATCCTCTGCTCTTCTCCTTAAGTAATCAAGGAATGCATCCATGGTAACAACATCGTGGAGGTACTGGATAACGACGGGATCGTTATGGTACAATAGACTGCACCACAACTGTACCGGGGTCTAGGCCAGGCCTGTGGCATACATAATTGGCCAGGGTAGAAACGGCCCTGCCTTTGTGGAGTTTGCTGTCAGGTGAACGATGGATACGTTCATTAAATGTAACACGGAGCCGGGCGTTGGTGGCTCACACCTTTAATCCCAGCACTCGGGAGGCAGAGGCAGGTGGATCTCTGTGAGTTCGAGACCAAGCCTGGTCTACCGAGCGAGTTCCAGGACAGGCTCCAAAACAATACAGAGAAACCCTGTCTCAGAAAAAAAAAAAAATGTAACATGGAATTCTACTGTTACAATATGCAAGGTACCGGGAAGGAAAGTCATTCCGTGCCATGAGCAAGTGTGAATTTCAGGAGCAGCTCAGGCTCCCTTGCTGGGGAGGAGGGGCACCTAGCTGGCTGTGTTTCCAAACAGTGCTAGCCAGGTAGGCTTCGGGCCCACCACTCTGCATTCCTGGCCTTCCTCTTCTCCCCTAGTTGGTGCCTTGAGGGTGTCTCCTACTCTGGTCTTTATTTGCCTTCATGGCACGTGCCTGGCTACATGTTCAGCACCTCAGCCACGGAGATATGGTCCCATGGAAACCAGCACCATTCAGAGAGGAGAATTGGCCCAAATGATTAGCACACGCATTGGACTCTATTTGGCAGGTTTTACTCTGGAAGATTTAGAGACTATTATTCCCTGGGGAAGAGGAGAGCGGTGGAGGGGGGTGGACAAGCGCGCTGTTATGCAGGCACCAAAATTGCCCAATATTAAAGCTGTTTTGAATTGAGCAGTGAGCTGGGAGCCTGCGGCCCATGAGCCTTGCCTTTGCCGCCATCTGCTGGTCACTCTGGGAAATGCTCTATATCGCATCCAGAGACCTGAGGAGCAGGCCTGGATTCAGTTGGATATGGAATGGTGTCAATCACTCTAAGAAGTGGCTGAGTTTTCCCAGCCTCTTGGCCTGTGCCGTGATCAACACCCCACCCCGGTTCCTTTTTAATCCCCACGACCCCAGCAAGTAGCTCAGTGACTGACACAACCAATGCTAATATTCCTCCACTCTGAAACCCCTAAGCTGGCCCTGCATAGGCCATTTCCTGGCTAGGTTTATGTCAACTTGACACAATATGGTCATTTGAAAGGAAGGAACCTCAACTGAGAAAATGCCTCCGTACGACCCAGCTGTCGGGCATTTTCTTAATTAGTGATTGAAGGGGGAGGGGCCAGTCAATTGGTGGTGGTGCCATCCCTGGGCTCCTGGTCTTGAGTTCTGTAAGAAAGCAAGCTAAGCAAGCCGCAGGGAACAGGCCAGTAAGCAGCACCCCCTCTCCATGGCCCCTGCATCAGCTCCTAACTCCAGGTTCCTGCCCTGTTTAAGTTCCTGTCCTGACTTCCTTCGATGGTGAAATGTGACGTGTAAGTGTGACCAATGTCAACCCTTTCCTCCCAAGGTGCTTTGGTCGTGGTCTTTTACCATAGCATAGAAACCCTAACACAGGACAGGCGTTGGTGGCACACATCCTTAATCCCAGCACTCAGGAGGCAGAGGCAGGTGGATCTCTGTGAGTTCGAGGCCAGCCTGGTCTACAGAGCGAGTTCCAGGACAGGCTCCAAAACAATACAGAGAAACCCTGTCTCAAAAAACCAAAGAAAGAAAGCCTAAGACAAGCCTCAAAACTTGTAAACATCCAAAAGACAAACCAAGAGAAAAGGGAGGAATAGGGCATCACCTCTGTCACCTTCATTCTCCACAGCTGTCCCTGCCCCCTCATCCTAGTGACTTCTTGTCAGAAGTTCACAGTGGGGACAGAGGCCCCAGGCCTGACCTCAAGGCCTCCACATTCATATGTCAGATGGGACCTTTGTCTGACAGACACCAAAGTGTCACCCAGAGACCCAGCAGGCCAGCAACTGCCAGTTGTCCCCAGACCAGATCTGCGTTTACCCCCTGCTCTAAGTAGGTCATTTGACTGACTGTCCTCCAAGAAAGCCACTGTCCATCAACAAAAAGCCAAAGTCCCTCTTCTGCTTAGCAGTCCAGTTGCAGACCCAGATGTGGCTAAGGGAGACTTGTCCCATCCAAGCTCCTACACACGTGTGTCGCTATCCCTGCTTCAGGCAGCCTGCCCCCCATCCCCCCACCCTGACACCTCATCCTCTTGGGCACTGAGCACTGGCCCAAGAGACACTTAACTAACTCATGGCTCATCGCAGAGGTCCTTGCCCAGAGCTGTAGAATATGTTCACACACTGTCCTTGTCCTTAAGATGATGACTCAGAACCCAAGCTGTTGAATCAAATCCCAGATGCAATGACTTTGGACAAACATTTATTTAAATATAGGAAACACAAGGGCCCAGGGGATAACTCCGTTGGTAAGGTACTTGCCCTGCAAGCAAAGAGACCTGATTTGGATGTCCAGAACCCATATTCTAAAAACGGGATGGTGGTACATACTTCTAATCCCAGCCCCTGGAACACAGAGACAGGTAGATCCTCCAGGTTTGCTGGGCAGCCGCCCTGAGTGAATCAGTGAACCCCAGGTCAGTGATGGACCCTGTCTCAAAAAGGAAGGAAGGGAGGGAGAGAGAGAAAGAATGGTAGCATCGACCCCAAGGAACAGCATCTGAGGTTGTCTCCTGACCCCACAGGCACCCACACATGTGTGCGTATACATCCTCTGCTCCTGTATCCTGTTAATGCGTGGGAGAAAGGTTTATTGGGGTTACACTTTCTGGTCAGAGCCCATTGCTGAGGGGAGTCAGAGCAGTTACTCAAGCAGAAACCATGGAAGAATTCTGCTGGCTGACTCACTCACTAGCTCTCGCTCCGGCTCAGCTAGCTTCTCGTATAGTCCAGGACCACCTGCCTGGGGAATGGTATCGCCCACAATGGGTTGGGGATTCATGTCAATTATCAATAAAGACAATTCCTCACAGATATGTCCACAGTTTAACCTGACAAAGACAGTCTCTCAGTTGAGGATCCTTTTTTGAAAGCTCTTATTTAAGATTTACTTGTTATTTTATGGGTGGGTGTGTTTTGCCTGAATATTACGTCTGTGCACTGTGTGCATGCAATGCTCCCAGTGACCAGAAGAGGGCATGAAATGCCCTGGAACCGGAGTTAAAAGGTATTTGAAAACTTCCATGTGGGTGCTGGAAATCAAAGCCACTTCCCCAGCCCTGTTAGTCCCTTTTCAGGTGATTCTGGGCCATTTGAAGTTCGCTGTTAACGCTAACCCAGGCCACCCTAATACAAATGTACAGCCTCACACACAAATATGCAATCAATCAATAAGTGGAAACAGTAACATCTACTTGAGGGGGCTGAATTTCTAAAGCGCTTGGCAAAAGATACATATGGCAGATAAACAGAAGAATGGGTGTGGGGTGGGGATTAGTGTTGCACATGTTGCCACCAGCTCTCCTGTGGGAAATGATCCAAAAATTAACAGCCCTGGCCCTAGTAAGAGCAGACTCGAAAGTATAGGGTCGCGGTGGCTCCTGGGGAACACGGACGCCTGTCGCAGTTCTTTGTACCCCAGCCCCAGGGTACCTCTAAAAGTGGAGGTGCAAAGCTCCGTCCCCGGGTAGATCACAGCATTGCAAACACTGGACTCAGGCCAGGATTTCAAGAGACAAAGGGGAACTTTCTCAGCAGCCTCCAGTCTGCTCTGAGGAAATACCTCTCATTTTTTACCTCCCAAGAAAGCAGTTTTGTGGAAAACCTGATACCGGGAGGGGCGGTGTGGCAGTCTTTGGAGACTTGTCGCCATCTAGCGCATGCAGAGCCGCAGTGCAGGAGAAGCGTGACCGAGAACAGGCTCTGCAGAGGGTTTCTGCCTCCCAGGGTGCTGCAGCCAGGCGTCTTGCCAAGAATTGACAGCTGCGCACCATCCAGGACGGGAGAGGATGCTATTTAGGCAACTCCCGTTTTAAAACATCAAGATAGAACCCCAGGCTGTGTGTTTTCTCTTTCTGAATGTATTGTTTTCTTTTCGAGGCTTTTGACCTTGTTAGTTTCTTGGAGATTATGTTACAGATTCCCACACGCAGGGTGACCACGAGTGGGAGACGGCGTCCGAATTGTGAGCCACCACAACCTGATACAGCACACGCGTCCCTCTTCTTCATCGGACTCCTGAGTCCTTCGTCTCTGTTCCTGAGAACCCACATCCCCACCCCTCGTCACCTTTCGGTGTTCTCTCTAGTCGACCCCAGAGCCTAACTTCTGAAACCCTCTCCCGCTTCCCGATTCTTCTACCTGACTCTCCCTGCTCCTGTCCTGAGTGCTAAAGTCCCCTCACACTTAGATCTTCATTGGGTCTCGCTCTTGAACCCAGGTCTTCCAAGGTTGCGATGCATCACTACTATCCGGAGCATCTGTGCTTTGGGAAAGCCACCGGGAGACTGAGATGAACCAAAAGAAGAGAGCCAATGAGCAGCCCCGAGGAAGCGTTGCTCGCTCTCATTGGTCACTCACTCCGCAGTCACCCATGCCAACCGCTCCTCCTCCTGCATCACGAGGTTTTTTCTATTTCTTACCCATTCCTGACAACACAGAACCCAGCGTACTGGTTATTGCTTGTTGCTCTGACAAGACACGCGACAAAAGGACCTTGGGGAGGACTTATTTGGGCTCCTGGTTTAGGAGTACAGCCTATCATGGGGGGAAACGTGGTGGTGAGAGCATCTCTGGCCATGATGACAGGAACGGGAGGCAGCAGGTCACATTGCCTCCGCAGAGAGACAGGAATGCTGGCGCTCAGCACAATTGCTTCCTTTTATTCAGCCCTGGACCCCAGTCCATGGGATGGTGCCAGTCACGTTTGGGGTGGGTCTTCCTTTCTCGGTTGAACCTGTCTGGAAAATCCCTCGAAGTTTCTCAAAGAACTGTCTCCCATGTGATTCTAAGTCCGGTCAAGCTGACAACCAACATTACCCATCATGCCTAGCAAAGCTACGTCTAAGTTCTTCAGGAGTCTTCCAGAAGCTTCCCACACATATTATAGACCCAGCCTGCTATCCTGTAGACCTTCAGTCGCCATGTTGGCCTCAGTTCCCCCCTTCACTTTCACCTCTTTTAGTCTCGCTGAGTGTGGCTGTGTTCTCTGAGCACTCCGCTGTGTCTTCGGAACACTACCATCTCTTCCTTCACAACCAGTGGGGGACACCAATACTAACCATGTCCTATTGAGGAGTTCAAAGCCAGCCTGGTCTACACAGTGAGTTCCAAGCCAGGGCTGAGTCATCGTGGGACCCTGTCTCAGAAGAAAATGTCAGATATGCAAACGGCCCATTCTACTTATGAGAGAGACCTAGGAAAGAATGATTACAGAAAGCAAATAAGTACTTCCCTGAGACCAATGGAGGGAAATTGACTGAAAAAAAATCACTGTTGAGAAACTGAGATGTAAAAAGATCTAGATGTGGATCAGTTTCCACATGGAGAAAAGCTGGACTGGGTTCTGTTTCCACAAACTCAAACATGCAGCCTTCATGCAGTGCCTGGGTACACACTTCTGGGGTAGGAATGAATCATTTTATATCATAGAAGCTTGAGGTTCAGACAGTTCTGAACCATAAGAATTCAGGCAGCAGACAGTAACCCCAAATGTCTTTGGGAAACCCTCTTCCCTAACTCCACCTGGCTCTTTCTGATGGTGCTGTCATTCACAATGCTTACCCTGTCCCTGGTTTCCAGAGTAACTCAGTCATATGACCTCAGCTGACCAATCACACGTCTTTAAACCTACAGCTGCAGTGGTTGACCCCACATCTGGGCATACGATAATAGCTTGGAGAATCAGAATTCACTATCTGCTGTGTAAGCATGATCATTGAAAGAAATTCCCTATTTCATATCAGCAATTGTAAGGCTGTAACCTCAAAGCCTAAGGGAAGTTCCTGTGTGAGATATTTTGAAGTATGTCTTACAAATGCTTGCTATCCGGCATTCCTTCCCCTTCTGTATGTATATAGTGGGCCTTCATTCTATGACTACCTCAAACACACACACACACACACACACACACACACACACACACACATTTTACAAGGGAGACAAATACTAAATAAAAGAATTTACCCCAAAATACAAAAATATGAATGGTGCAGTGAACCATTTATCATGGGGACACCATGGTAAAATATTCTAACAGGAAACTTTGGGGACAGAGGGTTTATTTGACTCACAGTTCCCAAGGGATATAATCCATCCCAGTGGGGGAGTTGTGTCCTGTCGACAAAAGCAGGGATGAACAGGAAGTGGGCCAGCCTATAAAGCTTCCAGGCCTGCCCGCAGTGACCCATTTCCTCCAGCAAGCTCCACCTTCCAAGGGTTCCACATCCTTTCCAAGAGCATCGCCAGCTGGGGGACCATGTGTTCAAGCACAAGAGACGATGGGGGGACATTTCACCTTCAAACCACAATGGAGGGTTGGTTTCGGAAGTAATATTTAATATAAGAGAATGAATCTCTCTGACAGTAAAATTTTGAAGCCCAAATCATGAAGGGTGGGGAAAAAAAAAGAAAAAAAGAAACTATGTAGGGCTGAGATTTCTACTCACTTTCTCGCAAATCACACCACATAAATAATTTCGTATTAAATTTACAGTCCAACCACTTTAAGCTCCTGGAAGAGGGGCAGTGTCTAAATATAAAGCCATTCATTAACCTGAATATCATCGGAAGGCTGTATGTAATTCACTCCTTTCCATCGTGTGCTGAGAACCGCAGCTAATCACTTCATGTTCTATTTATAGGAGCTGCTGACCAGTTTCTTATCTTCTCATTCTTCATATATCAGGAGCCCTAGTCGAGTTACAGGGTGTATGCTTCGGGAAAAGCTAGATGCTGTGGGTAAGTTGATATTTTAATCATTGATTCCTTTGGAAAATGATAAAACTCCCAGCTGTCTCACACACATGGAACTTAATGCCTTGTGACTAGATAGATACAACTGTCCAGATCCGAAAAAGAAATTTGGAAGTGCTATGCTGGTCAGAGAACCGTGCCCTGCCCAGCACCTGCCGTCCACACATGCCTGGGATGCCCACACTGCCCTGCACACCTGCTGCAGCCGGCCGTCTTAGACAAAGCTACGTACTCCCCCCACTGACACAACAGAACAGTACTGACTGAAGAGGCTTCAGTGGCTCCTTACATGCCATCCATGGTGACAATGGTGCTTTAGAAAAGCAGTCAGAGACAGCTGGGCTGGTTCCAAGGATTCCTTTACACAAATGGCTGTTGACCATGTTCCGCTCGCTGCCTCGGGTCTGCTCAGGTGCCTGTCCTTGACTGGGGAACACTGTTCACATCCCCAGAGAGAGCCACCTGGAGCTCACAGGAGCTGCGCAGCTAATGCCGCCTTCCTGGCAGAAAAGGCAGGTATTCTGAAGAGACAGTTGTGGCCTTCCTTTGGTTATCAGGTTATTGAAACAACAGCCCACAAAATTGAAATTTCCCGAGGAACTTCATGGGGAAATAAGGAAAAGGCTGGTGCTAGCCAGGGGAAGAACTCGCTTTCACTGGTGCTTGTTTTTCTAACTGTGCTCTTAAAGAACGGGTGGTGAGCTCTGGTCAATAAGACTGCCAAGGCCTCAGCCTCTGACCCTAGCAGCTAAGAGCAAACAAAAGACTAGACTCCTTGACAATAGTGTCCCTGACTTCACAGTATAACCTGAAAAGAAGCACATGGGACACTCCACCCACAGGATCCTACCAGTAAATATTAGTGTTCATTGAAATTAGTTTGGTGTTTACCTTTTTCCGCTGTAGAAAAATCCAGCTAAGGTTACAAGCTGATACAGAAGACTGGAAGCCTTGAAGACATGTGACAGACTCGGCACCATTTCCAGCCAATTAACAAATCTATTCAGAGCTTACCTCACGCAGGGAAGTATAAACTACAGCATCCGGCCTTAAGAGGGCTTCTGCCTACTATAACAATAAGATATATGCAACACCAATGCAGTCATTTGCTACTAGGGTCAAACAGGAAAGCTGGCTTCACACGAGAACCACTGGCTACTGCTGACTGTGGGTGTGCCAGACTCTCCTAGATTGTTCCATATACATTGTCCGTCTGCACACACTTCTGATCCCAAAGAGGTTACGATTACCGCACCCCTGTACAAACAAGGAGTCCCCCAGTCCAGCTCCTCCAAAAGGTTTCTCCCGCAGGGTTCTAGGAGTCCTCTGGGCATCTCTTGAGCACGCTCTCAACAGGCCCTTTTGATTATTCCGTGAGATCTACTACCTCCCTAATTTTCTAATCAGTCACTGTGTCTTCCACTGCAAATAGCCGCTGTTTGCCTAAATGTGACGAATCCATCACTTCCAAATCATTCCATGGTTTGACTGAGTGGCTCTTTTCATCCATATATTGTCATGTGGAGCAGGCAGACAGCTTTGTCCAGAATGGCATCCCTTGTGATTGGCTGCTGATGCTGGCTGTCAGGTAGAAGTCCTGGTTCTTGTCTCCACATAGAGGCTTGGACTTTCACACAACATGAGGGCTGGATTCCAACAGGAATGTTCTGAGCAGCACAATTAGGCATTTCAGGGTTCCTGAAGCCCAGCCTCTGATGGTGCACACCAATGTATTGTCACATTCTGTGGGTCAAAGCAAGTCAAAGTACTGATGGTAGAAGATTTCTGCATCTACCTTGAATTCTCTGCAGTCACTGTAGCCAAAGCATGCAAACGGTGCCACAGCTGTGTCATTTAACTCAAGACACAGATGCTGCAAAATATGATTTTAACTAGGTAAGGATCTGTTATATTTGTTTATGCTGCAGAATATTACCTTAACTGTGTAAAGGTGTGTTACTTTTGTTTATGCTGCATTTGTTTAAATATGTAAGGATGTGTTACACTTGTTTGTGCTACACTTGTTTAATTACATAAGGATGTGTTACATTTGTTTCACCTTGCCTGCCTAAAACACTTGGTCTAATAAAGAGCTGAATGGCCAATAGATAGGTAGAGAAAGTATAGGCAGGGCATGCAGGCAGAAAAAATAAATAGGAGGAAAAATCTAGACTCAGGAAGAGTAAGAGAAAAGAGAACAAGGGACACACCCAGGACAAGAAGCCAGGCAACCTCAGCCAGCCAGATATACAGACAGCAAGAAAGTAAGGAAAGGTAAAAAGCACCAAAGCAAAATGTAAATGAAGAGAGACAGGTTAAGTTCTAAGAGCCAGCAAGAAAAGAGTTAAGTTATGTGGGAGCATTCAAAACTAATAACTAGTCTCCGTGTCATGATTTGGGAGCTGGTTGGTGGCCCAAAAGAAAAAGTCTGGTACACACAGAATACTTCACAGTGATGCAGCTAATGCCTGAGTGTCTCATTATGCTAATACAGCTCTATTACCCTATCCCTTCTACTGGAACACTTGTCAAAGACAGTGTCCCCATTACCCATCACTGTCAAGACTATCATCAAAATTAGTATTACCCAATGTCTATGTCCTCATACAAGGTTTTCCTTTAATATTCTTATTAATTCTTAAAGAATTTCATATAATGTATTTGACTATATCAACCACCCCCAGATATACCCACCAACTTCATATCTTCTTTTTAATAATTCATAGATTCCAATTCGTGCTGTCTATGTACTCTTGGATGTGGGGCCATCCACTGGAGTATGGTCAACCTACCAGGAGCCACGCCCTTAAAGAAAACTGACTCACTTTGTACCCAAGAGGTCATCCACTCTTCATAACTCCTTGGTAAGAGTCAGGGCTCGAGCACCAGGCTGAGCTCCAGAAGTCCAGGCAAAGAGAGGGAGGAGGGATTATATTAGCGAGGGGGATCATGAGAATGATGGAGAAATGCGGAGGCAGCTGACCCGAACTCGTGGAGGTTCACAAACTCTAGACCAACAGCTGGGGAGCCTGCATGGGACCAAACTAGGCCTTCTGCATGTGGGTGACAGTTATGTAGCCTGGTCTGTTTGTGGGGACCCTGGCAGTGGGACCAGGATCTGTCCCTGGTATATGAACTGCCTTTCTGAAGCCCGTTCCCTATGGTGGGATGCCTTGCTCAGCCTTGATGCTGGAAGGAGGGGCTTGGTCCTGCCTCAACTGAATGTGCCAGGCTTTGTTGACTCCCCATGGAGACCTTATCCTTTTTGAAGAAGAGTGGGTTGGGGGGAAGTGGGTGGGGGAAGAGTGGGGAGGGGGAACTGTGGTTGGTATGTAAAATGAACAAAAATATTTTTTTAAAGGAGTCAGCGCACATGACCCCCTCCCACAGCATGGGAAATGTTGACTGGCTTGACCGGTGCAGATCTTACACATGTGACCTCGGTGGCTTTAAGGTCATGAGTGTGGCAGTCCTGTCACATCCAGAAGACACTTGCGCTCTAGTCTTCCACAACCCCTGGCTCTCACAACCTTTCTGGCGCTCTGCCACAATGGCCCCTGAGTCTTGGAGAAGATGGACATTGTAGATGTCCCACTGGGGACGGAGCTCTCTACAGGCACTTTTCGGCACTTTGACCAGCTGTAGCTTTCTGCATTCATCACTATCACTGCACAAAGAAACGTTTCTGATGAGGTCTGAGGGTGGCACTAACATATGAGAAGAGAGATGTACACTTAGTGGTGAGCCACACAAGGTTTGGATGAAACTCCTCCAGAAACTGCATTCAGACTGCAGCAGCAGACACCCATAACCCGCAAGTCACATTTGCAGTGGGCCAGCATCTGAGGATGCTAAGTAACACAGCATCAGGCCAGAGGGACTCACACAGTGCTTAGCTGTTGTGGAATATTAGTTGGAGATGTGCTACATTTGTTTATGCTGTGGAACATTTGTTTAATGATAGCAAAAATGTGTTTCATCCTTTTATGTTCCATTTGTTTAGCTCTGTGAAGCTGTGTTACTTTGCCTGTCTAAAACACCTGATTGGTCTAATAAAGAGCTGAATGGCCAAGAGCCAGGCAGGAGAAAGGATAGGCAGGGCTGGAAGGCAGAGAGAATAAATAGGAGAACTATGGAAGAGAGATTGAGGGAATGAAAAACAAAAGGAGAGGAGGACATCAGGGGCCAGTCACCCAGCTACACAGCAAGCCATGGAGTAAGAAGTAAAGAAAGCTATATAGAAATAGGAAAAGATAAAAGCCCAGAGGCACCTGGGTTCAATTCCCAGCACTCACACGGCAGCTCACAACTGTCTGTAACTCCAGTTCCAGGGGATCCAACACCCTCACACAGACATGCAGGCAAAACACCAATGCACGTAAATAAGAATAAATCATAAAAGCCCAGAGGCTAAAGGCAGATGGGATAATTTAAGAAAAGCTGGCTAGAAATAAGCCAAGCTAAGGCCAGGCATTCATAAGAAAAAATACATCTCTGTTTATTTATTTGGGAGCTGGGTAATGGGCCACCAAAGAATAAAGATTTTTTTTAAAAATCTACACCTAGCCTCAAAATCAACCCTCTTCTACCCCTTGAACCAAACTAAGTTCCTCATTTCTAACTTGTTTATAACTCTGACTTCTGAAGGACACCCCAAGTTCAACTTCCATGAACGGCTGAGTTGCAGCACATGCTTATCCAGACTGCTACACACAGAGGCACGGTGCTGGGGGACCTGGACCACGTAGATGAAGGGATGACTATTTTAGAACTATTACATTCTAGCAACACCAGAGATGCTTTGTGAGTTTGTGGGTAACGGTGTTCATGCATGTGTGTATGCATGTTCATGTGTGGGTGCATGTTCATGGGTGCTTGAGAGAGTATGTGTGTGTGGTGTAGGTGTGTGTGTGTGTGTGTGTGTGTGTGTGTGTGTGTCCATGGAGGCCAAAGGTTATTGTTTGGTCTTTTCCTCAATTGGCAATATATATAAATATATTGCAATATATTTATATGCATATAAATATATATGCAAGGTTCTTACTGAAACTGAAGCTGTCTGGTTTGAATATTTTAATTAGCCAGCTTGCTTCTGGATCCCACCTCCCTTTCCTAAGCACCAGGATATAGGGATATAGACAGGCCATGATGCCTACCCAGCTTTTCTGTGTGGGTGCTGGGGACATGAATGCTGGTCCTCACACCTGCACAGCAAGTGCTTCATTCATGAAGTCATCTCCCAGCCCCACCAGAGATTTGGATTTTTAAGATTTGTTTACTTTGATATTATGCATTGGAGTGTTTTGGCTACATGTATGTCCATGTGCGTGCAGTGCCCAAGGGGGGCGGAAGAGGGTATCAGACCCTCTGGAACTGTAGTTACAGATGGTTGAGGCCTGTCCTGTGTGATAGGAATCAAACCCAGTTCTTCAAGTGCAGCAAATGCCCTTAACCACTGAGCCGTTATCTCCAGCTCAAAATGTTTCATTATTATTTTCAAAGTATGCAGATGGGCAGGTGGGTTCCGATGCCTGTGGTGGCCACATGAGGGCATCGGATCCACTGGAGTTGAGTGACATGTGTGCTGGGAGCGAACCTTGGGTCCTCTGGAGGAGCAGCGTGTGCTCTTAGCCTCTGAACCACCCTTCAGCCTCTCACCAGAGAGCCTTAGTTGTCACTTATACACAGGACTGGACAAGGAAATGTGACGGACATGCTGCCTGAGACACTCAGGCATGTGCTGACCACCAAGCCTTACGCTTCCCAATCGTCCAGCACATGGACTGAGGTAATCCCCACAAGCCTAGAAGGTAGGTGAAAAGGGCAGATGAACTCATTCAGAATCACAGGCTTAAGTCATTTGTCCACAGTGCTAAGCCAGCTTCCCTCCCAGGCCTGTGACTGTCATGGCAGAGCCCTGTAACCACACCCTAGGCTCTCCCCAGGGAATGCCGTTAGCACTTCCCCGCCACTCACCCCACCTAGTCTTCACAGACTCGCTGGCCACTGATGATGACCAGTAACAGCCAATGCCAGCCTCGATGACAGCTTGATACCATTTCATCGAGGTCCAACTCAGGGACACCCATTGCCAACGATGAACCTGCCCTAGCTTTATTCATGGAGAGAAATAGAATTCTGCTTTAAAAAAAAAAAGCTGGGCACGGAAACTCAAAAGATATCCTACTAGATGATAAATTCCTTTTCCCTGTGGTGGTAAACATGCAAGTCACTGTTGGTCTCTCTCTGCATTTGTCAGCCAAAACAACAAACCCACATGGTGAACTGACCCTGCAAAAGTCAGATTTTCCCCACAGAAACGATGAGAGTGATGTGAGCGCCACCACCACCCCTAGCATCTGACAGAACCTGGCAAAACCTGGCTCAGGGCTAACAGTGAGCTCATGTTTCAGATTGCTTCCAGGAGCTAATTGGTTAAAGACTCCTTTGGGTTTTTGGTTTTTTGTGTTTTTAACAGACCCAGGGAGCAAAGAAGTTTCTAGAAGAAAAAAAAAATGTGCGCCCTCTAAATGACTATAATTTAGCATGAAATTATTTTTAATTACTTCCTAATCCTTAAAATACGTATTTGAGAAGCACAATGAGATATGTGTGGAATAAACACAGCAAATCGTATTTTACAGGCAGTAAAGAAGATCCAGAGAGCTGATTTATATCATATTACAGGGAGAGGCTGAAATTTGAGCTCAAGGCTGTCAACACCCAGTTTTGTGATTACTTGCTTGAAAATGATGCTCGTCGCCAGCCAGCATCCTAGCCTGGTCCTAAATTCACTCCTGCCAGAGTGCCTGAATGGACTGAACCATCTATATCCATTCTGAAGTTTAAATACAGGTGTTTTGCTGTCCAAGTGTTAACCCTGGCATGATTCGTGGACTCCATCAAATGAAGTACCAGTTTCTGTCTTGTTCCAGATTCGGGGCATCACAGCTTCAACCAAAGCCGTTAAAACACAAATATGGACCAAAGAGGGGTTCACTGGCCAACACAAGCTTTTATCTAACACTTTAAACTTTTCAGACACAGAAACCATTTCCTTTTTTGGAGACACGGAATATAATTTAATTCTATGAAAGTAAGGGCAAAATATTTAGCTCTGTCTAGGAGCTTTTTGCTTGAAACATCTAAGCTAATCCTGACTCAATAAAAAAAATTCACATTATAGCAAAATTCATGTAAAAGAAAATCTATGCAACTAATACACTTATTTTCACTTTCTAAGCAGCAGACAAAGAGACAAGTGACCCTCCATTTTCAGATACTAGAACAATGTCCCTAACACATGCTGAGCAGGCCTCTCTGGTGCCAGTCATAGAAGATCACCAAGCAGATAGCAGGAAAAAAAAACCCTTTTTCACTTCACAAACTAGTTGCAAAATACTCCTTGGAGTGTAAACACTAAGAGAAAAAAATGATAATAAGTGATCATCCCATATGGCGAATAATTCCAAGTCCCAACCCCAACTTTTTAGAAGGGGGGTAGGGGGCTAAAGGCCTTGATTAGAAGGCTCTAATCAGCCTTGTGACCTGAGTTTGATCCCCATGCAGTCTAAGGAGAGAACTGATGACAGAAAGCTATCCTCTGACCCCACAAGTGCACTGCGTCTATACCCATACACATTCACACTCGTGCAATAAGTATTTACATAAATTAGAAACAGACAAGTAAGTATGGTGTATCAGTCCGTGTTCTGTTGCTTTGAAGAGACACCATGGCCACGGCAACTCTCATAAAAGAAAGCATTTAATCAGGGCTGTCTTACAGCTTCAGATGTTTAGTCCATTGTCATCATGGTGGAGACCATGGCGGCACGCAGGCAGACACTGTGCTGGAGAAGTGGCTGAGAATTCTACACCCAGATCCACAGGCAGCAGGAAGAGAGGGGCCACTGCACCTCAAAGCCACCCCCAGCGACACTTCCTCCAACAAGGCCACGCCTCCTAATCCTTTTAGGTAGAGTCACCCCCTGGTGACCAAGCATTCAAATCTATGAACCTATGGGGACCTTCTTATTCAAATCACCTCATGTGAGCTTTTTCTTTCTCTTTCCTTCCTTCCTTCCTTCCTTTCTTTTTAAATAAGGAACAAGGTGACAAACACACTCCTGGGTTTAAGTTATGTGGAAAGAACAACCAAAATTAAAATTTTAAAACGAATCAGGGCATGGAGAACACATTGGATGTTCAGTAAAGCAAACACAACATCTTACACTCCTCACAACTTGGTAGATTCCAGAATTAGACCTTTTTATTAATGAGAAAACAGAAGTTCAGAGACATTAACTGACTAAAGTTTATCAGGTAAAGGCTGAATGTTGTACTGTATAATGAAAGAAATAGAACTGTAGTTTTCCTCATTGAGCACAGTAATCTCCCACCTTGGCCACAGTTAGAATACCCCAGAATGTGATCCCATGACTCGGGTTTTAGTGGCCTTGGGTAGGGCACAGGGAGTTTGAGCTTACTTTGATTAGGGTCTGCTAGTGAGCCTAGTATGTAGCCCCATACTACACTCATTTCTCAAACTTTTTTCTAATGTTTATTTTACTTTTAATTTTGTGTCCCTGTGTAGGGGTGTGTACATGGTGTGGGTGTTCACAGAGGTCAGGAGTTCCAGATCCTCTGGTGCTAAAGCCACAGGCAGTGTGAGCTGCCTGACGTGGGTGCTGGAACTGAACTTGAATCCTCCAGAAGAGGTATGTAATGGTTATTCTTGCTGACTAATACAAGCATCGAGGACTCTTAACCACTAAACCACTTTTCCATCCCTGGTTCTCAAACATTTGCATGTGGGATTTTTGACCTGTGTGCGTTTTTTATTATTTATTTATGTGGGCATGGTATGGATGTCATAGGACAGCATAAGAACAGTGGTTCTCTTCCTCTACCACTCAGGGCACTGATGTTAGCCCTAAACATCTTTACCCACTGAGCCTTCTCACTGCCTCTAATATGCATGTCTAACATGCTTTCAGACATGGTTGCTGTCAGTTGACAGACACATGGTCAAAACAGGGCCAGGCATTGCAAAGTCCAAACCTACACTCTCCTACCAAACCCCCATCTGACTATACTTCCGGATCCCCTTGTATCCAGATAAGACCATGTGACAAATTCCCACATAGTCTATGAGGCACTTTGAGTCTGAGGCAATCGAAAGCAAATGTTTCTTAATCCTTCCCATACCATATGATCCAAGCTCTAGGAGATAAGGCTTTGAAAAACATGGCGGTAGGCTTGCATTTGACAATCGTGGAATTAAAAATAAGTAAGATCTGCCTTGGTTTTACTTCCAAATGAGAAGACCATGTACACCGTGGATGCTTTTCATAAGTGGTCAGGCTCAAAATAAATATGGATGGCAGTCACACTAAAGTTTCTTCATTGAAGTTTTCTACATTTTTTTCAGGTACATGCTTGTTTTTTTTTTTTTCTTTTCTTTTCTTTTAAGACAGGCCAACCTACAACTCATTATGTAACCAAGGATGACTTGAACTTTTGTAATCCTGCATGCTGGGACTACAGATATAGGTCATCACACCCAGTTAGATCAAAATCATAGGTAAGTGTGGAAGTCTGAATATGGGTGACCCCTGTATTTGAATGTTTGGTTCCCAGTTGGTGGATTAGTAAGGATTAGGAGATGTGGCCTGACATACAGGGGGCTTTGGGAGGTGACACACAGGGGGTGGGCTTTGGGATTTTAAAAGTCCACGCCAGACCCAGTCTCCCTCCTCTCTCTGCCTCCAACTTTCAGATCAGATGTGGGCTCTCAGTATCTGCTCCAACACCATACCTGGTCCCACCATGATGGTCAGGGACTCCCCCTGAAACTGTAAGCAAGCCCAAATGAAATGCTTTCTTTCACAAGTTGCCTTGATTGTGATACCTCTTCACACACAGAACAGTGGCTAAGACAGGTGACCGTGCGGTTTCATGTACCCAGTGCCAAAACTTGGCAATAGCAAATGAGGCAAGATGGGAATTTCTCCGCCTCAGGGGGAGCAGGGTGGGGAGCTTCTACGAAGCTGTTATTGCTGTGAGGTAAGGGAACTCCGTACCAGAGCCATGTGAGGCAGCCCAAAGAGCCATGTGAGGGAAGAGGCTGGCATTCAAAGGCAGGTGTCATCAAAGAGGGACAAGATAGAGTAGGTGTCAGAGAGTGGTCCCTGCGCGCACTGACCAGGCCAAGAGACCAGAGCATAATTTCATCAGGTTAAATGCTGAGGTTGCAAATTCAGGAAACTAGAAAGGCTTCTCTGCAGATGTGCTGATATCTAAGCCTCTGTCCCACAGTACCCAACTATTCTCCTGGGGAAAGGGATGAGCTAGGAAGCTTTTACTAGGGAAGGCTACATTAGCATCCCAAACACACACACATTTAAAAAATAAAAGTCAACTATTTACAACCAATAGTTCTTCCCTGGGTATCGTTCTATGGTGTTGGAGAGGATGAGAAATTCTAAAGCAGAAACTCCTCTCAGAGAAAAAAGAAATCGGCAATCGTCTCTCTCCTTCCCTCTACCGGCTGACTATGGCGTGGCAATGGCACCGCTGAACTCTCACTGGCTAGCCTCTTTCCTCCTGGGACGCCGGCAGCCATGATTGAGTTCATGCTGTTTGTGATAGAGGTCAACCTCGAGAGCAAGGACAAACCATATTACGGCTCCTAATTCTCTGCTCATAACTCCACACTGGCACAGCCACTCGTATTTTATCGACCAAAAATAAGTCCATGGTTTGGTCTGACATCCCTGGGATGGAGAAGCCTGCACAAGTCACAGGGCACCAGGAAGGGTGCATGGTCGTCTTACCCAGAAGAGGAAATGAGTTATTGAGAACAATAATTTAGTCTCCCACTAGAGGCCTGGGAAGATGGGCTAATGGCCCTAACGACGATAAATCTGAACTTCACATGGATCAAGCTTGGATCCTGAATGGAAGAATTAGCTAAAAGAGACCACCAGGTTACGTGAACAGTCAAGACTGAGTCCCTCCTAAACTCCACTCCAATCTGAGGCTACTAACTTGTTTACAGAGAGAAAAATAACAAGTTTTTTTGAGCAAGTTAGGTCCACTGTACGTAAAAGAGATATGTGCAAAATTAAAGTCTTCGTCTGGTTTCCTGGGGAAGCAAGAGAGAAACTGCCGAGACAAAAAGTTAAGGTGGGGTTGGTTAGCGAGGCTATGCTGAACCCAAAGATGAGAGGGAACAGCAAAAATCACAGTTCCATTATATGAATTTAAAGAGATCAGTGGCAGGGAGATGGCCAGCCACCCCCGTTAACTACTGGAGATCACTTTTATCTTCACCCCAGGTTCATAGATGGAAGGTCAGCACCAACAGCTGTAGGGAGCAGCAGAAAAAAGAAAGGAGGAGATACCCGTCTACAAAAGCCCCAGCCTCCGGGAAGACAGACGCAGCGTGCTGAAAGGCCACGCTGTGAAGACTGACTGCCTCACCTGGGCGGGGTGTGACTCCTCTGGTTGTCTGGGTACTATGTCATGGAGAAATGTAGCAGCCTGGGCTGTGGCGCCCAGGCCGCTGGATCCACCAGGTGATTCCAGGTTCATCTAAGGTCAAGAGCACTAGTCCATGAAATCTGACCCACCCAAGAGATGAGCCTCTGGGAGCTGCATAAGAGATTGTTTGATTATATTCACTGATGTGGAAAGACACATTTTAATTGGTGTTATCACCCCCTGGCCTGCACCCTATGACTGTATACATTCAAGAAGTCAATAGAAAAACTTTGGGTATTGTAGCTGAGTCCTTCCCCAAAGGGACCTGACCTCCCCTCCATTCCTGGCTCTCGGCTTCTTGATGGTAGGTGTAATGTCACCAGCTTCTGCAAACTCCTGTGACTGTGACTTTCCTGCCTCTGTGTACTATAACCTGGAACTATATACCACAATGAGCCCTTTCTCCCTGAAGTTTATCGGGTCAGGATATCCTATGACAACAGGAAGAGAAACTGCAGAAGAGTCCACCCACCAGACCGGGAGAAGGCTTCTTGGGAGCTGCCAACACCGTCACGACACTCCTACAGGGAACAGAGTGATGCGGAGTCGGAGCGTAGCACAGCATTCAGAGGCTCCAAACCTACACCCTGTTGTGAGAGACAGTAAGCCAGCACGAGGATTACTACTACAATAGTGAGCAGGCACACAGAGTCACACAGAGAATGACAAATGGGAAAAGCCAGGGCTCTGGAGACAACTGTCCACAGATAACGTGTTGAAATTCTCTAACCCTCAATTCGTTTCAGATGAAGTAAGGATAAAAATGGCAGTCTTCAAGATAGGGCTTCTCCTTTAGACAATCTGCAGAGTTCAGAACAAAATGAGAAATTACTTATAATTTTAGAAATTGCGCTCTTTGCTCAAAAACCACATTGATTTCTTTTAACTTCCTTTCTATTGATTTCTGGTGTCTTCCGCAACATGTATCTGGATCCCATTCATCTCCCTTCGTATCTGCCCACTGCCCTTGCAACCTCCCCTCCAAAACAAAAATGAAAGAGACAAGAGAGAGAGAGAGAGAGAGAGAGAGAGAGAGAGAGAGAGAGAGAGAGAGAGAGAGAGAGAGAGAGAAGAAAACAATCTCATCATGGACGCTGTAGTGTTATACGGGGAGTCACTCAGTAAACCCTTCAGTCTGCATATCTTTACTTGCAAGTGTTCATTGCAAAGAGTCAGTGGCCTGGTCTGAGGCCTCTGGTTTCTGCTACACTATCGATGCTGGACCCTCACTGGGGCTCCTCTTGGATATCCTGTTGTTGTCCTGTGTCGTGGAGACCCTGCAGCTTTGGATCTATGGGATGTGTCCCTTCACATGCTCCAGCAGACCATAGATGGATAGATTGTGAGGAAGGCCAAGTCATAACCCTGGGCCTGGGTCGTTACAGGGTTGGTCAGCCGGCCAGCTCTCCTGAGTCCTCACCACCAGGGAGAGCTCTGCAGCACTGCCCCTGCTAGCTCACCCTATGCAGCAATGAGCACAGGCAGGCACTTTACCCACTGGGCTGTGCCACCAGCCCTCAGCTGGAAGCCTTGTACAGCAGTGTAGAACACAGCAGTGAGTCGTGCCTTGCTTCCAGAGTGTAGAGAGTATAGCCACACTTGTGCAAAGTACTCAAAGGCACTTACACGAGGAGGTCCTTGTCCTTACCACTTTGGAATCTCTCTTGTCATTAAAATGAAAAGGAATGGATGGCTTAATGGCTTCAAGAAATACCTGAATGAGTGAAACTTTAAATTGATTTTTAAGATGGAAAGTAATACCTACCTTTTTTTTTTTTTTTTTTTGGTTTTTCGAGGCAGGGTTTCTCTGTGGTTTTGGAGGCTGTCCTAGAACTCGCTCTATAGACCGGGCTGGCCTTGAACTCACAGAGATCTGCCTGCCTCTGCCTCCGAAGTGCTGGGATTAAAGGCGTGCGCCACCAACGCCTGGCATAACTTATTTTTTTAAACCGAGAACTGTTTGCAGCCAGGCAGTGGTTGTGTACACTTTGAATCCCAGCACTTGGGAGGCAGAAGCAGCAGATCTCTGTGAGCTCAAGGCAGCCTGGTCTACAGAGTGAGTTCTAGGACAGCCAGTACATACATGCATGCAGACAAAACACCCACATGCATAAAATAAAAATAAAGGAAGGAAGGATTATATACTCTTATCAAGCATTTATTGAGTCGATACCACCATTTAGGGGAGCAACACCAGTAAAAGCCATTCCCAAGATAGACAAGTATTGAACCAAGCAGGCCACCGTCCTTGCTAGCCCACCCCTGCACGCCTCTGCTCCTTTCCAGTTCACTCTCCACTCTGCAGTCAGCATAAGTTTTCTAAAATCTGTCACTCATCTAATTAAATCCTTCCTTTGGTTTCCCACTGACCCAAAACAATACGCAAAGGGCTTACAAGGCAAAGGCCACCGTCTACCCCTTCTGTCCTCCTCTGCCTCTAGATTCTCTCTTCTATGTGCTGTTTCTGAAAGAGACCTGTGTCCTCCTGTCACATACTTCCAAAGAACTGAATCTTTAAGTCTGTCTGTCTGTCTGTCTCTGTGTGTGTGTGTGTGTGTGTGTGTCTGTGTGTGTGTATCTGTGTGTGTCTGTGTGTATGTGTCTGTGTATGTGTCTGTGTGTGTGTGTGTCTGTGTCTGTGTGTGTGTGTCTGTGTGCATGTGTGCGTGCGTGTGTGTGTGTGAGTGTCTGTGTGTGTGTGTCTGTGTCTGTGTGTGTGTCTGTGTGCGTGTGTGCGTGCGTGTGTGTGTGTGTGAGTGTGTGTGTGTGTGTGTCTGTGTGTGTGTGTGTGTCTGTGTCTGTGTGTGTGTGTGTCTGTGTCTGTGTGTGTGCGTGCGTGCGTGTGTGTGAGTGTGTCCGTGTGTGTGTGTGTGAGTGTGTGTGTGTGTGTATGTGTCTGTGTGTGTGTCTGTGTGTGTGTCTGTGTGTGTGAGTGTGTGAGTGTGTGAGTGTGTGTGTCTGTGTGTGTGCGTGCGTGCGTGCGTGCGTGTGTGTCTGTGCGTGTGTGTGTGTGTGTCTGTGTGTGTATGTCTGTGTGCGTGTGTGTGAGTGTGTGTGTGTGAGTGTGTGTGTGTGTGTGTCTGTGCGTGCGTGTGTGTGTGTGTGTGTGTCTGCGCGTGTGTGCGTGCGTGTGTGTGTGTGTGTGTGTGAGTGTGTGTGTGTGTGTGTGTGTGTGTGTGTGTGTAGCTGGATCTAGGGGTGGGTCTGCAAACACAAAAGCCATCTGAATATTTGGATGCCATCTAAATTGAACTCAAAGCAAACAAACCATTCATGGTAAGTTCTCAGCAGTCCCACCTACAGAATGCACTCGACACGCACACCCTCCCTCCTTCTAGGCATCGCCTCTTACTCTTCATGTTGCAATTTAAGCATCACTCGCCAAAACAGATTCTCTGTCTCAATCATGAGCTACAACAGACCTGCCATGCTTCTTCAACCAAAGAACACATCATCCTCGTTCGGTCTGGTTTATCTCTTTCACTACATTAAGAGCTGAGAAAAGAAAGTTCACAATCTCCACTAGGGAGAGGAGAGAAGGGGGAAAGAGAGAGACAGCAAGAGCATGTGTGTACCTGAGGGTATCCTGGAGTCCAATGATGATTACACATTAGTGATACATGGTCAGGGAGGGCTTAGTAGATCCCCATGTAGAGAATCAGAGACAAAATCTGATGGAGTCCCAGCAGAAGGAGCTGTGTGTGTGTGTGTGTGTGTGTGTGTGTGTGTGAGCACGTGCGCGCATGTGTAGACAGTAGATTGTCTGCTGTAAGATTAGGAATGAATTGTGCCAGGCTGGCTCTGAGACTTGGCATGTAGTCTTCTCTGGTTTCTGCTGACAGTAGCGAACACCAAGACAGAATGAACAGAGACGAGATGAGATCTATTTCTTTCTGTGAAGGGGAGGGAGTCTCAGAGCTTCGAGTCTGGGAAGTGAATTATCATTTCAGACAAGACATATTTGTATTTCAAAGACCTCAGTTCGAGATAAGAGAGGAGGCAAAAGAGAAAGCTGAGGAGAGAAGACTTTTATCTTACAAAGCTCTTGCTTCTGCCTTCCACAAGCATTTAGCATGAATGATCTTAGCCAAGGGAGCATCCCTGTTTCCTGTTCTCTACTGAGAATTCCCTTTTCATCAAAATACCAACAGCGAGGAAGTCATAATAGCCCGCATCTAATCTCTTTAAAGTTAGATTTATGTGTGTTCTCGGAGTCATCACCGATATTACTTATCAAAGCAAAACAGGAAACAAATGGGCCGCCCAGGGCCATGCACCTCTGATAAGGTACAGCCTGTAGTAACACAGTAGGGAAGTCACTGCCAGCACTAAGCCACTTTCCAGTACAACAGACACACACCCCCCTGCAGGCCTTCTTGCCTGGACACAAAATGAGTTGCTATGGTCTCCAGTCCCATTCTGTAACTGATTCACAATGAGAAAGGAAATGCAATATTCTTAATATTGATTTTTTTTTAGTTTACAAAGTAATGTTTCTCATTATGGCATTTTCATACGTGCCCACCATGGTGCTTTGCTAATGTTCATTACTCACCCTCTTTCCCTGCCCACCACTCCTTTCTATCGCTCTATCTCTGCATCGTGTGTGTGTGCAGAGGTTGGAGGAGGGCACCGAGTGTCCTGCCCAGCCACCCTCTGCAGTGTTCTCTTGAGACAGGTGTCAGGATACAGGCATCATTCCGGCCTGCCCCGTCATCTGGCAAAATGCACTCAGGCAGTAGCCTGGTCAGCCCAGGGTTCCATGGCTGCTTCGTGCACGAAGGTGCAAAGGACCCTTTAAAAGGGAAAACCCTGCCCACTTCCTCTCTCTTACTGGCTGTTCCCCTGAAGGGACAGACAAGACTTTTCCTGCCTCCCTCTTCTCTCTCTCTCTTCTCTCTCTCTTCTCTCTCTCTCTTCGCTCTCTCTTCCTTTCTCTCTCTGTCTCTCTGTCTCTCTCTCTCTTCCACCCTCCCTCCCTCTCTCTCTCTCTTCTCTCTCTCTCTTCTCTCTCCTCTCTCTCTTCGCTCTCTCTTCCTTTCTCTCTCTGTCTCTCTGTCTCTCTCTCTCTCCCCATCTCTCTACGGCTTTCTCTTTTCTCCCCCATCTCCCTTCCGTTTCTCTATTCCCTTCTCTTACTAATAAAACTCACTTATGCTCTGTCTGCCTGACGTGTTTGTCCCTCTCGCGCCATGGAATCCAGCAAGGTCCTGCGTGTGCAATATTCCTAACAACAGGGTCTCTCACTGAACCCAGAGCTAGGCTGGCAGCCAGTAAACTCCAGCAATCTTCCCTCAGGTCTCTCCCCTCCACAGTGCTGGGGTTACCAGTGCATAGGGCCACACCCAACATTGTACATGCGTCCTGGAGATTATAGCTCAGGTCCTTGTGCTTGCATACTCTCTACAGCCAAATAATACTCTTAAATGGATATATCCACACTTTCTTTACCCATTCATCTCTTGATGAGCATCTGGAACAGTGATTCTCAGCCTTCCTAATGCTGTGACCCTTTAATACAGTTCCTCATGTCGTGGTGACCCCCAGCCATAAAATAATTTCATTGCTACTTCAGAACTGTAATTTTGCTACTGTTAAGAATCATAATATAATCCCTTTAAGACTGGGCTGGTTTAACCCCCAGAAACAGCTGACCTGACAAAGGTTAACTTTTGAATCTCAGGCATCAGCCTGGGAATCCAGCATGGGACTGATCAAGACCCCCTGAATGGGGCTGTCAGTGAGGAGGCCTAGGTAATTTATTGAGCCTTGGGCAGTAGATCAGTACTCATCCCGAGTATACACATGGACTTTGGACTCCCATCCAACAATGTGAGATGAACTCTCACCCTGAACTCTTGGGGAAGGGTCTAAGCCCTGCCCTGGATGAAATGACAGACTATGGACACCCCCATAGAGGGCCTCACCCTCCCTGGGGAAATGAGGGGATAATGGGGGGTTGGGGAGGGCACGGGAGGAGGGGAGGGAAAGGGAGAGGGACCTGGAACTGACTTGTGAAGCAACCTTGTTTCTAATCTAAATTTAAACTTAAAAATAAATAATAATAAAAAATAATCATAATATAAATATATGATATGCAGGATATCTGATATGTGACTCCCAAAATGGATGATGACCCACAGGTTGAGAACCACTGATCTAGACTGATAGAGCACAATGCTCTCTTTATTGGAAGAGCTCTAAAAGACAAAAAGACTCCGTTATCATTCTCAGCTCCCTCTCTCCATCCAAAGCTTTCAACACTGTGCTTGCTTGCCTACGAGTCAGACATATCAGATAAGCCGCCCTGAAGTTTGAATCAAAGACCGGGACGTAAGTGAGATTGATGGCCGTCTACATGGTGCATGACGGTTCCTCTTGATTGTCAACTTCAGGAGAATCAAAAATCAGCTAAGAGACACGCCAGGTCTACAAAGACATCTCCAGGATTCAATGGGGGAGGGGGACCCTACCCCAAATAGGTGACCTCTAAGCAGGTAGCCCAGATGTAAAGGGGTCTGAGGGGAAATTAATGCTGTTTGTTTGATTGTCTTCACTTCTTGCTGTTGATTTCATCTGTCCCGTTGTTGATGCTGCTGCATCTTTAGATGATATCAGAGTCCAACTTCTTTAGCCTTTCAACTGGGACTGCTGAGGTATATCCATGGACTAAGAAACAACCGGATTCTCGCCAAACATGGAGATCTCCTTTTATAATATATAGTAAACATCCTATCAGTTTTGTTCCCCTAGAAAACCCGACCTAGTATAGTGTGGGACTTAAGAAGACAAGCCTCTGGCTTCCAGAAACTCTCTCTATGGCATTTATGCCAGGGCTGAAAATTCTACCCCCACAACCACCATCTAAAGGAGGCAGATATTCTAGAAGTCACAGTGTGGGGTGGCACAGAAACACAAAATGTCTTCTGGCCCTCTCCATATGACCTCTTTAAACTGCCAACTCCCAACTCTCTCCTCTCTCTCTCTCTCTCTCTCTCTCTCTCTCTCTCTCTCTCTCTCTCTCTCTCTCTCTCTTCCTCTCCCTTTCCCTCTTTCTTTCTCTCTCCCTCTGTCTCTCCCTCTCCCTCCTCCCTCTCCTCCTCCCCCTCCCTCTCCTACTTCCTGAAGCAAGCTTAAATCTCCTTGAGCATCCTGACAACCACGTGGATAAACACTAGGGCTGGAGGGAGGGGGAGGGAGCTGGGCTATGGGGTATGTCAGTCAAGGTCAAGCCATTCTGTGGTTTCCAAATACAAAGAGTTTAATGTAAGGAATTACGGTAGCTGAAACATCTGTGGGAATAGAAGTCAGAGGTCATTGTTAAAACCTCAGCCTACAGCACAGAGTTGTAGACTTTAAAAGACACTCAAGATTGTTTCAGGCTCCCCATCTTCATCTGCCCTGAGAAAAGCAACAGCTCCTCCCACTTCTACAGTCTCCTCTCCCACAGAATGCACAAGAGGAAAGAGGATTCTGGGGAACCCCGCTTCTGCACCCTGCTAAAGAGGCCACATGGAGACAGAGCTGCTTCCAACTTGACAACAGGCAATCAAGCAGAAAGGACAGAATCCTGGGCCCTCTCCACTCTCCCCTTGTTCAAAAGCATGTATAATGGAAAAACCCTCACCCGTGGTTTTTGTTTTTCTCCTCCTCTCAACCGATGACCTTTGAAAGCCAACCCCCAGAGGGAGCTAATATCATTGCATCTTCGGCAATGCTGATGAGAAAGTCCTCGGCTTTCTCTTCAGTCAAGATAAACATCCGTAGATGATAGCACCCCCAAATCACCATTTAAATAAAATGTTGGCTCTAAATCCAAAGCTGGAAATGGAGTGTTTGTGGGAAGCGGACCCATCCTGGATCACTTTCATTAGCGAAGAGGTTCCTCCGAAATCACGAAATTCAAACCATGAATATCAAATACCCTTTGATGTTTTTGGTTTTCATGATTGAAAAATTCAGTGCCTTTTCTGTTGCATTAAATAAAAAATGAAAAGTAAAGTGGTTGGATGAATGGCGGCATGAAATGTCTTTTAACTCAGCACGAACCCACAGACACCCAGAAACATATTAAGTTCATCAGTTTAAAAAGGGACTGAACTCATTAATGAGCCACTGAGAAACTGGATAACTCGAAATTAATCTCTAAGCTCTTGCAAGATAGAAGCACACCTACAGGCAGGGTCTGCTTTAAAACATATCCTTTCCTACATGGGATGTTTTTCAAATCAAAGTATACAACACGTGCCATAGAAACAAGGACATCTTGATGTGGTGTAGCTGCGAGTTAACAATGGCTCAGAACAGGGCAGGGAGTAATTGAGCACATGCCTGGAAGATGGACAGCAGAAATACAGATGATCCACGAAACACAACCACCAGATGAGGCAGCAAAATTGGGAAGCTGGCTAAATCCATCATTTAACCTGTAAAGAGCCCTCTAATTCATACACACACACACACACACACACACACACACAGAGTCACAGAAGAAATCACTCCTAAATGAGCTCTATCCTCTTACTTCCTCTCAAATAGGTAGTGTCATAGGATGGTAATTGGAGCTGGACCTCCTGCAGTCTGCTACCCGCCTCTGGTGCTCTGTGCCCACTCTCCTCTTTTTCTAAATGAAAACGTTCACTGTAAGCAGCAGGCAACTGATCCGGTCAGTCCATTCAACAAGTTTCTGCTGGCTGCTCCTCTGATGCTGGTCCTTGTGTTGGGCTTTGAGGGCACAGGTCAAATATTTCACAAAGCAAAAGAGAAAGCCCGAATCACTACCCACCAAGAATCTTAACCTCCTGGGAACAGTAATGCTGCTTCTACATCCGGAAAGTTGGGGGGGGGGGGAGAAATGCAGCATAGTTAGAAGAGTGTTTGACTGGGGTGTACAAAGACCTGGGAACACCTATAATCTCTGCACAAGAGGTAAAAGAAAAAAGGAAAAAAAACTTGGAAAATGTTCTCCTCTCTACCACATGGCTGAAGTAAGCTCTTCTATGGTCTGCTGAATCTTATACATCTGGCAGTCAATTGATTCAGGAGTTCTGGACACCTGGTTGACCCAAACTAACCAACAACATTGTCTCTGTGGTCTTTCCCACTGACAGTGAAAAACTCCAGCCCTTCTGAAAAGAAAGCTTGTCAACTACTTCTTGAGCTACCAATAGCCATGTTTCCTGGCTACCAATGCAGCCAGGAACGGTGAGAAAAAAAAAATAAAGTCATGTTGATAAGGAAATATTGGCTAAGAAGAGAGTCAGAAGTATGGTCTTATGAGATCTTGGTATCTGTCTGTCTGTGTGCTCATTCTAAGGCTTTTAACTCTGGAGCGTGTATGTTCTGAGGCAATGACTGATGGTAGCACAAAAGTCCTTATGTCTCGGTTAGGGCTTGCCTTGTCTTAACTGGTAGGGAAGCAAGACCCATTCAGAAGGGAAGGTCTACCACAGCATCCCATACCTGCAGCTCAAGCCTGGGAGGAAGAGTGTTTCCCTGTCCACTCTGCAGCTAACCCTGTTTGTGCCTGTTATTACAGTTGGATTATCGGCAGAGGTCATGTTGACATTTTTGACCCTGCTGTCCATCCGGTCTCCTAATCCTTTGGTTTTTATCAGCTCATTGCCAAGTCTGCACTAACAGATACAGCTGGAAAACTGCAGAAGCAGTTTATGGACTGATGGTGATGCTAGAGAGGAGGAGGCTTGTGCCCACCTTATTATCGCTTAGCCTGTAATTACTAGAACAACTGACGTTTTCTTCCTCAAGCAACACTGCTTGCAAATACACCTTCCGCCCTCCTTCCCACCCACCCAACATCCTCTTTCTTCAAACTAGAAATCTGTCTCTGTGTAGACAATCTGGAACTAAAAAGAAACAAGAGCTTCTTTTCAGTATAGAGTCTGGGGCTGGGGAGATGGCTCAGTGGGCAGAGCGCTGCTGTGGGAGTGTGAGGACCAGTCTCCGGAGCTCGCCCAAAGCCAGCACTGTCATCTAGAATCCCAGCACCCCTAGGGCAAGGTGATAGCAACAAGAATCCTCAGAGCCCTGAATGCCAACGAGCCCAGTATAAACAATAGCGAGACTGTCTCAAAGAGAGCAGAAGGTGGGCCCCTGTACCCAGTGTTGCCCTTTGACCCCCTCCTCTTTAAATAGAATCTGATACCTACATAATACCTGCATTGGTCTCTGTGTCCAGTAAAACATGGCTGGGCTGGGGATGTAGTTCAGTGGTGCAGCACTTGTCTAGAATGAATGAAGGAATCTGGGCCTGAAATCAGCACTCTGGGAAATTTTTGTGGATACCCTTTTATACCCATTGTCTTAGTTAGAGTTTCTATTGATGTGAAGAGACACCATGACCACAGCAACTCTTGTAAAAAAAAATTTACAGGAGCTAGCTCACAGTTCAGAGGCTTAGGCCATTATCGTCATGGCAGGAAGCATGGCAGCATGCAGGCAGACATGGCGCTAGAGAGGTAGTTGAGAGTTCTACATCCAGATTGGCAGGCAGCAGGAAGAGACTGAAACACTGAGCCTGGTTTGAGCGTATGAAACCTCAAAGCCCACTCCCTGTGACACTTCCTCCAACAAGGCCACGCCTCCAACAATGCCCTGTGAGTCTACGGGGGCCATTTTCAATCAAACCACCACAGCCATTCGATCTGCACCAGTATTATTAGCCACAGTGCATCACTGAGTGGGAGGCCAGCCGTCCATACCATCATTCAAACCTTAATATGAAGACACACGGAGCACACTTTCTAAATTATTGTGCTTTTCATGTAATTGCTTGCAGCTTCCCTCCCAGTCCTAAACTGTGCATCCTCGGTGCCTCAGGGGTAGACTCAGGCTGGAAACAGAAAGCCACACCCGGCACTGGCTCTAGCAGCTTCCACCGCCTGGCCAGTCCCCTCGGGCCTCTCCCTCCCTATGGGAGAGCCATTCCGGGTGAGGTGTCTCTTGGCTCAGCTTCTTGACTTTTTTCCAAGGCTACAAAGAAACAGTCCCGGCTTCTGCTGGCATCCAGCCTTGCCTTCTCCTTCTTCCTGTCTCATTTTCTGGGCACATCTTTTTTAAATTATTACCCCAAGGAGTGACTGAAAACTCATATGAACGTGACTTATATAAAACATGAACTGAAATTTAGTGTACAGCTGCTTACTCCAGGGAGCTAGGGGGAGATTCGTGAGATTCCAGAGGTAAACAGAATGCTCCATGTCTGGCAGGAACACAGGTTTTGTGAGTGCTCGTGGTGGGGTAGGCTTTTCACTGGTGCAGCTGCTCCTTTAAGGAAGCTTTCACCCACCCTCTTGCAAGTAACCTCAATAAAACTCTTCAATTAAGAAGAGCACTGACTGCTCTTTCAGAGGTCCTGAGTTCAATTCTCAGCACCCACACGGTAGGTCACAACCATCTATAATTAGGCATGATGTGCTCTTCTGGCCTGTAGATGTATATGCAGACAGAACAGTGTCTATGTAACAAAAGTAAATATTTTTTTTAAAAAACTCTTCAGTTTGGGGGCTGGAGAGATGGCTCAGAGGTTAAGAGCACTGGCTGCTCTTCCAGAGGTCCTGAGTTCAATTCCCAGCAACCATATGGTGGCTCACAACCATCTGTAATGAGATCTGGTGCCCTCTTCTGGCGTGCAGGCAGAACATTGCATACATATTAATAAATAAATAAATAAAATCTTTAAAAAAAAACTCTTCAGTTCACTAAGTTGGACTTTGACACAATCATTACTTTGGTCTGTCGTGTGTGTGTGTGTGTGTGTGTGTGTGTGTGTGTGTGTGTGTGTGTGTGTGTGTGTGTCCAGAAGAAGGCATCAGATCCTCTAGAACCGGAGTTACAGATGATTGTGAGTCTCCATGTTTGTTCTGGGACTTGAACCTGAGTCCTCTGCAAGACGAACAAGTACTCTTAACCATAGGGCCATCTCATCAACCTCCAGGCAATGGACTTTTAGGATGGAAGCATCTCTCATGGTCACTGCCTTTACTGGGATGGTCCCAATGCTCCTTGCTAAGAACCGGGCTATCTGACCTGATGATAGGAGTCACACTGATAATGGGAGTCAAAGGAGGCATCGGGTCCTCCTAAAAGCATAGGGTAAGGGCCCAATACTTACCTTCTGATGCCCAACTTTAGAGTAACTTTTCAAGTCAGACACAGATTACTCCTTTTAAGTTCAAAAAGTTCCCCCATTGGTCAATAAGAGCCTTTCAATTCAGCATGAATATGAGTGTTGCCCTGACTCTCTAGCTCAACAATCCAACCCTTCACTCAAGCTTCTTCCCGCCCCCAACTAGAATCAGTCATTTCCCTAAGGAGCCCCACAGAATCTGCACATATTCTACTTCTCAAATAAAAGTATAATTAAGCATCCCCCAAAGCAATCAGTACCAGCTAACACCTTTAACAGAGTATAGCAAAATAATGTTCTAGTTCATTAATTAAAGCCTCGGTTGGATTTTTCTATTATCGAGAATAAATGTTTGAACTAATATATTTTATCGTCACTGGAATCATGGCTCCCAGAGGAATCAAGCAAATGATGGATGAGTGGATCCAGGCCTCCAAAACTTGCTGCTCATGGGAAAGAGCCAGGCTCAGTTCATAACTTCATGGGCAATGAGGACAGTCTTAGCTTACCTAACAGTCTTTCCCAGAGGACATATAAATGAATTTTAATTCATTAACTTGCTAATTGCTCTTTGCACTTGCCACTGTTCAATCAGGATATATTGATTACATCAACATTCCTAAATCCTAATAGGAGTTTATGCTAAGCCTGCTCTATGCCCAACATATGGTTATTATAAAAATAAACTACAGGATGACAAGTTGACTCAGTAGACAGAGGCAATTGCAGCTAAGACTGACAACCTGAGTTCAAGCCCCAGCACCCATGGTGGAAGGAAAAAACCATGAGTTATCCTCCAGTCAGCACACACTCCCTTGGCACAGACACATACACGCATGAGTGTGGACACCTGTACACCAGCAGTGTCTATTCCTCTGCAGCGTCCATCACTTCTCTCCTTCCACCTGTGCTCAGCCCCACGTTGGGTGCCAGAATGAAAGCAAGGATGTAATGACTTGACTAGACCCAAGGTAAACGATAAATGGGTGTTTGTTGGGGAACACTTACACATAAAAATACAAAGAATCTCAAGAGTGCTTCTCTGCCCTTCCTTCCAGATCGACTGACCCACCAGAAAGACTGTGCAAAGGAAAGTCAGGTCTCAACCTTCCCTCTTTCCACTTCCATCTGCCTGAGGTCACGCCCATTACAAGTTCATGGCAAGACCACTACATAAGTGTGTGTGTACATATGCTATAAATAAATAAATAGCAATAAGAAGTGGACAAGTCACATGAACCAGAAATTCTCATTCTGCTTCAAAGTAAGGTTGTCATAAATCCCAAGAAATTTCCCAGAAGATAGTTTTCTATATTCCTCAAAACTATCATCATAATATCTCAGAGTGAGTCCACTTTGGCATTTAGAAAGTCACTATTGCCTAGTGTGATGGCACATACCTTCACCGCCCAGCACCCAGGAGGCAGAGGCAGGAGGATCTCTGTGAGTTTGAGGCCAGCCTGGTCTAGAATGAGTTTAGGACAGTCGGGGCTACATAGTGAGACCCTGCCTCAAAGCAGAAAGAATTTTTTAAAAGGGGGTGGAGGGTAAAGGAGGCAGGCAGGGAGGGAGGAAGTTACAATCCTGGAAGATGTCAGGAAGTACTTGAACTATGACAACAGTTCATCTGGAGATTTAAAACCAAAACTTAACAAACCGAGCCCTAGGTTGAGTGGTGAAATCCCCATGCACTTAGGCTGTTTAGATGGTCCATCAGGTAAAAGCACTCATCTCTCAAGCCTGATGACATAAGTTCCATCTCCAGAACCCACCTAATAAGTCAGATGCAAGGCCAGGCACGGTGATGCACAATTTTAATTCCAGGACTCTCAATCACAGACAGGAGGATCTCTGCAAATTCTAGGCCGACTTGGTGTACATGGTAAGTCCCAGGACAACCAGAGCTATGTAGTGAGACCCAGCTTCAAGAAGAAGAAAAAAAAAAAGTCAGAGGCAGTGGTGCACACCTGTGACACCAGCACGCTCACAGCATCACTGGTCCCTCCTGGGTCAGAAGCTTCTGGATTCTAAGGTTGAGCAGCTACTGGGCTTCCTGGCTCTCCAATTTCAGATGGCTGCTGGGAGACCACTTTTTGATCCTGTCTTATGATTATATACATACTTTTGGTTCTGTTCCAGTGGATAACTCTGATGAATAAAGTTCTCAAAAGTTCGAATTGTAAAAGCACATGAAAGAGAAATATTGAAAATGGGCGGGGGTGGGGGGGGGGCGGTCCTGTCTGACTCTACACTTAAGCCTTGGTCACAGAGAGTAAAGGACACCAGACTTCATTCAGAGCAGGTAGAGAAGGGCTTTGGGAATGGAAGAGAGTGACTGGAGAAAATGGTGATGGGATAATAGGAAAAGTCTAGAAACCAATCGTTTTGTTAGAAGATTACTGCAACATGTCAAATGGAGGGTGATGACAGTCTACAGTGGGGTCAATGATAGTAGGGATGGTCGGAAAATAAAGATTAATTTAATGGTAAGGTTCTAGAAAAAAATGTTGTAAATACAGGGTGTAGAAGGATGGTTTGAGAGTTCTGGTCCAGGGCTGGGGATGTAGCTCAGCTGACAGGGCACTTGCTTAGCATGCACTGAGTCCTGGGTTTGATCCCAAGAACTGCATAAAGTCTGGTACAAGCCTGTATTCAGAGTACTCAGGATGCGGAGGCAGGAGGATCAGAAGTTCAAAGTCACCCCTAGCTACAGAATTCAAAGCCAGCCTGGGCTCTATGAGACCCTGTCTCAAAACAAACAATATTTAGTCCAGGTTCTGCTACGTATCATTTGGGGAGACGTGTAAGAGAGGCACTGATTCACTAGCAACCTGTGGGATCTGAAAGTTTCGACAAGTTCAATCCCAGATCTGCCCTGTACTAGTAGTTTGAACTTAATCAAGTTACTTAAGTCTTTTGTGCCTCTTGGGGTTTAAACATGCTAATAAAAATAAAGAGCCTAGAGGATAATGCCAGGTCAATAGTGTTAGCTATTTTTCATAGTGTTAGCAATATTATAGGTAGCATCGGTATTATCAATCCATTTGGAGAGACCTAAGATCATAGGAAATCAGTGTGCAGGGAAGATTGAGGCAGATTGACAGTGACATGCATGGTTGGCTGGGTGTAACAGGGGAAAGAGGGATAGCCAAAGGTCGGTGTGATTTAAGGGAAAATTTGAGGTCAGAGCTCTCAGCTAAGGCAGGAGTAGAACAGTCATGACTGAAGACTGTAGAGACACAATGAGCCATTCATGCCCTGGCCCACGATGGCTGCATGACTCATAGGCTATATACATGTCTGTCCAGGCACAGGGAGGCACCACCTCTGAATTCAGACCTTCTCTGCAGTCACATGCCCTCAAAGTCTAAGCCCTGGGATTGTTCTGTGTTTACAATGTTCACAGAGCATGGTTCTTCATCAACCATGTCCTCTACTCTGATTTCTTCATGTGACTGAACTGGGATCCCAAGTGACCTGCACAGGTCAGATTTCAGCTGGTGAACCATGAGACTTAAGCTACTGGTGGGGAGTAAGTCACATGGCTTAGAATTACATCAAAACCCCGCCCCCCCACATACACACATCTCCTCTCAGAGTATAAGCTCCCCTCCGAGTTCCTCAGTCTCAGTCATCACTGTTTCCCACATCTGGACTGAACAGTTCTTTGCCGAGGGAGACAGTTATTCCACCTTCGGACATTTAGAATACCCCCTCTACTCACTGCAAACAAGACTACTGCCAACCCAGCTGTGACACCCCAAAACATCAACAGATATTACCTGTCTTCTGTGAGACCAATTTGCCCCCAGGATCAGAACTATTACTGCAACTGATTACAAATTTAATTTTTTTCATTCAGTGATAAACTCACTCAATATTAAAACACAGGCTTGGGGGTAGGAAAGATGGTTTTAGCAGTTAAAATCACTGGTAGCTTTTGCAAAGGACCCAGAATTCAGTTCCCAGAACCCACACGATAGCACACAACCATATATAACTCCAGAGAATCCAATGCCTTTTCTGCCCTCCACAGACCCCGGGCACCAGGCACATGGTGCACTGACATACTTGCAAGCAAAACACTCACACACACACACAAGAATAAATACATTTTTAAGTGTTAAATGAAGAGAATTGGGTATTTTTCACTTGGCTAATGATCATATACTGAATTTTATCTGTCTCTCCATTGGAAATGGAATCGGCAACTAAGTACATGAAATCATAAGCCCATTTTATAACCAGTCACTTCAGTGCTCTGAGATTTCCACCAGAGAAGACCACTCAGACACAGGTAAAAGCCAATAGAAAGTTTTTATTAGCCATCCATCGACCATGGGGCGTGTCCAGGACCTTGGTGTAATCCTGAACCTTTCTTGGAGTCAAGAACTACAAAAGCCAAAAAGCAAGGTTAGCACATCAGGGATTTTCCCAGAACTGTGGACTCTGTTCTTGTTTTCTCAGGTGGTGTTGTCTATGTGCTGAGTCTTACAGCCTGAATGGCACTTCCATCATGGAGTCAGTTGTGTTAGGGTCTGCAGGCTTATAACATAAGCTTTTTTGGAGGGTTTGTTGTTGGTGGTGGTGTTTGTTTGTTTGTTTTTGCTTTTTTGTTTTTTTTTTTGAGACAGGGTTTCTCTGTGTAGCTTTGGAGCCTGTCCCAGAACTCGCTCTGCAGACCAAGCTGGCCTCGAACCCATAGAGATCCCCCTGCCTCTGCCTCCCAACTGTTGGGATTAAAAGCGTGTGCCACCACTGCCTGGCAACATCCTCCTTCTTAACAGATACCCACAAGACAAGGGCAGAACCGTCAGGCGATGTGAGACAAGAGGGAAAAGGGCCTCTGAGGGGCCTAAGCAAAGGACCTGCATTAAGCACCTGCCCTTTCCCTATCCTCTCCTTTCCTAGTGATCCTAAAAGCATCTGGCCAACCATCAACGAGAAGACAAAGGGGAGGCCATTGCATAAGCACTAGTGAGGTGGTTTCAACCTTCCTAATGCCGTGACCCTTTAATACAGCTCCTCGTGTGGCGGTGACCCCCAACCATAAAAATATTTCATTGCTACTTAATAATTGTAATTTTGCTACGTTTATGAATTGTAATTTAAGCATCTGTGTCTTCCGATGGTCTTAGGCCACCCGTGTGGAAGGGTCGTTCGACCTCCAAATGGGTCACGACCCAAAGGCTGAAAGCCACTATTCTAGTAGGGTTGCTTCTACCTGAAAAGGCCTTTCTCTGGACCACAGTATTTTTGTGTTGGTCACCAACACACTTTATCTTGCTGAGAAGAAATATTACACAGGAGTTAAGCTGTGGACCAGATCTTATTTATTTTTGACCTTGGAGGGGGCCGGGGAATCTTGATTGTTACATACTCATTTAAGTTTTGTTTATCTTTTTTCTTTTAGAATTATTTTATGGGGAAAAGATGGGGCTGGAGAGAGGGCTCAGTGGTTAAGAGCGCTGGCTGCTCTTCCAGAGTTCCTGAGTTCAATTCTCAGCACCCATATGGTGGCTCACAGCCATTTGTAGTGAAATCTGATTTCCTCTTCTAGCCTGCAGGTATACATGCAGACAGAACACTATATACAAAATAAATAAATAAATAAATCTAAAAAAAAATAACTGGGAGCCGGGCATTGGTGGTGCACGCCTTTAGTCCCTGCACTCAAGAGACAGAGGCAGGCAGATCTCTATGAGTTCAAGGCCTGTCTGGTCTGCAGAGCGAGTTCCAAGACAGACTCCAAAGCAATACAGAGAAACCCTGTCTCAAGAAACAAAAACAAAAAAAAAGGGAAAAGCAAAGAGAGAGAGAGAGGGAGAGAGAGAGAAATAGAGAGGGAAAGAATTATTTTATGTATATGAGCAAGTCACTATGTAAGTGCTAGGAACTTAACCCAAAAGTTCTTAACCACTGAGTCATCTCTCCAGCTCCCTTGGGGGGTTGAGTATTTTAAGATTTACTCTGTGTGTGTGTGTGTGTGTGTGTGTGTGTGTGTGTGTGTGTGTGTGAGTGAATACCACATGTGTGTAGGTGCCGGAGGAGGCCAGAAGAGAGCACCAATTCCCTAGAACTAGAGTTCCTGGTGGTTATGAGGTATAAATGTGGGTGCTGGGAACCATACTTGGTTCCTCTGGAAAAACAACAAACCTTTTTAACTGCTCGCCAGCCCTAGCTTGGGTTGCATTATTTGCTTCTTGATTTCCTTATAGCAAATGTTACAATTTTACAACAGAAAAATGAAAGAAAAACATAACTTTGAAGCAACACTGCTGCTACTATAATCGTTTCTATGAAGTATGCCCTATAGCCATTTGCATTTTGGGATGAAAGCATGTGGTATGCGTTCTTTGTTAGGATATTTTGTTATGCAGAAAAATGAAATTCAAATAAGAAACCACATTCCTTGAAAAGGGAGAAAATGATGGAGACTCTGACATTTGATATCCATTCTGTGTGTAAGTATTTGTATATGTGTGTGTGTGTGTGTGTGTAAATGTTCATATAAAGTCCAGAGAACAACCACCTCGATGTCACTCCTTGTGAGCTACACATCTATTTTTTTGAGACAGGCTCTCGGTGGCCTAGAACTCAGCAGGGACCTACTGTCTCTGCCTCCCCAGTGTTGAGAATGCATGCATCATCTTGAGATCCCCGTGGAAATACCACTTTCTTGGGGTGTGTTGTTTCTGGAGATCAAACTCCAGTTCATGCTTGAATGGCAAGCACTTCACTGACTAAGCTATTTCCCCACCTGATACTCACTTCTAAGGGTAACATTTAACTCAGTATTCAAACTGCACAGAGCAACGAGGAGAATAGAGCAATGTCTCTCCCAGTTGTAAATGCAAACGGTGGTAAACAGGTTCTAACCAGGTCCGCTTAAAGCTGGAGCTAGAGGTATGCTTAGCTAAGCAGCACTGGTCAAGACATGGTCCAGGCCTCTGGCTGGCACCAGGCTCCCAGCTTTTCCCTTTACCCAGCAAGAGACTCCTGGGGAAATCCCCCATCTGATAGCCGAAGGGAGGACCCCAAGTGTCCCTTTAGAATATCTTCCTTTCTGCTGCAACAGGTGCAAGAGGGAAAATGCTGTCTACAAGCCAACCCATGTCCTATTCAAATGGTTAAGAAAAAATAGATATAGAAATAGAAACTACTTCCTCCCCGCACCCCGGCGTGGCTGATCTTGTCTTTGGCATTATTATGTGGGTCCTAGACTCACATCTGAAGACAGACTCGGAGAAGACTGTGAAACACATTCTAATATGTTTGTTTTTTAATCTACTTTAAAGTTTGCACCAAGCTAACCTTAAACAGCAAAGTAGGACTGGAGGTCATTTATATTCAAGGAGACAAGGGGGGAAAGGAGAGAGAGAGAGACAGAGACAGAGACAGAGACAGACAGAGAGAGCTCTGCTGGGAGCGTGCGTTTTAATTTGCCCTCCTTAGCACAGTGAACAATTATGAAGCACATCCAATGCTGTCCCAACGGCATATGAAATGAAAAACAAAGTTAGTGAGTGCTTAGCAAACGTCATAAAATTTGGGCAATGCTGAAATGCTCAAATGCAATTGGGATTAATACTCAGGGTCTGCCAGTAGGGGGCGCGCAAACCAAATTTAGCAAACGTTTCAGAAATGTGAGTTTATGGAAGGAAGGGATTAGGGGACACACAAAAAAATGAAGATCACAGTCAAATATTCAGGGTAAAACTTCGGTCGGTGCAAGAGCACGGACCTAAATGCCCAAAAAGAAATGTCCATAGCCTGTGGCAGGGACAGCTGCATGTAGAAGCAAGACGATCCGTCTAACGCCTGTATCATTATTTATCCCCTTATTCCTACACCCCATTTTGCTTGCTTTGTTGTTGTCGGTTGCTTATTTTGTTTGCTTTCCATGCAATGCTGGGTGTCTGTCTAAAATGTCAGCTAATCAAAACGTTCCTCATTTCTCCCATACACCTGATAGAGTTTCATGATCCCTAGAACTCTGTCCGCTACCCGCCCCACGCCCCTGTTGTTGTAAATGATTAACTCATATGCGTGTTTACTTTTTTCTTTTTGCTGTGGGATAGCTTCCAAGAATGACCCCGAATTTCCAACCCTCCGCCTTCACCTCCACGGTGTTCAAGTGCTTGGATTACCGGCTTCACCACACGTGATTACGTGGTGCCGGGGATGGACCCCAGGGCTTTGCGAGTGCTCTGTCAACATTCGCCTGAGTTCCATCCCACCCTCACTCAGGCAGAACTTAAAAACATCTTTTGCTACCCAAATCATTTAAGTTTCACAGTAAGTGAGACGTGATGTTTCGCTCTATTAGTCAAGCAGAGCTTTCCTTCCCTTGAGATAGTCAAACTTCAATCTTGTTTTTTTTTTTAAGACAAGACCCCCCCCCATCCTCTGTCTACAAGTCACAAATCCCTGTTTTCAACAGAGTCCTTCAAAATTCTGCACCAGCTTCTCTCCCAAAAAACAACAGGTCTCGGTCTCTTAAAATAGTCTTGGCCGTGAGGGATGAGCGCACCAAATGCTGCTTTTGAGAATGTTCTCTTTGCATAATTGAGAAAACAATTTTTAAGAACTGATGCTCTCTGAAATACTTCAGCTGTTATTGGTCTATTGTTAAGCCAGAGAAAAGCCCTTTATAAATGGCTTAGGAGGCAGAGGCAGGGGGAAATCTTTGGATCCCAGGACAGCCAGGGCCCAGGGCTACACAGAGAAACCCTGTCTCAAAAAAAAAAAAAAAAAAAAAAAAAAAAAAACTTTAAAAGAAAAGCCTTGAGAAGTGGCTCAGAGCATTGACTTCTCTGAGTTCACCCACAATCAACTGTAACTCTAGCACCAAGCAAAATCAAAGTGAGAGAGGGAGGGAGGGGAAAGGGGGGGAGAGGGAGAGAGAGACAGAACATTCATAGAGATGAAATGAAGGCATTATGTCTTTCTTATATACAACCCAGAAAAAGAAAGTTGGTTTATGACACCAGAAAAAAACTGAGCTACTTTACAAGGAAGTCATTGAGCAAACAGTCACCAACTCAAACATGATATTCTTTGATCAAACTTTAGGGGGGGAAAAGAAAGAGACAATTGCCCTTTGCCCTTGGGGCATTTCTTAATTTACTTACTTTATTACCTTTGTTGTATTGTGTAGGCATGCCCTGCACAGTGAAGTATGTGGAAAGATTCTCTCCTTCTGCCGTGGGGCCTGGAAATCTAACTCAGGTTTCCCAGGCATGGTGGCACGTGCCCACTGAGCCATCTGGCAGATCAATGATTTCTTTTCGAATGCTTTCATTATTGGTTCTAGACTAGACAGTTTACTGTATGTAACTACATATATGTTTGACAGCTTCAGATTGTTCTAGACAATTTACTGCATGTAACTACATACATGTTTGACAGTTTCAGAATTGTAGAGCTAGCCTACATAAAAGGAATATCAAGTACAATCCATATAAGAAAATGCAATTACTAACTTCGTAAAATCAAAGGAATGACATAGCTGACAGAGATTAAAAGTAGGGAGATAGGACGGGAAAGGGGTTTGGTGGGAAAAGGAACTTGCTGCCTTCCAAGGCTGCTGACAACCCTTGGGATCCATGTAGCAGGAGAGGACTGACTTCCACGCACTAGCCTCTAAAATTCCACAGGAAAACACTGGGATATGCATGCACCCGCCCACCCATCCCACACATCCATATGTACATAGTAAGTGGATTAAAAACATAGCCAAACTTTAAAAGAATAGTAAGTCATAGAGGTGCAGGAAATGTTGCTGGATTCCTCTTACATGAAAAGTCATCTTGCCCAGGCATTAAGGGTGAGATCTACCCCCCTTTAAACCACTGCTGAATTCCCAGGTCTCAGAAACTCATGCCATAGATGCTTGTTATTTCCAGCTTTTAGGTTGTAGACTAATTTGTTATGCAGCGGTAAATCATGAATACAGCCTGATCTCCCAAGAGAAATAAAAGCAACTGAGGAACCATCTTTGCAACGCTCAGAAACTGGAAATAGGAACTGAAAAGCCCAGGTTCTAATCTCAGGAACGCTCTGGAGACCAGTCTCTCTGATCAGTTAATTGTGTTTTCAACGACCCAGGGTTCAATCTGAATGAATCAGATGGCCTTCACCCAACATTTTCTATTCCTCTTTGTGGGCCACACCCCATCCTGGCCTCCAGTGCACCAAGTCTCACATGTCTGTTGTGGTTTGGATGTGGGTAGTCCCATCAAAGCTCACCCTGGCTCTTAATTTCCCAATGTCACATGCTGTGATATGGGGCCTTTTAAGACAGATTTATGATCAAGACTAGATAGGTTCCTTGGGGAACTAATTCATTCTGGAGAGTTCTGGTCATCATGAAGCAGGCAGCGTCTTGTCTTTAACATATTGCTCCTTCCAAATTCATCCGCCTTCTCTTTTGCTCTCCTGGCATGCACAGAGCCATGTGAGCCCTTCAGCAGAAGCCACAGGGGTACAAGTGTCATGTTCTCATAGTGACACAACCATAGCCAAAATAAACCACTTGACATTGGCTTATCTCAAAGGCAAGCACTTGCCTAGCAAGCAAAGACCCTGGGTTCAGTCCCAGGCACTGAAAAGAAAGTTTAAAAAGATAAAATAAGCCTCCTTTACCTCTAGAGAAGGGGAAATAAGAAGGCTGGAGAGATGACTCAGTGGTTAAGAGAATGTACCGATTTTGCCTAGCATCTAAGTTTATTTTCCAGCACCGATGTCGGTTGGCTCACAACCATCTGTAATTCTAGATCCAGGGGACCTACACCTCTGGTCTTGGCCAGCACCGCCCTCACACACACAAACCCACACATAAACACAGATATATACATGTAATTATCAAAAAATCTTTAGGGGCTGGAGAGATGGTTCAGGAGTTAAGAGCACTGGCTGCTCTTCCAAAGGACCAGGCAGGGTTCACTTCCCAGCACCCACATGGGCAGCTCACAACTGTCTCTAACTCCAAGATCTTACACCCTCAAGCAAACAGTCAAGCAGGGAAAACAGCAATGCACATAAAATAAAAAAGTAAATAAAATATCATATATATATATATGCAAATGAGAGTCATGGAGGAAGTACCCACATCGTTAGGTAAATCAAATCACATTTAGACTGAAAACATTTATGAGAAGCAGACCGCTTCTGCACTGAACAGCCCACACCTTTTTGCCCTGACGTCATGCCTCCAACACTATTGTGTAACATTTATTTACATGACATTCACATCGTAGTACAGGCAATTAAGAGTGATTTAATGTAGAGGGCAGGATATGCACAGGTTACATTAAATGTGCCATTTGATCTAAGGCACTTCAGCATCCACAGGCTGTGGTATCAAAGGGTCTTGGCTACTTTCTCAGCAGTGAGACCCAGTGCCTGATGAGAAGCAACATAAAGAAGGAGAGTTTGTTTGGTTCATGGTTTGAGAGGATACCCTCCATCATTTCGGGAGAGGAACGGCAGCAAAAGCAGCTGGGTCAACAGCCACAGGATGCTAGCACCAGTCAGAGAGCATAGAGCTGGTATCTAGTTAAAAAAACTCTAGAAACCCACTTCCTCCAGTGATGCCCCACCCCCTAAGTTCACCAACTCCCACAATGGTGCCAGCCTCTGGGGACCAAGTATTCCAACACATGAGTCTATGAGGCAGGTTTTACACTCAATCCATAAAACCAAGGAGTCTCCACCAGGTACTAAAAGATAGTTTGACCCAGTCTCAGATGGTCTGTTATAAGCACATAAAAATGGGCCTTTGCCTGGTTTACCCCTAAAGTACAGTCAGATCACTGCTCTGAAGTAGCAGGGTTAACCATGAAATCCCAGGGTCAAGAGCAAGATAGAGCGGGCCACCGAGAGCTCCCATCAACCACAACATCTCATGTACTTCAGGATCCCCTCCACTCCCACTCTCCCAGCCCAGGTGAAGGGAAAGAAGCGATTGTCTGCTGGCTTCTCCCACAATGGGCCAAGTGTTGCCCTATGGGCATTAACTCCCCAGTGCCAAACAGAAGCTCACAGGCACAGAAGCTCGGGGCAGGAAGTGAGAAGTTCACGGTCCTAGCCTCAGGGTGCTTCAGGTGAAGGCTGCAAAGTTGCACAAGGCCTGAGGAGAGCTGGCTGCCAGTGCTCTGGTGGGAATGCCAGATGAGGCCGATGGGCTTTGAAGTGCTGTGTAAGATGTGTTCCACACGACTCACCGCCACGGGCTGCCAAATCCTACTTTACAGTCGTCCGGTATCCATTTCCTCCTCTCCATTTCCACAGCCACTTGTCTGTGCACTCCTTGCCTCTTACAACAACTACCCAGGGTGTGTGGGGAGGGTGTGGGGGGGTGTACACCCATGCACGCGCGTGCACACACATATACATGTTCATGTATGCATGCTTCTGAAGAACTAATGTCAACCTCAGATGCTCTTTAGGCACCACGCACACTTCTTGTTTTGAGACAGAATTGCTCCCTGGCCTCGAACTCGCCCGGTAAGGTTTGATGGAGCCATTGAGCCTGGAGTAGCTGCCTGGCTCTACCTCCCCGGCTCTGTTGTTCCAAGCAGGCACCACCATGCTTGGCCTTTTATCACGGTCTCTGGGTGTGAACTCAACTCCTTATATCCACCAATCACTTTACAGACCAGGGGATCTCCTCAGTCCTCTACCTAGTATTTCCAGAAGGTGAGATACCCAGTTAGAATAGCTCCCAATGTTAGTTCTCCTTAGTCAATCCCAATCACTCTGGATCAGAAAGTAGCAATGAAATGGGCATGGTCGGTGGCACACATCTTTAATCCCAGCACTCAGGAGGCAGAGGCAGGCAGATCTCTGTGAGTTTGAGACCAGCCTAGTCTACAAAGCTAGTTCCAGCACAACCTCCAAAGCCACAGAGAAACCCTGTCTCGAAAAACCAATAACAACAATAATTAATAACAAGAATATGAAATTTTACAAAAGAAACAGTGGCTGTACTTCCCACCACCTCTCAGTGATGCAACCCAAAGATGGGTTGCTCTGAGGACAAGCACAAGAAAAGTGATCGTCTCTCCTGGACCAGCCTGCCAAGAGACGGATGGATTCTGTCAGTCTGCCTGCCTGCCTGCCTTTCCCTTCTGTGGCTACACAGGTGAAACTTTTACACCTCTGGAGCCGGAAGAGGGAGGGGGAGAGAGAGAGAGAGAGAGAGAGAGAGAGAGAGAGAGAGAGAGAGAGAGAGAGAGAGAGAGAGAGAGAGAGAGAGAGAGAGAGAGAGAGAGAGATATGAATATTTGGGTCAAGTAGGGGATAGCTTTCTCTATTCTTCATCTGACTCCAAAAGCATTTTAACGCTTCCAAAATGTAATCTACTCTGTAACTTCAAAGTTAATTGATTCCGTGATTGGTTCTACCTTGCCTGGGGAAATTCATCCCTTTACATACTTCATGAATTAAAATCCTAAGCAACTTCCCAGGATGTACTTTAAAAGCTGATGACATGTCATTAAAAAGAATTTTCATGGCAGATTTCTTGGCTCAATCTCGGCTTGTCTTATGAACACATTCACCAACTCGGAGGCAACTAGATTCAGGCTTCTGTGGAGGTTATTCTATGAATACTACAAAACTCATGTACCTTAATTACTTGTAATTGGTTACATTGTAAGCTCATGTCTGTTTAATTCATCCTAATTAGCCTCATCATAAACAGAATGGGCGATTGTTACAGGTTGTCTTGTTACGCTGATGGGAAACATCTGGAATGGATAATTAGCTTCAACGACAAATGAACTTGGGCTACAAGCTGCTGTGAGTAATCCCTTACCCATCCCCTTGGGAGAAGTCAGAGACCAAGAGCATAACAACCGGTCAGAGTAAAGTCAAGTTGTCTTTTCTGTATTGTACGATAATAAAAAAACGGGATATTAGTACTTTCTCTGAAGGGACAGGTCTGTGTTTGTGTGTGTGTGTGTGTGTGTGTGTGTGTGTGTGTGTGTGTGTGTGTAAGAACACAGCTACATATACCTATATATATTTACACACGTGTTATTTGTGAGCACACCATTTATCCATTTTAATTGTTTTATTTGTGTGTGTGTGTATGTGTAAGAACACAGCTACATATACCTATATATATTTACACACGTGTTATTTGTGAGTACACCATTTATCCATTTTAATTGTTTTATTTGTGTGTGTGTGTGTGTGCTGTATATGTAGATCCGCATGTGTGCAATACCCTTGGAGACCAGCGGAGAATGCCTGATCCTCTGGAGATGGAATGACAGGCAGCTCCGGGAACCAAACCCAGATCCTCTGGGAGATGACCTCCTAAGTATTGAGCCATCCCTCCAGATCCATTTCGTACATTTTTTTAACTCCAGCCATTACCTTTATGGACACCAAGCTACACAAAGTTCACTGATGCAATTAACAAAGAGTTACCAGACATGGACTAAGCCACTAAAGAGACATTCTTCCCATAACCTTGGGATGAAAGAGGCTAGTTTTGTTGTTGTTGTTTCTTCTTCGTTTCTGAGAACGATTGTCCTTGGAGGCACAGATTTCCTTTCTGGGTAAATTTTGGTCACTAAAAGTCCACAGAGAGAAAGAGAACTTTATAATGTTAAGTGGGAAATGCAGAGCACGAAGCTGGACTAACAGTGCAGCCCTGCTATGTAAACAAAATGTGGAAAGAATTGCAGCGAAATGCGCAAAGCCATGAGAGCACTCATTTCTGAAGTTTTCCCTCAGCCATGGAAATCTTGATTGCAGAGCAACTCACGAAGAAAACCACACTGACAGACAGAAAATGCCAAGGTTATCGCCAAGAGCCATTCTTTGTCTCCAGGTGGAAAATTAGAAATTGTATTCTTTTTTTTTTTTTTTTTGCAAGACTTTGGCTCAAGAAACTTCAACGGTGGAGTCTGAATCCCTATTGAAAGATAAGAATGCAGAACAAGTGGGTTTGAGCTTCTACAAATGGTACTTCAGCAATGAGGAAGCCATTTCTTATTGGTGAGAAAGTCTTAGAGGTTTCACAGCATAAAATTTTGCAATGAACTGAGGGTGAGGGGAGAAAACCTCAGAAAGAGCCCGGTTTTGTGATGATAGCGATAATAAACTTAAGAGCATTTTATAAACGTGGAGAATGCTCTTAAAATGTAGTGGTAAGGGATACAGGTGTATCACAGACATTTTTATCTTATTTTACAAATTAGGGAAACCAAGGCACACAAAACTTCTGTGATTGAAGCCATCTATATACTCATCACTGACAATAAGCAAGTAAGTTATAAAAACAAAATGAGGGGCTGGAGGGATGGCTCAATGGTTAAGAGCACTTGTTGCTCTTACTGAGGACCCAGGTTTGGTTCGCAGCTCACAATCATTTGTAACTCCAGTTACAGAGGATCTGACTCCCTCTTCTGGCTGCCTCAGGCACTGCATGCATGTGGTGTATAGATACACATGTAGGCAAAACTCTCATACAGTACATATGAAATAAACTTATAAAATACAGTAAAAATGAATTGGAGCTGCAGAGATCAGCAAGAATAAGCCTCACAGAGAGAATTTTGTTTTGATCTGGAGGTTTTTTTCAGACACAATTTCATATAGTCCAGTCTAACCTTGAACTCCTGGCCCTCCTGCCTCCATCTCCCAAGTGCTGGGATCACGGACATGAGCCACTATGCCCAATACAAACAGAATCTTTTTGTTTGTTTGTTTGTGTGTTTGTTTTCGAGACAGAATTTCTTTGTAGCTTTGGAGGCTTCCTGGAACTCACTCAGTAGACCAGGCAGGCCTCAAACTCACAGAGATCCCGCCTGTCTCTGCCTCCCAAGTGCTGGGGCTAAAGGCATATGCCACCACCACCCAGCTACACAGACTCTTGAAGCACAAAATGCAGTTATATAAGAATGTATTGTCATGTTTTAAAACATCCAAACAATATGCTATATGTTGCTTTTAGTAAATCAGAAAGCTACCCACGGGGTTTCATGTGCCAATATGGAATTGTGTTTACCTAAGAAGGAAGGGGCAGAGTGAGGAATGTAGGGAGGAATTCATGTTTTCTTAATCAACCTGGGGTAGGAATATACTGTATTGTCCTCCCTTGCCTTCTCTATATATGAAATACTTAAAATATAATTATGCTGCCTACTTACTTGGTATCAGTTTATCACACTTTGTCCTATTTATCTGTCACCAAAGCCCCCTAAGAAAAGCCTTGATACCCCAGTTTCAGAGATTAAGGCCCAATCCTTCAGTCACATACACGCGTTCAGTCAAACAACATGTGAAAGAAAAAAGCCTAGGATTCACTTCTGTCTGTAGAGATTATGGTTTTCATTGCTCATCAAATACTTGACAAGAAACAACTTACAAGAGGCAGGCATATTTGACACAGTATTCTAGGGTACAACTCATCATGACAGGGAAGGCCACTGGCAGGAGCTTGAGGTGGCTGATCACACTGCGTACAAATTCAGGAAGAAGACATCCTGGCAGGAGCTGGAGGCGGCTGGTCACATTGTATACACGCTCAGGAAGAAGTCCTGGAATGGTGCCACCTACAGTTTGGGAGGCTCGGTTAGTCTCATCTGGAAACTCCCTCATAGAAAGGCCAGAGGCCTGTCTCCTAGAAGGTCTAGATCATGTCGCCTGTCACCATCCATCACACCTTGCTGTAGCACCACTCTCAAGGCCTCAGTAGCCTCCGTATAGGGAAAGGTACCAGACTGAACTGGTTTTGTACAGTTACAATTTGTATAGAATGTATCCAACTCATTGCCCTCCTTGAGCACCTTTGAAAGCTCGGAGGCTGTTTCTCCCAGGGTTCTAACTTTTTTGCCTTCTGGACGAAGAAGAAAGAAAGCCTCAGGTTTCAGGTACTTCTAACTCATGCTCCCATCAAGCCCAGGTAGCACCCATCCCCCCAAGGAGCAGGGAAGGCATGACTTATGTGTGTCTGTCCAGGAAATGGCTACTTCTACAGATGGTCACAACCTCCTCGCTTCAGTCAAGGCTCTTTATCACACTACTCCCTGTCTGTGGTTTTGTATGTTTTGGTTTGTTTTGGTTGGTTGGGAGGAATGAATAATTGGCACTGAATGGGAGGGGGGTGTAGACTGCATGACACAGATCCATGTCTGGTTTGGGATCTCAGCCTGGATCGTATTGTACCTTGAAGGACACCAGAGTTTAGGGACTGAAACCACAAAGACAGTCGATTAATTCTCCCCTATCACTTAGGCCAGCAACTCATTGCCCCTTCTAAGCCAGAAAGAACAGAGTTAGATTTTATTACTGCTGCCACATAACCACACAGAGGAACTATTGTACAAGGATGTCTGCTGGCTCCTAAATAGCTAAGCCTTCTAACCACTTCTGATTTCACATGGCTGAAATGCTATGACTGAGCCCAGTGTCTTCACAAGGTACACCGGTAGAAAGGATGTCCACCACGTCACAACCCACGTGCAGTGCTCTTGGCCCCACCCCCTATAGTTAGGTAAGTGTGGAGATGGTCCCCCTGAAGAAAGGGAGGCTAGCCCAGGCATCTCTCACACTGACATCTGGGGGATCTTTGTTGTGTGCTAGGTATCATCAGGCTGTGTTTTCTAAAACACAGAAAGTGGTCAGAATGGGTGAGTCCATCCAGAGCTGGGGAGAGAGACACACAGACATGAACCAGCCTTCAAATGCAAGTGGGCTCTGGAAGTCAAAGTGTAGTTACTCCATCACTAATGCAATCAGGACATGGAATGACCAGCGCCCCAAACATCCTCCCCTGGTGGGACCCAAAAGACCTTTTTTTCACAATCACGGGCTGATCTAGGAGGTTCTGTGCTCTTTAGGTCTCACAGCTGTCAGGAGCCATGCCTCGTGAGACAAGAAAGTCCTCTGTCACAAACACTACCAATACTGTCATTTTTAAGGACCAATGCAGTATAGAACTCAGCAGTTTCCACGTGTGTGCCTATATGTATGTGTGCGTGACTGTGTGTGCATGTGAAAACCAGAAGACCTTGAGTGTTACTCCTCGGGTCCATTCACCTTTGCTTTTTTCTTTTGAGACGAGGCCTCTCACCGGCCTAGAACGTGGAAATTAGCTGAGATGGCTCATTGGCAAGCCTCAGATACCCATCAGTATCTGCCTTCCCAGATAAGTGATTACAAACACATACTACACACACGGGAGTGGGGACAGAAATCAGATCCACAGACTCACACAGAAACACTTGGTCAGCTAAGCCAGTCACACCCGCTTAGCCCCTTTATGTTATTTTTAAGCCCTCACAATTCATTCCTTTTATCTTACAAGAAGGAAATTGCACCTCTAAGAGACTGGGCGCTGGCTTTGCCAGAAACTACTTTTCCACCTGGTTTCTGAGCCCACTCCGTGAAAATAAAGCTGTGGTTCGCATTCCGCTGAGTAACCTCGGCAACCACGGGGATCCATCCCATTCTCTCTGCTTCCCCAGCAGCTCCCACACCTCACTCATGGCTATTTGCCTCTCCACATCTTCTCTCTTCGTCAAGCCTTCTATCCAGGTCACTAAAAAGTATTTCTCTCTATGCAAAATGTAGGCCTTTATTTAACTACACATGGATGGTAGAGAGAAAGAAAAGAAACCATACAAAAAATATGGAAATCCAGCTGGGCGGTGGTGGCGCACACCTTTAACCCTAGCACTCATGAGGCAGGGGCAGGCGGATCTCTGGGAGTTTGAGACCAGTCTGGTCTACAAGAGCTAGTTCCAGGACAGCCTCCAATGCCAGAGAAACACTGCCTCAAAAAAAGAAAGAAAGAAGAAAGAAAGAAAGAAAGAAAGAAAGAAAGAAAGAAAGAAAGAAAGAAAGAAAGGAGGGAGGGAGGGAGGGAGGGAGGGAGGCAGGGAGGGAGGGAGGGAGGCAGGGAGGGAGGGAGGGAGGGAGGCAGGGAGGGAGACAGGGAGGGAGGCAGGGAGGGAGGGAGGGAGGGAGGGAGGGAGGGAGGGAGGGAGGGAGGGAGGGAGGAAAGGAAAAGAAAGAAACTTACACTGAAGGCAGGTGGACTGGTGCCCATGTACTGGAGTTTGGTTCCCAGCACCTCCATAAGGCAGTTGACAACCACCTGTAACTCCAGTTCTAGAAAACCCATTGTCATCTTCTGGCTGCCACAGGCACCTGCACTTAGGTGCACAGCCCCACACAAGCACACACATAAACACCACTAAAATCAAAGTAACAAGTCTCTAAAAACAGTTATGTACCCAGATTAAACAATATAACGCTGTATTATGTAGTGAAACCAATGAGTCACCGGTTTGGTTAGTGAAATCCTTGATAAAATGTTCAGTGGAGAATAGTATGCTCCTCATGTTATTTCACGTCAACACTTGCTTTTTGTATTTCACATAGCAGAGCAGAATGTAAGGATGGCACTACTGGAGACCCTGTCTTACTTTCCAACTCCATACGCCAAACATGAAAACACCACTTATAAAATTTTCTTAGTAAATTTTCATCTTTTTTTAATTTTTTGTTTTTGGGGGTTTTGCTTGTTTGTTTTTGTTGTTGTTATTGTTTTGAGACAGGGTTTCTCTGTGTAACAGCTCTGGCTGTCCTGGAACTCACTTTGTATATCAGGCTGGCCTTGAACTCACAGAGATCTGCCTCTTGAGTACTGGGATTAAAGGTGTGAGCCACCACTGCCCAGCTTTAAATCAGTTTTTTGTTTGTTTTGGGGAAGGGTTGTAAATTTTCATCTTTATGTCTCTCAGTCACCTCAAACCAATTGAAAATGGCATACCTACCTTTAAAATACGTATTTTCATTTATGTATATGTATGTGTTCCTGTATAGGGTATGTACGTGTGAGTGTAGGTGCCTCTAGAATTCAGAAGACGGGTCAAATTCCCCAGAGCTGGAGTTACAGATGACATGAGCCACCTGACATGGGTGCTCAGAACTGAACTCGGATTCTCTGAAAGAGCAGCAAGTGCTCTTAACCACTGAGCCATCGTTCCACCCCCTCGATGCGTATTTTTAACACACTGACTCATATGATTTGTGAAAGTGTTCATCTGAACAATTACTTCACGGGCTAGAAACTTTTGTAACTGGGGCTGGTGATGTGGCTCAGCCGGCAAAAGAAAAGAGCCAGAGTGGCTGGGGACGCGGACGGCTCAGGTGGTAGAGTGTTTGCCTGGTATGCACAAAGCCATGGGTTCCCGTCCCGGTACTGAATAAACCAGGTGTGGTGCAAAACCAGACTAAGGATGCACCTTATAGTCCCAGCCCTGGGGCAGGAGGCGTGGAAGACGAGCTGAGGCAGGAGGGTCCAAATTTCAAGATCATCTTCAATTACATATTAAATTCAAGGCCAGCCTGGACTACATGAGACCCAGATCTTAGGGGCTGGGGGGAATGGGAATGGGAGACGGTTCCACAGGTAACAGCACTCGCCGCCAATCCAGACAACCTGATTCTGTCCTCAGAATCTACATAGTGAAAAGTCATCCTCTGACTGTCACACATGCACATGGCATGTACACCCACACACGTACACACAGGGGAAGGAGAGAGGGAGGGAGCAAAGGAAGGAGGGGGAAAGGAAGGGAGGGAGGGAGGAAGGAAGGTTTGTTTTCAAGTTTAGGTGCACAGATACTACGATTTTATTCCTTAAGGCTTGTTTGTCTGTTCATACCCATGTGTGATTATGTGCATGTATGTGCACAGGTGCATACACACAGGACAGGAAAGGTGTCAGGCATCTTCTCTACCATTCTCTGCCTGTTTCCATTCAGTATGTGATGAGATAGTTGGTCAGTCCATTATTATTTTTTAAATCACACACACAAGACAAGGGGGAGCTCTTGAACCACAGACTGATGGCTGAGAAGCCAGCAGGGGACTGATCCAGACTCCATGAATGTAGTGTCAGTGAGGAGGCCTCAGAAATCTCTGGGGCCTTGGGTAGTAGATCAGTGTTTACCATGGCGTACAAATGAACTTTGGGAGCCCATCCCACATGGAGGGATGCTCTCTTAGCCTGGACACATGGGGAAGGGCCTAGGTCTTGCCCTGGATGAAATGACAGACTCCGGAGATCCCCCTCAAGGAGGGCCTCACCCTCTCTGGGGAATGGTGTGGGGATTGGGTGGAGGACTGGGGGGGCTGGTGAAGGGACAAGTGAGGAGGGGTGGGAGAGGGAGCTGGGATTGACATGTGAAACATGCATGTTCTAATTTAAATAAAAACATATACTGAGAAAAAAATCCTCCCCCCCCCCACACACACACACACAAATGGGCCTATAAAATGGCTCAGTGGATAAATGTGCTTGCCGAGAAGCCTAACAACCTGAATTCGATCTCCGGAACCGATAGGGTGGAGAGAACTAATTCCTGCACACTGTCCTCTGATCTCCACATATGCAATATGCAACATATGCACTGTATTCCCATACACACAAGGGTCACAAAAAAAACCACTCTACAGGAATTACACTATTATTTCCAAACAACAGATTCTTTTCCTTTTCAGTATCCAAATGTGTACCTTCTGGTGGCAGAATTACAAACCAGATGTTGATATCCATTAACAGGAAAGACTAAAGTTTTGCTTTCAAGTACAACGATGAACACTGAAGGGAACAGAGTCTATCTTGACTATGAACCACCAGGCCCTTAGAAATGGCATGTCCTATGACATTCTTCCTCACAGACTAGATACATAAACCAGTCTCCAGGACACTGGAAGGAAGCCACATGCTCTCCATGACCTTGTTCCCAAAGAAGTTTGCCAGCATGGGTTCCTGTGGGATCTACTCTATTGACTCCATTCACCCCCGGCCTTTGAAGCCCTCATTGCTACTTGCCAGGCATTGGGATATAACCTCCAGAGTCCCAAAAGTTTGGGCTGAACCCAAAGTTCACATCCCACCGGTAAGTGACGGCCATTCTGTAGGTTGTTATACACTGGTTCTTTAGGAGACAACGCCTCCTTCCTCCCTATCTAGAGAACATCTGAATCCAGGGGTGGTACTTCCTCTGTCTCTTTTTCACCCACTGAACCATCTCAGCATCCAGCTACCTCTTCTTCATGTGTGACTTTGGGGGTACAGCAAATGAGCCAGCTATTTCTGCATTATTATTATTATTATTATTATTATTATTATTTATGATGATGATGATGATGATTATGATGATGATGGCTAAAATCTGCTAGAAATATTCTATCTGGTCCAACCAAGTACATTATTATTGCATATACTATGTGGTCCTTGTCTTCATCACTGGGGCCAAGTCCCTCAAGTTCTGGACACTGGATAGGTCTTTTCTATCAGTCAAGCTTTAGGAGAACAGAAGATCCTAAGTGCCAAGTAAGGATTAAACATCTTGGCACAGATGTGGACATCCAGTCAGCCAAAAAGATGGCTACCACTGGGTATCTAGAGAACCCTTAGTAAAGCAGGGGTGTGATCCAGTGTATAACTGCTCCCAATAAATTGCCACTTTGGGGTGGGCTGTGTATAAATATGCCCTGGAAATCAGAGGCAGGTGCCTCTTTGCCGCCATCTTTTGCTTTCTTCATTGGACCTGTGTGCCAGTCTGCATGTCTATCTGTGTCTGCCTGTGTATGTGCCAGTGTGTGCCCAGGCATCTGCAAGGTCAACGAAGATACAGGGGTTACCTTAATGTGGCAAAGACGGAATGTTATGTAGTTTATCCACAGTTGGAATTGCTGTTTCTCATTCTTCTGGACAGATATCGGGGCAATGAGAGAAGCCAGAGGAAATCAACACCCACTGACACAAGCAGGTCTTGGTGTTTTAGGATCCCCCAACAAGAGCTGAGAAGGAAAATAGTCCCTCAACTGGAAAAAAAAATCAAGAAAGTTGTCCCTTTCTGAGACTCCACTGCTATTCCTCCCCGACTTCTTGGACTCTTCTTCCCTCTCTTAGTTTGAGCTTGTGTTTAGAGACAAGCTCTCATGTAGCCCAGGGTGACTTCAAACTGGCTACAAAGTCAAGGATGACCCAGAACTCCCAATTCCCTGCTTCTACCTCTCTGGAACTACAGAGAGTCTTACACCAATGCCACCATGTCCAGTTTTATGCAGAGACTGTGGGTGAAATCCAGGGCTTCATGTATGCTGAGCAAATACCCTACCGACTGAGCTGCCCACACTCAATATCTCTGTGGTGGAAAATTCCCGGCCCTATCACAATTGGTCTCTGTTCTACCGATTAAGACATGTTATCACATTTCTGCCCAGCCAATTTTCCTGGAAGAACCTGCAATCATAGCACTTGACTGTGATCAGCTCCAGTGATAGAGGTTTTCTTCTATGTGACCCTGTCCCTGGATCCTAAGGGTTGAGGATGCCGGTGTCCTAGGAAGGACTACTGAGCAGCTATTAAACCTTTGCTTAAAAAGCTTTGAGTCTTTGCTTTAGATGGATTGATCTTAAAGCCTTGGCACCAGGACATTTACACAAGACACTTGAGAAGAAAAATTTACCACAGGACTTGCAGATATGAGAGACCAAAGAACCCAATGACTAAGCCGGAACACTGAGAAACCATTAACCATGCCCAGGTCATGCCAGCTGAATCTGCCAGGGAAAAGGCACCAAACCCCAGCTATTTCCAGAGTGGCAGATTAAAAATAGAACATGCCCCCCAGACTCTGCTAGCCAAACTCACATGGAAGATAGCCAGCAGTTAAGACAGTATTGGAGAGGTCAGCCTAGGGCATAGGCCAGGACAGGACAGAACACTGGGTGGTAAGACACACACACACACACACACACACACACACACACACACACACACACACCAAAAAACAAAAACAAACAAACAAAAAAAAAACAGTGCACAAACCTGGGACCACCAACCAGCTGAGGGCCAATCTTTGATGCTTTCTTGGTTTCTCCGGCCAGTCCTTGTCCATGTCACAGCCAGAATTCTCCTCATGGTTGGAGGGGTAGGCTACTATCTCTACTACCTCCAACATTTGTACAAAATTGCTTGCTTCCTGTGTCCACTGGGAATTGCTCATGCTTCAACAAACTCATTTTAGCTGTGAAACCTGAAAATATAAACACTATAATATTGGTGGGATTTTTTTAATCCTTATTTTTTCCATTATTTGAAATTCACCCACTCCAGAGAAGGAAACTCTTCCAGATTCAATTGCAAAGGTTATTTGTTTAAAACATGAATTATTTGGGGGGGAGGCATCAAAGTGGTATCAAGTACTCAGATACCACGAACACTTACTGAGCAACCTATTGACTTTAAGGCATTATGGAAATTCACAGATAAATTACAGATAGTGTCTAGCACCCCCCCCCAGGTATGCTAAGGCAGCTGTCTAAAGAGAGACTGACATATGTTCTCATAAATATTATTCAGTCCTCTAAGATAGGCTCTAGGAACTTACTAGAATCTGAATATGGGCAGAACTTTGATCAATAGAGTTTTAAGGGCTGGAGAGATGGCTCAGCAGTTAAGAGCACTGACTGTTCTTCCAGAGGTCCTGAGTTCAATTCCTGGAACCACATGGTGGCTCACAACCACCTTGAATAAGATCTGGTGCCCTCTGCTGCCCTGCAGGTAGAAGGCTATATACACAATAAATAACATAAATAGAGTTTTAAGAGGAACGAGGAGCTGGAGGGGTACTTCATGCTGTGGTCTAAACTTACTTTAAAACTCATATTGACATTTATTAGCACTGTGACAGTTTTAGAGAGATGTACTGGCTAGTTTTATGTCAATTTGACACAAGCTACTGTAACTGGAGAAGAGGAAGCCTCAATTGAGAAAATACTTCCATAACATCAGATTGCAGGCAAGCCTAGAGGGTACTTTCTTAATTAGTAATTGATATGGGAGGACCCATTGTGGGTGGAGCCATCCCTGGGTTCTGTAAGAAAGGAGGCTGAGCAAGCCATGGAGAGCAAGTCAGTAAGCAGCATCCCTCCATGGCCTCTGCATCAGCTCCTGCCTCCAGGTTCCTGCCCTGTTTGAGTTCCTGTCCTGGCTTCCTTCAGTGATGGACTGAGATGTGGAAGCCTAAGACAATTCAACTCTTTTCTCCACAAGATGCTTTGGTCATGGTGTTTCATCACAGCAACAGTCAGTCACCCCAACTAGGACAAAGGGGAACCTTTGAGTGATGACTGGTCCATGAGGAAACCTGATCATACAGCAGGAAGACCCTCACCACATGCTGGCGCCTTGGATCCTAGATTTTCCATTCTATGGAACTGTGAGCCAATACATTCCAGGTAACTACAAGTTATTCATCTGTGGTAGTCTGTGTTGGCTACACAAACTGACTAATACTTCAAATACAGGAGATATCACTTTAGTTAAACCGCCTTCTCAGATCTAGAGTTTGTAGACTCATTGACTTAAGAAGTAGACTCAGATGCAAGATACATACAACAAAGATACTGAATACTAACTTACAACAGTGGCAGTATCTATCTCCAAATCTCAAATTAAGTACTAAGTACAATTCCCCCATCAGAACTGTAGTGACAGCTCAAACTCAGCGTTCCTTGTCTAAAGTGTTCCCACTGCCAAAGGCCTATGATTCAGAAACAGTTTTGAGCTGATTTAAAACTTCTGGGGGGGGGGGGGAAAAACTCTCTCCGGAAAGACTTTTGCCACTGTGCAAAAAAAAAGGGGGGTGAACTAGGCAATTTCATTTGTTTCAGCTCCAGCTCGGCATTGCTCCAGAGGGCAAAACTGCAAAAATAGACAAGAGTGAGAATTGAATTTTCCATGACGGTTGTCAATCCTGTCATAAGAATTTATGGGAGAGTAAAAATTATTAAAGTCAAAAGCAGCATTTAGGAGGATGGAGTCTCTTTATTTCCACATGATATTGCCTTTTCAAAGACAGTACCAAAGGCAACGCCAAATGCACGGTAATGATAATGTCATTTTAAACATTTCTTCAGTCTCCACTATTATGATTCCAGAATGTACCCCCAGGCGTGGCCCCATCTGAATGATATCGGCTATTATATTGCATAGAACCCCTGCTATGCACCAGCCACCATTCTAAGTGCTTATAAAAATTCTCTCATCCCCCACTTAGCTAATGGGGAAACTGAGACACAGAGAAGAAACTTTTGTAAGGTCACTCAGCTACTAGGCTGCTAGGATTGACAGAAAGAACACGAAACACCCGCCTGAATTTAAATTTCATGTAAATAACACATAAAACTTTAGAGTAAACATTTCCCACACAGTACATAGGGAATGCTTATGCTAGCTAAAAGATATTTGTGTATTATTTGAAATTCAAACTCACCTGGGAAATCTGCATTTTATTAAACCTGAGAAGTCGTAGCTAGCAACAGACAGGCACAAAGGACACCTGACTAACAGCATCAGGGAGCTCTTGAGGTCGCGACTTTAGCAGCATGTCCTCATGACAGTAAAAGATGACATTAGTTTATTGAACACTTTATCATGTGTTCTCAATATAGGTGATCTCCCTCCACCCTTACAATTGTGAGGATTGATCGTCATTGTCAACTGGATGAAAACTAGAGTTACCTAGAACAACCTCCAGGGGTGCCGTAGGAGATTGTCTTGATTAGGTCAGTTGAGTTTGGAAGACTCAAGTGTTCCATTACAGATAGCACTATCCCCTAGGCTGTATGAAAAGGAGAAAGTGAGGTTGGGCTTACTGGCACACACATTTAATCCCATCACTCAGGAGGCAGAGGCAGTTGAATTTCTGTGAATTTGAGGTCTGCTTGGTCAACATGGTGAGTTCCAGGACAGCCAGGCCCTTACAGTGATATCCTGTCTCAAAAAAAAAAAAGTTTATAGTTAATATTTAAAACAAATTCAAAGAAAATGAAAAAAAGAAAAAGAAAAAAAGATACTTTAGGGCCACAGAGATGGCTCAATGGTTAAGAGCACTTGCAACTCTTGAAGGAGACCTGAGTTCAATTCCCAGCTAATGTCTGATTCAAACAAGGGGTGCAGAGGCCAGGGCTCAACAAGTATCCCAGGTCGCCTCAATGATATCTGTTCTATGCTAAGAAGTGGAAGTCAATGTATGTCCACATAGACATCTTCAGAGAGTTCACACTCAGTCCTCTTTGATTTAAACCACGGGTTTCTACTAACAGGGGTCTCTTACTGAACCATTTTCTCTCTGGGCTGTTTCTTGCTGCCACTTGCCCACAGGTTGGTTTCCACCACACTAAAGCCCCTCTCCACACAGGTCTCCATCCCCTCCCAGGCTCTGCTATGTCTCCATTGCTTGCGGTTCTTCACTCGTCACGGGTAGTAGATGATTCACATCATCCAGCCTTCAGCTCTGTCTCGGTGATTTCCACGACGCCATGATCTCTGCCTCCAGCTTCATCCTACTCTCTCCTGTTTCTCTCCTTGGCAGCAGTCCTTGGATGCTCTTTATGCAGTCTTTTTATGTTGTTGTTTTTGGGGGGTTGTTTGTTTGTTTGGTTGGTTGGTTTTGTATTGTTGGTTTTTTTGTTTGTTTGTTTTTTGAGACAGGGTTTTTCTGTAGCTTTGGAGGCTGTCCTGGGACTCGCTCTGTAGACCAGGCTGGCCTCGAACTAACAGAGATCCGCCTGCCTCTTGACTCCTGAATGCTGAGATTAAAGGCGTGCAGCACCACCATCCAGCTTCTTAATGCAGTCTTAACTATCCCTTCATTTAATGCCCTTCCCCCTGAAGACTCATAACTCCGTATCCTCAACTCGTAATTGTCTATCCATCTTTCTCAAGTACAAACAAAACTGTCTTGCATCCACATTCCCAGTTCTCCACCAATCTTCCCATCTTCAGCGGACCAGAAACCTCGGAACTTATTTCTGGCTCTCCTCTGTCATCTGTTGAAGCAGATCCCGCTGTTTTGCTCCTCTAGATAGTTTGCAGATGCGTTCTCTCCTCTCGTTCCTGTTTCCTTTAAGCTTGTCCTGGCACAAATTACTTAATCAGACTCTTGCTGGCTTCTTTTGCCTTCCGTACCCTCTTCGTTTCATCAGCGGTGAAAAGCCCTCCTTCAAGTAGCCCTGCACTTCTCCACAGAGCTCACAAGAGCGGCGTCCTCTGACGAAACCTCCTCTGAGATCCTCTGATAAATTGTGGAACTCACACAGAACATCACAAAAAGAGTATAGGGTTCTTGAATAAATGCAAATTGCTAAACCTGGGAGGGGTAAAAAAAAAAAGTCTACGGAGGATGTAGTCACAAGTCCTTTAGAGAAAGGAAAAAAACGTCAGCAGGGTGGAGGAAGGCATTCCACACAGGGAGCAGGAATAGCAAAGGCTGGAAACTTTCAGGGCGTTTTCAAGACATGTGGGGAAGCTGGGCTGGTTAAAGACGGAGGAGAGGAAGCCGTGCAAATAGAAGAAACTAGGAAGAAGTAACCTGACAGGCTTGGAGAAGAAGTCCATGAGTCTAAACCATGGAGTGTGAAAAAAAGAGTACTCGAAGAAGTTGGCAATGTGGATGGGGTATCAGTTCATAGAGAACCACTGAAGACTTAGGAACAGCAGAGAGAAGCCATCAAAGTAGGGTTTTCCGGTTCCGAGGCCGAAGAGCAGGTTCTGCAGGCTACCCCAGTACGTCAGAAGCCGCAAAGCAGGCTGGTTAATGTGGTCCTCGACAGGGAGGAAAGCGAGGCCAGGGAACGGCAATTTGGAACAAAGGTGGAAGAAACCGCAGACTGCACAGGAAATGGCTCTGACAAAAAGGAGGTTGGCCAGGCCACATCCAACCGATCAACCTCCCATCCCTGTTCATTATTTAACAGTAGTAATATTACTGCCATATCATTAGTATGCCTGTCTCTACCCGCCAGCTTTTGCTCTCATCTGAGGATGGCCTGGGTGCTGATGAGGACGCAGGACTCCAGCTTGATAGCAAACACCTGCAGCCACATCGCTCAGCAAGTAGAGGCAGGAATATCGAAACGTCAAGATCATCGTTAGTGTTCTCTTGGTGGCGTCGTAAGGAAGGAGGGGTTTATTTTGACTCACATTCCGGGGGTACAGCCCACCGTGGTGAGGAAGGCACGGTGGGGTGGCAGGAGACGACATTGCATCTGCACTCAGGAAACCGAGAAGGATGAATACTGGTGTTCAGTTGATTTTCTCCTTTCATTAAATCCAAGACCCCGCCCAGCGCAAAGGATGGTGCCGCCCATAGTTAGGGTGGGTCTTCCACCTCAATTAACCCAGTCTAACAAATAAATACAAATTCCTCTCAGGCACGCCCAGAGATTTATTTCCTTGGTGACTGTAAACCTGTCAAGCTGACAATATCGATATCAACGGCTAAATATCATCAGCTGCATAGGGAGCTGGAGGCCAGCCTGGACCACGTGAAACTCTGACTGGAAAATGAAAACAAATAATGACAATAGTAACGGTAACAGAAGTGATCGAGTTTGTCAGTTCTCTGCTTCTGGTGTGTCACGCTCCCAGCTTTCTCCATGATAGCTGTCAGCTGATAAACTGAAATTCGCTCATGCATACTGGCAAACAGCCAATTCCCTGGACTCTCTTAGAGATCTTTGATGCCTTCTGCGAGAGGCTTCTGTGTGCCCTGCCTTGAAAAGCTAAAAGCACAAAAGGGTCTTTAGGACGCCTCTCCAGTATTATAATCTTGTGCCTCTTCTACTCCGCCAATGACCCTACTAAATATTTAGAAAATTGCCTCTATGTCATACATTAGGCTACTTCATTCTTACACTATTCTTGTATTCTGGGAGAAAAAAAACGACTAAGACACAAAAATGCCAGAGACTTGACCAAGCTGGTGGAAACAGCATTGATGGTCTACAGTCTAAGCCCCTGGGGAGATTTTACACTGGAGAGTGTGGGACCTGAGTTTGAATAAGCAGGCCACACCAAAGAAATCGTCAGAAACCTCCTGTTTTAATAGGTCAGAGAACTGATCTAGGGATGTCAGGCCCTTTAGTTCACGCAGGGCTGCTGAGTGTCTGCAGAGAGCAGCAGTCAGAGGTGACATTTAGAGGGGGCCGCCACGGCTTCATCCTTGAGAAAACTCAGCTCCTTAAATTTAACTGATCCCATCCCAGATGCCATTGTTATTCGCCTCTAGCTTCCAAAGCAAGAGTAACCCAGCTAAGCCATCTGTTCCCAAGATGCCACATAAGAAGGTCAGCCTCCTCCAGCCTCTGCCCCTCCCAGAGGAAAGCTAACAAAACAGAAAGCAGTTCATTCAGTAGAGGTTTACTCACCTTCTGGTCACAAAAGCAGGATTCCATTCAGGTTGTTCCAACATCTGACTAAACATTTAGTAAAGGACTTAGAAAAAAACAACTAAAACCTAATGAAAATAAGGAGGCTGGAGAGATGGCCCAGAGGTTAAGAGCCCTGGCTGCTCTTCCGGAGGTCCTGAGTTCAATTCCCAGCATCTACATGGCTGCTCACAACTGTCTGAAACCCCAGTTACTCACTTCTGACTTCCAAGGGCACTGCACGCATTTGGTGCCCAGACATATATAGGCAAAACACCCATACTCATACTCAGGAAGTAAAATAATAGTAGTGAAACTTTTTATTTCAAAAAAGGAGAGACAAAATAAGAAAAGAGGCAGAAGTTAGGGGACTTTTAAAATAGATTGGTAATAAACCTGGCAGCAGTCTATACAGAGATATATAAACGGTAAGGAGGCGGGCAAATGGGCTTTTCACCACTTCAATAAATCAATTTAGAAAATGCTGAGCCAGGCATGGTGGATGGTGGTGCACGCCTTTAATCCTAGCACTTGGGAGGCAGAGGCAGGCAGATCTTTGTGAGTTTGAGGCCAGCCTGGTCGACAAAGAGAATTCCAGGACAGCCAAAGAGCTACAGAGAAACCCTGTCTTGAAAAAAAAAAAAAAAGAAGGGAGGGAGGGGAGAGAGGAGGAAGAGAGGAAGGAGGGAAGGAGGGGTGAGGAGGGAGGGAGGAAAATGGTCAGCAAAGGGACTGATAAGATCCCATTCCTCCCTGAGGATTTACTGGAAGTTCACGTTTGATGAAGAAGAGAGAGTTTCTTGAGTGGCATAACAACTGCAAAGGAGTCATGTTCCTGTAAACAATCATAAAGAAATTCATTGCATCCTTAAAGAGGGAAGGGGGACAAGATGGCTCAGTGGGTAAAAACGCTGACTTAAGTTTACCCTAGAGACCCACGTGGTAGAAGAGAAAGAAAACAGACTCCAGTAAGTTGTTCTCCACAGAGTGCTCCATGGTGCACACACCCCCAAACTCTAAAGTAAGTAATTGTTTAAAAAACACCCAAAGAAGGGAGGTTAGTTGAGAAAAGGAGATCAGCAGAGTGTGAGGGGGACCAGTAACATGTGTACATGTATGCACGGGTCAAATGAAACTCATTTTCTCCTTTAAACTTTTTTCAATTTTTAAGATTTATTTATTTCATTGCGTTGCTATTATTTTGCCTGCATGAATGTCTGTATGAGGCTGCCAGATCCTCTGGAACTGGAGTTACAGTTATTAGCTGCCATGTGGTTGCTGGGAATTGAATCCAGGTCCTCTGGAAGAGCTGTCAGAGCTCTTAACCACTGAGCCATCTCTCCAACCCAAAACTCATTTTTATGTATGGTTACTATATGCTAAAAAATTTTTTACAAAATGCTCATTGGGCCACGGTAGCATTTCAAAGGCCTCCAGAAGGCACGGGAGAAGATTCGGTGTTCATTCTTGCTTTTTTAGGTAGATGATGGTATATGTACAAAGAAATAACCAAGAGGCTACTCATCAGAATGTGAGCCATATTTATGTCTGGCTGACAGATTCAGAAACATTTTTTTCTTTCATCTTTTCACTTCCATATTTTCCTGAATCATTCATGGTAGGTATTTTTCATTTTTATAGTCAGAATAAAAAAAAGCTCTAAAGCCCTTTTCATTTTTCTGTCCCCATAATGCTCAAATATGAGATGTATTAATGCATGAAAGAGTGGCATAAGATATGCAAAGCAAATCAGAGCTGCATTTGCTTAAGGAGACATAAGTGCCATACATCTGGAGCTACCATCGATAGTAAAAACTGAATTTGTGAAGTTACTACTCTTCTCCTCTCCGAGTGTGCCCAGTACATCACCATTGTCATTCCACAGCAGTCCCAGCCCAGTAAGTGGGTGAGTTCAATCCTGTGAGGAGCCAAGCCAGGGATCCAAGGTCCCAATTAAAGCCGAAGGCAGCTCTGTCTGGGAGCCTTGACAAAGTTCTGTGGTTTCAGTTCAATCACAAACTGGCAGTCCCAGAACTGAGTCTGGCCCATGGAAATATGTTGTTTGGTCTGTACTTGGTTTCTGTAAAATTCTTTTAGGAGCTTGCATTTGAATGTCGTGAGCTGGGAATAATGCTGGCTGCAGCAGGTACATGCTTTGCATATTGGAATTCATTAATCCGCTGAGAACATTTGTCAGAAGCTTGCAATATGCCAAGCACTATTTCAAGAACTTTATGTGCATTAAGTCACAAAATGCTTCAACAACCTAACTTCCACATTGTCTCTGAGAAAACCAAGGCAGAAAGCAATGGGTAATCTTCCTCGCTGGGTCGTGCAATCAAGGATGAGGAGACCACTCCGTCAATGAAGTGCCTGTCACACAAGCATGAGGGCCTAGGTTTAGATCCCCGGCACTCTTGTAAAATCTGAGTGTGGTGGTGTCATCTCTCTAGAGCACTGGAACCTGGGACAATGGAACCAGTGTGCCATGCAATAGCCAACTTTATTCAGAGCATCAGACAATTTATACCCTGAGGGTTAAGCAAGACCATATGAACAAAGTTCACCTGAGTTCAAGCTCTCTACAATCACAAGGACAAGCCAAGTGGGGAAACACTATCTGAATGACCACAATAGCTGACAATGGATAATCTGAAGCAAACCCACTCCTATTTGCTACATCTGGGAGGGCACAAAAGCACATCACAAGAGCAACCCCATGATTTGGAGAAACTGAAGTCATGAGACTCTTGACCTGTTTTCTTGGAGTTTTCTCACAAGAACTCAGAATTCTTATACAGTTCCATTCCTGGACCACGTTCCAACATAGTGGCATGTGCGTCTATGACTCCAGCAATGGGACCAGCAGATGCAGGAAGCTCCCTGGAGCTCATTGGCCAGCCAGACTAACCTAAATGTCAAGCCCTAGATCCAGGAGGAAGCCCTGTTTCACAATATATGGTGGAAAACAACCAAGGAAGACACCAGTTGTTGGTTTCTGGCCTCTGTGTACACACTCACACAACGGCACACACACCTGTAAGCACATGTGTACATGCACACATGTACATCCACCACACACACAAAAAAACATATATATATACACATATATATATACACACAGCTATACAGCTATTCATATATATATATACATATATATATAGCTGAGCCTCAAGATTTTCCATTAGTCATCATGGCTGAGTTGCCTCTCCAGCTGTCTTATACTCAACTGAATCCACACTTCCATATTTTCTGCCCATCCTTGTAACTGTTGAGTACATTCATCATGGTCAGTACAAGGGTATAAGCAAGTCATGGATGTGAGGATGGGATGTCTGTCTGCTGTTGGGTTTTAAGCAGCCTCCTTAGGACCAGAAGGTCAGATGTCCTCCCCCACAGTAATCAGAACTCCTCATACCCATGTCTAGTTATTACAGTGGGAAAGGAAGAGGCACCTTGGTCACTGACCCCTGCCATTTACACTTTGAAAGGGTAGACACCTTACCGGACACTCAAAAGACATTATGCTTTACACGGGCAATGAAAGAAAAAGTAAATGGGGTCTCATTAAAACTGAGAAGTCTGGGGCTAAGGTTGTAATTCAGTTGGTAAGTGCTTGCCTAACATGCCCTGGGCTGGTCCCAGCATTGCACAAACCCAGCATGGGGGCATGTGCCAGCAATTTCCAGAACTGGGAGATAGAATTGGGAGGGTCAGAAGTTCTGGTTAAGCCTCAGCTACATAGCAAGCTTGAGGCCAGCCAGAGATACTCCAGAACCTGACTCAAAGAAAAAAATTAATTTCAACCAAAGTGTATCTTGGGTACCACAATGTCCTTGGCAGCTTTCGATCCTTTCCAGTGGAATGACACAAAAACTGTAAAAACCTAACTCTGTCACTAAAGTATCCACAAGAGAGCAGTATATCTGAAATGGAATGAGCTGCGGGTTCCTTGGTGACACAGCAAGGTCATGGGTTATATATTGCTCTATAGTTCTGTCTCTTCAACTGGAGCATTCTGGGTTCTCCCAAGCCCTGAAGTTGATCCACATTAGGTTAATGGATGTCATGGGAGTCATGACACCATGGAGATATTGGTTTATTAAGAAGGAAATGAGATTCAATACTAGGATGAGTCATTAAGTTGCTGGATGACAGTGGGCAATCCACTCAACCTCCCTGACCACCAGTTTCCTTCTGTGAAATTAAAGGAATGGTTAAAACACCCTCTGAGATCTCTTTAGCATACTCCAAGTCATTCTATTGTCTTTTCTTCCGGTGCTCTTTCTTTTTGCTCTGGTTTAGTTTTGCTTTGGTTTTTGCTTTCTTTACCAAATATGTCAGTGAGTATCCAAATTGAAAGATGCCTTTTGAGTTTCTTTGTTGTTGTTTGTTTGTAGGTGGTTTTTTGTTGTTGTTGTTTTGAGACATGGTCTTTCTATACAGCCTTGGCTATCCTGGAATTCATTCAGTAATCCAGCCTGGCCTCAATCTAACAGAGATCCACTTGCCTTTGCCTCCCAAGTGTTGAGAATAAAGTGTGTGTGTCACCATGCCTGGGCATGGTGCAATTTTTATACACCTTCTATCATTATGACATTTGCTCTATCTCACGAAACTCACCGTTGCTTTCATCTCTGCTGCCTGCCCACATTATCGGGATGCATAGGGAAACTCTGATCTCTGTCTTTGCTGATTTGTATACATCATTCCATCCATAAAGGATTTAATTCCAACAGGGCGTAGTGAAGCACACCTTTACTCCCAGCACTTGGGAGGCAGAGGCAAGCAGTTGTCTGTGAGTTCCAGGCCAGCCTGGTCTACAGAGCGAGTTCCAGGACAACCAGGGCTACACAAAGAAACCCTGTCTCCAGAAAAGAAAAGAAATTGCCTAATTTCATTCCTAAAAGAATTCACATTTCTTCTGTACATAGTCTGTGTGGGCATAATCTTATTTTAAGATCAAGGTCTTTTCCAAAAGAAAAAGAAGGGAAAGGAAAGAAAGCCATGCCTAACAATGTTTACCCGAGTGTCTTTCCTCTTTTGAAACAGGACCGTGGCATATGTGTGAAGGAGACTAAAGGCATGAAGACAAGATGTAGAGGATGTCCAGCCAACTGCTGCCCTTTCTCTCCTGGCTGATGGGCAAGTCACAGAAATCCACCCCAGAGCTGTTCTCCCTCGGGGCAGCTCATCTAAGGATGCACTTGCTTCTACCGCAGTCATCTTGTTTGGAGAAACCTGAATCCTATCAACAGCAGCTTGAAAATAGAATCCAGAGGAACAGAGAGGCAAAAAAAGAAAACATGGGATCAAAACCATCTTTCTCCAGTCTAAGCCTAAGAAGGAAGCTCTGGGTATCTGTCAATGGGAAGAAATTCTATTCTTCCGTGTGGAAAAAAAAAAAAAAAAGGAAAGAAAAACAAGCAGTTCAGTAGCCTTAGCGGTCTTCAGTTGGGAACTGTGGAACACTCCCTGGTGGGTCTTCAATCACTGGCCAGATTAGCAGCACAGAGGACTGGTGTGTGCCCCACAGATCTACTTGTCTACCTGGGATTTTCTTAATATAAATGGGGGTTTGTGTCTTATGAAACTTTACAAATATAAGACTGATACTGCAACGATAAACGGCACACTTACTGAAAGTAAAAATAAGTATTTATTATAGAAATTACTCAAAGAGACCAAACAAGTAACCCAGATGAGCTGACTAGTTTGCCGCCGAACTGGAAGCCGGAAAGCTGGAAAAAGAGAGCTAGACTTCCGCTGTTCAGTTTTTTTTTCCTTCCTCCGTAACGTCCCTAGCCATGCCCAAAAGTGGGCCTGGCTAGTGACGTAGTTCACCTCCTACATCCGTATATGTCTTTAGTCATGCCTAAAGTAGGTGTGGTTAGCGGTGCGGTAAACCGCTCTTTTATTACCTCATCTGTATGCGCCTCTAGTAAGTCACATGGCTAATGGCGGAGTTCTGTTTTCCTCCTACAATAAGACCTCAGAGTTTTATGGGCATCCACTACATCAACATCAAGATTTTATAGAAAATTTCTTAAATGTATATTCTAATAATTTTTTCACATTTATTAAGTGTGTGTGCGTGTGTGCCTGTGTGGTTTTACAGAAGTTGAGGCTTTTATTCTACTACATGGGTCCTGGGGATCAAACTCACTGCTGAGCCATCTCACACACTTTTTAAAGGGGGTAGGCAACCTCACATTGCCTAGGCTATCCTCAGACTTACTATGTGGCTAAAGATGACCTTGAACCTCTGATTCTCCTTCCATTGCCTCCCAGGTGCTGGTATTACAGATGTGTGCCAACATGCCTCGTGGCGCTAGCGATCAAACTTGAGGCTTCATGAAGGCTAAGGAAGCATAGTACCAACTAAGCTGCATCTCTATCCCTTATCGTGATGTTTCAAAAGTGAAGACTGGAAAGCCAGGTCTATAGACAGGGCAGTGTGAGCAAAGCCGGGTCTGAACCAAACTGAGACCTAAAAGGTAAAAATAAAACCCACTAATGTGACTCACATATGTATTCATAAGACATGTGATAAGCAATATCTCTTAGAAATTATTCAAGGCACACCGTTGATCCCAGCACTCGGGAGGCAGAGGGAGGCAGATCTCTGTGAGTTCAAGGCCATCCTGGTCTGCAGAGCGAGTTCCATCCAACCAGAACAGCCAGGACTGTAACACAGAGAAATTCTACTAAAAAAAAAAAATATATATATATAGATAGATAGATAGATACATATATAGATAGATAGATAGATAGATAGATAGATAGATAGATACATAGATACATAGATAGATAGATAGATAGATAGATAGATAGATAGATAGATAGGCATTGTAGGGGATCATACACTGTGGTCTTATAGAAAGTGTTACCAGAGAGAACATGAAGGCAATGCAATGTCCTGTTTCCTCTGAAAAGAATGGAGCAGAGTTTCTGGTGACCTGAGAAATAGAGAGGAAGTCATAGCTCTCCTCGTGCCCTACAAGATCAAGCCAAAGCAGTCTTTATGAGATCTTGGACCCAGAGACGGATAGTTTAGGCCTCTGGCATTCTCCCAGGTATGTGGCTAGGGGGCCAGGCTGCCTTACCCCAGGATACACAGGACCTCTGCATGCAAAGCCAGTCTTCAGTTGTTTCTACCAGAAAAATCCCAGAAGTTAGGAGAGGTGATAACCTCAGAGAAGCCATTAATAGGATAAAGATGAAGAGAACCAGAGCCGGGGAGATGGTTCAGTGAGTAAGAGCGTTTGCTCAACAAGCATGAAGACCTGAGTTCAAATCTTCTACACCCATGGCTGGAAAACCTGTAACCCAGCACTGAGGGGTGGAGACAGGCAGATTCCAGAAGCTGGATGGCCAGACAGCCCAGCCAAAGAGTTAATGAGTTTCAGGTTTCCCAAGGTGTCCTGGTTCATGCCTGTAGGAAATCAAGTGATAGAAGATAACACCCAGTGCACTGCTCTGGCCTCTGCTTGAATACTTATGGTAATTGCCCACAGACATAAAAAGAAAGACAAAGAAAATAATCTTCCCTCAGTCTAATCAGGAGACTCTCAACCCCCCTCCCACTTCAGGAGCACAAAGAGATCAGAGAGTAAACAAACCCTGAACTGAAGGAAGAGAGGAGCAAAGCCCTTGATGAGGGAGAAAAGCAAGAAGCATAGAAGGGAGCCCACCTTCTAGAATATTCTGACTACACACAAGAGGCACAACAACCCAAGATGCTTATGAGTGAGCGAGGCATCAATAGCCAAGGACAAGACATGGATTTTCAGACAAAGTCATGATCAAATGGCAAACACAGCCCTCAGGCCCTCAGAGCCAAAGGACATGTGGGGGGGGGGGGGATAACATTGAAAGGAAAGGGAGGCTTCAAAATATCCTGGAATCACAGACCCAAAGTCAGGATCCCCATGTCCTGGGGAACTACAACGCTTGGCTAATGCCACCAAATGGATCCATAACTATCCAGTCTAGGAAAATAGATGATGTCTGTCCCCTAGGACATAAACCCTGCATAGATGCTAGCTGTAATCCAATCTTACCCCTCCCATATCCCACTCCTAAGTTTTTGATAGAATCATCTAAAAATGTTGTCAAAACAAAATTCAAAAAACAATGTTTAAGACTCATACATTTATACAAATATAAAATGGATGGAGGTCACAGGCTGACATGCTTAGAGGATTTATGTCCTTCAAAGTATTTTGATCACTCTTAAATCACAATTACAGGCTATATCCCAAACAGAGGGTTTTTTTTAGTTTTTTTCTTTACTAAGCAAAATGTTTGAAAATAACCTACATGTTAAAATATAGCCTCCATACACTTGGAAGCACTAATTAATAGCAATAGTTGTGCTGAACAAGATTTATTTTCCTGTCTACATAATAAAGTACTCATTCCTTAGGCCTGCTAATCTAAGCACCATATGATTTTAGGGAGAGTTTTGGTAATCAAATCCAGGGCTTTGGGCTTCATGTATCCCAGGTTGGCCCTCAATCTCAATATGTAGCTGAGGATGTCCTTAAACTTGAACTCGGGAACGCACCACCATGCCCAATTGTGGGGTGCTGGAGCCTGAACCCAGAGCTTCATACACACTAGACATCGCTCTACTCACTGAGCCACCTCTCCTGCCCTGTCCTCTACATGATGCTAAAAAATAAAGACACATATTATCCATTTTTATCTTATTTCCAAGTTTTAAATATAGTTAAACCCCTCAATGTTTTTAATTTTGAAAGAAAGATTGGAAAAGAAATCTCACTAACGACATAAGTTAGAGGGATGTATCCCCTAAATGTCTGAAACCGGGACCTACACACACTGTTCACCTTGGCCTTGACCCATTGGCAAAGAGGAATGGTATGTGAGGGAAGACGGCATTGCTGGTTGGAAAGGTCATGCAGATGGCAACAGAGAACAGTAAAGTCCCTGCCAACCCCAGCCATCTGTCATACCGCCAGCACTGCAGACTGTCACAGTGAAGTCTGCGTTCTCATCCCTCTGGGCCAACACCTGAGTAGAGTTTTCTAGAGTGGGAATCACTGCTGGTGGAAATCCAAAGGCATCTATCTCCCTGTGGAAACAGAGCATCCTCGGGTGCCTGAAGGCATAGACTCTCCTCCTTCAGGGCCCCTAAAAGACCACAAGAATCTGGAACAGTTGATGTGATGGCTAATCCCAGTTGTCAATTTAATGAGACTTAGGGTCACCGTGGAAACAAATCTCAGGGCCTCTCTGTGAGGGATTACTTAGATCAGGTTAACTGAGGGAGAGGACTCACCCCAAATAAGGGCAGTACCATGCCATGGGCTAGAGCCTTAGACTAAACACAATGGAGAAAGCAAGCTGAGCACCAGTGTCCGTCTGTCTACCTTCTGACAGTGGCTGCAATGTGACCAACCGCACCTGATGCCACCACAATTCCTTCCCTGCCGTGTTGGGCAGTGTGATGGCTGCTCTTGGTAGTCAACTTGGCGGTATCTGGAATGAACTGCAATCCAGAAATGGAGGGCACCCCTATGATCGAGATCTTGAGGCAGGAAGACACAGGCTTTTGATCAGGATCTTGAGATGGGATGATTCACACCTCTGATCCAGATCTTGAGGTGGGAAGGCACACCTTTAATGCAGGCCACACCTTCTGCTGGAAACCTATGTAAGGGCATGGAAGAAAGAAGGTTTTGTTTTCCCCTCACCTTGCTAGCACATCCGTTCCTTTACTGGCATTGGAGCCTGCTTTTTTTGGGATTCCAGCATATACAGAAGACCAGCTGAGACAACCAGTCTTGTGGGACTGAGCAACTAGTAGATTCTTGGACTTTCCATTCACAGCTAGCCATTATTGGAGTAGCTGGACTGCAGCCTGTAGATCATTCCAATAAATTCTCTTTATATATACATAGACAGAGATCCATTCCATAAGTTCTGTGACTCTGGAAAAACCTGACTAATACAGGCAGCATTCTCTAGAACCATAAGGCAAAATAACCTTTCTTTCTTAAATTACTTTTGCCAAGTATTTTATCAAAGCAATGAGACAAGTAACTAAGGTCAACAAGATGACTCAGGTGGTAAAGGCAAAACTGACGACCTGAGTTCCATCCTCTAGATCCATGAAAGAAGAAGAGAACCAACACTCACACACACACACACACACACACACACACACACTCATTTTTTCAAAGACAAGTAACTAATATAATTAGTATGGTCCTTCTAGAAAGCTTGTCCAAGATGGTGAGTTGGTGTATCCAGCCCCACACAGAACCAAAAGTTATACCAACCAACCTCACCTGCCCCAGAAGGAAGGATACAGCTTCTCAATCAGCTGGGTGGTTTCTCAAGAAATTAAACCTAGAATTCCCATGCAACCTAGTAATTCTGCTTCTGGAGTGTATACCCAGCTAAAAGCAGGCATTCAAAAAGATACTTGTACATAAATATGAATGGTCGTTCTATTCACATAAGCCTATAAACTAAAAATCCATCAATGGGGGCTGGAGAGATGGCTCATCGGGTGAGAGCACTGACTGCTCTTCCACAGGACTGGGGTTCAATTCCCAGCACTCACATGGCAGCGCACAACTGTCTCTAACTCCAAGATCTGACACCCTCACACAGATAAACGTGCAGAAAAAAATACCAACACAAATGAAATAAAAGTAAATAAAAATTTAAAAATCCATCAACAGGTGAATAGATAGACTGTGATATACACTTTTTTTGGGGGGGGACACAGAACCTCACTATATAGTCCTGGCAGACCTAGAACTCACTATATAGACCTGGCTGGCCTCGAACACACAGAAATCTACCTACCCCTGTCTTCTCTGTGCTGAGATTAGAGACATGTGCCACTATGCCCAGCTAAATACATGTAATTTAATGGAATATTATTCAACTATAAAACGCAGTGAAGTACCAATGTATGCTACAAGATGGATGAACTATTCAAAACATCATGCTAAAGTGAAAAACCTCAGACATAAAATATCATAATTTGAATCCATTTATAAGAAACAGCTAAAATCCAGGCAGTGGTGGTGCACAGCTTTAATCCCAGCACTCAGGAGGCAGAAGCAGGTGGATCTCTGTGAGTTGGAGGCCAGCCTGGTCTATGAGCAAGCACCAGGACAGGCTTCAAAGCCACACAGAGAAACTCTGTGTTGAAAAAAGAAAAAAGAAATTGTCTTTAAAAAAGGAAGGAAAGGGTTGGAGAAATGGCTTAGAGATTAAGAGCACTAGCTTCAAGGCAGCTAGAATTGACATGTGAAACAAGATTGTTTCTAACCTAATTGAAAAAAAAAAAAGAGCACTGGCTGCCCTTCCAGAGGTCCTGAGTTCGCCGGGCGCGGTGGCGCACGCCTGTAGTCCCAGCTACTCGGGAGGCTGAGACAGGAGGATCGCTTGAGTCCAGGAGTTCTGGGCTGTAGTGCGCTATGCCGATCGGGTGTCCGCACTAAGTTCGGCATCAATATGGTGACCTCCCGGGAGCGGGGGGGCCACCAGGTTGCCTAAGGAGGGGTGAACCGGCCCAGGTCGGAACTCCCATGCTGATCAGAGGTCCTGAGTTCAATTCCCAGCAACCACATGGTGGCTCACAACTATCTATAATGAGATCTGGTGCCCTCTTCTGGCATGCAGGCATACATGTAGGAAGAATACTGTATACATGATAAACAAATAAATCTTTAAAAAAAGAAGAAAGGAAGGAAGGAAGCAAGGAAGGAGAGAAGTCAATTATTCCACAGATGATACACTCAAAAATGGTTGATTTTTACGTTATGTAAACTTCACCTCAATTAAAAAAAAAAAACCGAGACAGAAAATATCATCAAAGACAACAATAGTACCAGTTTCCTGTAGCACTGAGTCCCATCACTGTACACTGGTCTTTGGAATGTGACAAGGTCCAGAATAAACCTGTTTGGGTAGAAGAAGGAGCAGGAAACACACAGAAATGCAGACTTTATGCAGAAAGCAGGTTTAAGAAGCACACTGATTCTGTTTCTAGAATTATGTCATCACGCCTCTTCTTAGATGAGTTCTGTCTCTAAAAATAGAAAAGACTATTTCAAAGAATCCCCAGCAGTAAGGAAGGAGCAGAGAAGAATGAGAATTCACAGCTAAAGGCTTGGCCTGATTTTAAAGACCAGAGATTGGGCATTCTCAACCTCACAGGTCAGAGCTGGAGCTAGCAGGAGCCTAGCTGATGAGGAAATGGTGCTCACTGCAACGAAAGCCCCCCCTACTCCCTCAAATTTATTTTCTTTAGAAACATGTATGTATGTGTGTATACCTAGATGAGTGTATGTGTACCACATATGTGCAGGTCCCTGTAGAAGCCTCAAGGGTCAACTGATCCCCAAAGCTGGAATCACAGGAGCTACTCCTTGTGGGTGCTGAGATTGAAACAAGGGTCTTCTGTAAGAGAAGTACATGCCCTTGACCACTGACCACTGACCCCTCTCTTCAAGCCCCTCCAGCTGTATTCTCATTGTTCTTGTTGTTACTATTATTATTCCCACCGATATTATTATTCCTTTCTTCATGAGTCCCACAGCTGAAAGGAATTCCGGCCTGTAGCAAATTAGTTCTGTCACCCTTCCTCAGCTTTTTAGTGTCCACAGTCAAGAAAAATCTGGTTAAAATAGCATTGCTACGGGAAGAGTAAGAGGAACATTCCACCCACGCAGCGTGGCATGCCCAGAAGTCAGTACAGCAAGGATCTCTATGTTGGTCCTGGCTCTGGGAGATTATCCTGGGTATCCCCTGATGTCAGTCCCTGGTCCTGAAGTCCTGTGAAGATGTCATCTTGCAGATCACCCCTCCCAGTCCTGGCGTGCGTCCTTCCGGAGCACATCAGACTATTTTCTCAGCAACGACCATTCTCTCCACATGGCTAACTTTCCATATGCTGCGTTCCCTAAATAACACACATAAAGAACATCCCAGTTATATTCTCTACTTCAGAAGGGAAGAAACCCAGGCCCAGGAAGGTCTAGTCTATCAGCTGTCGCTCATAGTGAAGCAGCTGAGCCAGGCTATGAACTCAGCCATCCTACAGACAGTTCCCTGATCTTTCTTCTGCATCAGGCATCTCTTCAGGGCTCACCACCAGCATGTCCAAAGACTCAACTCCTAAAGAAAGCATTAACTCACCTGGTACAGGCTCACCAAGCTACAGCAGGGGAAAAAAAGCACCTTCCCAGGCCAGAGCTCAACAAGGTCAAGCCTCTGAGCCAAATTTCACCACTGCCTGTCCTTATAAATAAAGTCTTACTGGATCACAGCCACAGCCATTTCTTATGCGTCATCTATGACTGTACGCCTGCGGTAGTTTTCACACACCCATGGTGGAGCTGAAGAGTTGCAACAGGGATTGTATGGTTTACAAAACCTAAAGAATTTAATAGGCGGCCCTTGGCAGGAAGTCTGTCCCCTGCCTTGGATCCACGTTGGTCTGGGAAGCATCCCATTAGCCCACTGGCTGTGCTAAAACCACGGTGTGAGAGGAGAGAAAGAAATCATGCTGTTTCTCTAGATGTATGCTCCTTAACACGTGTCTACAGCTTGCTTCTTTTCTCACATTAGCCATAATCTTCTTTTCTAGAATATGCTATCCCACTTCAGAATCACAGTATCCCCTGTATCAATTTCCGGGGTGGGGCGGGGTGGGGGCAGGCAATTCCCTCAGCCACCATAAGAGCTGCTGTGAGGTCACTGGTTTCTATTTTATCTGTATCCAGGGACATGTCCACTCCCTAGGGTGCAGGCAATTAAATTTAGCAGGACTGTAGGTCAAGGTGCCCTGCCCTCCCTCAACCAAAGACAGCAGCAGCTCAGACTCCTCCCCCACAATTCCACGTCTAGAGTACAGTGATTCACAGACAGAAGTCCCTAAGAGCTGGTGGATCCTCTAGCTGTACATTTTCAGACACTTGCTTTCTGCTCCTCAGAAGATGCCTTTTTCCAAGTCTGGTCTTGACTCCAGGTACAGGTGAAGTCCCTGCTAAATCCCTTTAAAAGTTAGGTTAAGCTAAACCGATGTCGACACTTGTAACCAGATCCATCTGGCAGGGTCGACCCAGAAAAACATACAGGCTGGGAGGAGCTTGAACCTAAATTATTTTATTCCTTCTGAACATACTAGGGCTAGGGGAGGAAGTTCTCAACTGTAAGGATAGCCCTATAGAAATTCAGTTCTTAGATGCTGGGGATACGGCTCAGTTGGGAGGGTTCTCGACTAGCATGCACAAAGTCCGAGGTTTGATTCCAGCACCACGGAAATTGAAAGGTGGAAGCAGGAAGACGATGAGTGTAAGGTCATCTTCAGTTGTATAGAAAGTTCTAGAATAGCCTGAAGAACCAAAGACCACCCCCCACACACACACACCCCATCTCAAAAGCAGTGCCGAAACATGCATACTAAGAGATCAACAGGCTCACAGCTCACAGATTTGAAACTAGCGCCCATGACTGGTGTTCCGTGGATTCTTACTGTTTGTGAGACCATATTTCTCTAGGATTAGTATCTTTTCTTCTTTGTGACAATATGCTACCCTTTATCAGGAAACATTATTAGCTAACAATCCCCCTCCCGCCCCTGCCTCTGCCCCACTCCTCTTGGCTTCTACCTAGGAACATTTGTCAGTCTGTGTTGGGAAAGGTACAGGTGAAGTCCTTTAACGTCTCCAACAAAGGACGGACAAGTTATTAAAGCAGGGTTTCTGACCGGGGACCTATCAAGCCAGATGGTACAGTGGACCCCTAGGAGCCAGAAGGACCCAGGAAGTCAAAGAAAACAGTGCAGGAATTCAGTGGGTACCACAGTCGCAGGTTTCAACATCAAGTTGTCTATGAGGCATGAAAAAGGAATGATCTCCTAAACAACAGAGAAAATGAAATACACCCCTGCACGGGCAGAACTGTAGGTGGGAATCCTCGGGGTCCTTGAGTCCATCAGTTATCCGTGAAGAAATCTCCTCCACCGTGGACACCACTAGACACCCTGACAAACAGATGACTCTCGAGATAGCAAGCCGAATCCTCGAATCCTCTCGGTGATAGTGAACTCATTACCTCTTGGGCAGCTCGCTCCACGATTGGGCTAGTACCAGTTAGAAATCTAGCAAGGCTGACTTGAATGAAATTGAAGTGAGATAGAACGCTGGGGAAATGAAGGAAGGAAGGAAGATGGGGAAGTTAAGGGGGCATAGAAAGGGAAAGCAGGGGGGTCAGAGAGACATTTCAGGGGTCAAGAGCACTGGTTGTTCTTCCAGAGGACCTGTGTTCAAATCCCAACACCCACATGACAGCTCACAACTGTCTGGAACTCCTGTTCCGGGGACCTGACACCCTCACACAGACATGCATGTGGGCATGATGCCAATGTATATAAAATAAAATAAAAATAAATAATTATTTTAAAAAGGAGGGGAATAGTCCTTCAGCCCAGACCCTGTTGTCTTCCCTGCCGAATGGGAGTCAGGAAACTTCAACACAACAATAAAACCAAAATTGCTACAGAGATGTGTTTTCCGATGTTAAAAACAACATCTTGTCCTCTTCACCTTCCCTTCGTCATCGTGCGTCATACGCCTGAGCCGGCCTCTCACCATGTCTTCCCACAAGACTTTCAGAATGGAGCGATTCCTGGCCAAGAAACAAAAGCAAAACCGTCCTATTCCTCAGTGGATCAGATGGAAACCGGTAACAAAATCAGATACAACTCCAAGAGAAGACACTGGAGGAGAACCAAGCTGGGCCTGTGAGGATTCACCCAATGGCAAGACTGAGAGTTTGCACTGAATCTGATCTATCGTGATCTATCCTACCAGATGGAGTTCAACGTTTTTAACCTGGAGACTTGGTCAGGTTTAAGTTGGGGGAAGTGTTTATCCAGTAATAAAAAATATAGAGCTATTCAAAACAAACAACCAAAAATAAAACATCTTAGGGCCAGAATGCCTGACTTGTGTCTTGCTTACCAGTCCTCCTCCCCCATCCCAGATCTAAATGGTTTGCCTCCCACGGTTTCATTTACAAAAACCAACTCAGGAGTGAGAGTACTTACTACCCATGCAGAGGACTCCTGTTCAGTTCACAGCATCCATGTTGAACAGCACCAACAGCTCCAGGGAATCTGATGCCCTCTTCTGGCCTCCCCTGGCACCCACACACATGTGCACATACATGCACACATACAGATAATAAACATAACATAAAACAAATCTTTTTTAAAAATCACTTCTACCTTACAAGTTCATTTACAAAAAAAAAAATCTTTGAGATAGGAAAAGTAAGCCAAGCTAGTGGTGACACACGCCTTTAATCCTAGCATTCAGGAGGCAGAGAAAGGAGGATCTCTGTAAGTTCAAGGCCAGCCTGGTCTACAAAGACAGTTCCAGAATAGCCAGGGCTGTACAGAGAAACACTGTCTCAAAAACAACAAACAAACAAACAAACAAACAAAGGAACAAAAAGTAAGCCAGTTCGAACATCTTTACTTAACTTTCAAACCTTAACCTGAATTTCAAGCTTTATATTAAAATTTTGATGTAAATTACATCATTTGAGAAATGTAACTTAGAAAGCCAAGGATCACAGTTATAGCTATGCTCTCCCCTCCAATACCTACACCCACGTCTTGGGATCACATATCCTTACTCTGTATGAGTATCCATCTAAACACTTAAACTCGCTGGCTTTGTTTCATTGTGACTCATCCTGGAATTCTTTTCTGCATAGTCAAGGATTCGAGCAGAAGTCCCCAAAGAAGCAGGGACTGCCTCTGGCTACTTCTGCCTGTGCTAGACTATGCTAACCCTGTTGGTGTCAACACACTTCTCACGCTTCCCGATGGCCATGCCTTTAACCCATCTTGACCAGTTATCCTACGTCACTGAAGTCACATTGACCCCTGACCTAACACCCCCAGGTGCTCCAAATCATCTTTCATGTGACATGAAGAATTTTTATTTCCCTGTCCATAGATGTGTTAATTATGTCCTGGCAAGAAAGAGATAATATTTGGCATCTTTGGTGGCCAGATTAATAAAGAGACTACTTTACATAAGTGTAATCAGGGTGTAGGGAAACTTACAGAATTGCACGATCCTGCAAGATACTGCTGCCCTAGGCTTAAAGGAGCAGGAAAAGCAGTTAGTGGGGACTAGAGAGGTGAGTTCTCAGTTAAGAGCACCAGCTGTTCTTCCAGAGAATTCAGGTTCGATTCCCATCACCCACAAGCTACAGCTCCAGTCTAGAGAATTTTGATGTCCTCTTCTGTCTTCTGGCCTCCTTGGTCATTTTGTGCACAGACATACCTGCAGGCAAAACATAAAATAAAAACAAAGTGAAAATATAGGGCTGAGTGTGGTAGCGCTCACCTTGAATTCCAGCACTCGGGAGGCAGAAGCAGGCGGAGCTCTGTAGTATCAAGGAACACATGCTCTACATACCGAGTTCCAGAGCAGCCAGGGCTACACAGAGAGACTCTGTTTCAAAAAAAGAAAAAGTATTTCATTAATTAGAAAAAGAAAGTAGTTAATAGCATGGGAACTGGGGTGGGGAGGACTGGAGGGAGGACTGGAGGGAGGACCCTAACAGAAGTCAGGGCAGGCAGAGAAGCGAGCTGCAAAGAGGTGAGAATGAAAACTCTGTTCAGATTCATTTCTCCAACCTGGATCAAGACTTCAGGGGCCGGGCGTTGGTGGCGCACGCCTTTAATCCCAGCACTCGGGAGGCAGAGGCAGGCGGATCTCTGTGAGTTCGAGACCAGCCTGGACTACCGAGTGAGTTCCAGGACAGCCTCCAAAGCCACAGAGAAACCCTGTCTCGAAAAACCAAAAAAAAAAAAAAAAAAAAAAAAAAAAAGACTTCAGGGATGCCAGGTGGTTTGTTCCCAACAAATTTAAATATAGTATCAATGGCAGGGAGGGCTCCTGGTGTAATACAATCCCAGGGGCACAAGGAAGCATAACAACATTGAAACTTGACTCAGAGCTCATGTCATTCTTCCAAGAAGATGGCTACCATCTTCCATAGAGATAGGCTACCCACAGTAAGGGGCTCAAGGAAGGGTCTGACCTGGTCTTGGTCATACAGATAGCATAGAGGTCATTTGGGTCGTTAGCCACCTTTGGTTCTGGTTGTGGAAGCTTGGGAAGCCCTGGCTGTATAGACTACTTAGACGACTAGCCACCTCCAGTCCTGGTTGTAGGAGTTTGATATGGCCTGGTCTAACAAATAATGCAGGCTATTAATCACCTCCAATTCCCAGCTTTCTAGATGGAAGAACAGGTTTTATATCTTTTCCATTAGAAGACAATCCTACATGCTAAACCCATCTGGTCTCCCCAGACCTGGAGATCTGTGGACACAAGGACTTTGGAGCTGTGCTCACAACAGGGAACAGGCTGAACTACACACAGAGGAGTGCCAGTTAGGAGCTGTGAGCCCCAGGGACATGGGATGGCCTTCCAAGAAAAAGGCTGGTGAGGAGGGCAATGCCCCTTCCCTCACACTTCTCCTTGACTTGAATCTCCATTGGCCAAACGCAAGCGGAAGCTTGAAGAAAGGGAACCCATTATTGCAACTTGTAATCCAGCCCAGAGGGGCATCCTGTCGTATCTGCCCAGTAAGCATTCTGGTAACAGTGCTCAGTTTTCTTCTGGGAAGTGCTTTCCCACTCTCCCGCCCTGTGATTTAAAGCAAGGCTGACTGCACCCTGCCTTCGGGAAAAGTTATGATTCAGGCCTGCCCAAACGCAGCCTCTGCTTACAGTCACTGGTGTGGAGATGGACAGCGGGTTAAGGACAATGAGGAGAGAGGGGTGGAGCGGGCTAGCCCTTGCTCTGAAGGGAAGATATTAGCTTCCAACAGATATTGCTCTCCAGCGGGGAGCCTGGAGAAAAAGAGATTGACTCAAGAGAAAAGCCAGGGGAGAAGAAAGCTACACCCTGTTGGTGACATTCTGATCATTATTGTGTCTCCTGAAACTCATGGTATCAGCTCTGGCCTGAAGCGGAAAGCATATTGAAAATATAAGATGCTCTGCCGTTAAGAACACTGGCTGCTCTTCCAGAGGACCCAGGTTCAATTCCCAGCACCCTCACAGCAGCTCACGACTGGCCTGTAACTCCAGTTCCAGGGAATCTGACACCTTCACACAAACATACATGCAGGCAAAACCCCAATACATATAAAATACAAATAAGTTATCTTTTAAAAAAGATTCTACAAGACAAAGACCACTATTAGGGTATAAATTTAAATCCTGGCTCCTTTGTCTTCTAGTCCGTTAACATTGGGAAATCACTCCCCTTTATGGGAGTTGACTTTAAACCTGAATTATAATGCCCTGCCACCCTTTTTGTGACCACTAAGGAACACCACACAGTCAAAGGTCCCTGAAAGGCATTGTGCAAATGTCACAGATTCCTCCTTGGGTCATTCTCACCTTCGTACAGACCACCATCAGGACAGCGTGTTCTACAGTCGGGAGCACACAACATTCTAAAATTACATCCAGGGCTGAGTAATGACATATTGAAGAGCAGCTGTCAGGAGGCATGGCCATCTCGACATTGCCAAATTGAAAAAGAAAGGAAGAAATTGACAAGATTGGCTTTACTTTAAAGAAACGGGATGGGATTCACATCTAAGGAGCAGACTAATGAGAAAAAGGTTGATAGCTTAAAAACTATACCCGAAACAATGTCAGGGCTAGAAGATAATGGGAAACTTATAAAAGTAGAGAAAAATCGTCCATGCTGGGGACACTGTGCCTCAGGCTGCTACTGTCCCAGCTAGGAACCACAAGAGTCAAAATCAGAGTTGGTGTGAAATACTGGAGGGAGTGCTCCCCATGGTGAGGCATTGCTGAAAGAGCAGTCATGAAACCCTGAGGAAAAAAGGAAGCCCATAGGAGAGCCACAAGGCCAGGCTCAAAAGTGTGGAAATACGGAAGACCCTGGAGCTGACTCTGAGAGCAAGCAAGGAGTCGGCGGAGGCTACCCAGTGGCCAAATCCCACGTGGAAATGTCAAGACTGGAATAGGAAAACTCAGCTGCACAGCTAGGAAAATGCCTTACCACAAGGTGGGGGAGAAGGGCACGTGTGCAGAATGCCACCGCGTGCTTGTCACTAGCTTGCCTTTCAGATATGAATCCCAGACTTGGATGGGCCACTGTGTTGTTTTTTGTTTTGTTTTGGTTTTTCCTGGTCCAGCAATTCAGTTATATTGCAGGCAAGAGCCAAAGAGCAAAGGAAAAAGAGATTTGAGTAAATCGTGGGTATGCAGAAAATTCTCAGTTTTACCAATGGCTGAAAAAAACCTGAAAGACATATCCAAGGGAAAATAAAAAGATGTCTTGCAAGGTGATGGTGCATGCCTTTAATCCCAGCACGTGGGAGGGTTAAACAGACTTCTGTGAGTTCAAGGGCAGACTGGTCTACATAGTGAGTTCCAAGATTATGTGCTGAGACCTTATCTCAAAGTAAATAAAGGGTTTTTTTGTTGTTGTTGTTATTGTTTCAAGTGAAGGAAAAAAAACAGCCCTTAGAAACTGAAAGAAATTAGTTCATCAGTATCTTCTTGGAAAAAAGATACTGTTGGGTGCTCGGTTGAGCAGAAAATGCAAGTAACACCATCCTTTACTTCCCATGGCTAATAATCCAATCAGTACAGAGAATCCTGTTAGCCCAAGATAGAACATAACTCTGTTAAGCTTCCCTCCCGAAGAGAAAAATGAGCTTATAAGACTCAAGAAGGGCCAGGCGTTGGTGGCGCACGCCTTTAATCCCAGCACTCGGGAGGCAGAGGCACGTGGATCTCTGTGAGTTCGAGACCAGCCTGGTCTACAGAGTGAGTTCCAGGACAGCCTCCAAAACAATACAGAGAAACCCTGTCTCGAAAAAAAAAAAAAAAAACTCAGGAAATGGAATGTATAAGCCCAGGAAATAAGCCACTTTTACAAGGCTCAGGAAGTTACTGAAAGTTACAAGATTTACAAAGTGAACCAGGAGCCTCTCCTGCTAGATGGGCTGCGTGCAAGCTAAGAAGACAGCTCCAGGGATACAGCCTTGCCAGTCACTGCCAGCACTAAGATGGGCCTTTTGATGATGCAGCTGCTTTTAAGTCACATCTTGCCTGTGTTTCCATAGACTACCCACATAGGCTCATTGGTTCAACAAGTAAGACTTGGGTAGAATTGTTTTCTCAGGCTGTTGTTGATGTTCTGGGTATAACAGACACATGTTCACACCTCTGCAGGGACAAAAAAAAAAGCAAACAGCACATGAAATTTTTCAGGTAAAATGAACCCAGCATGGACAGCTCAGAGTGGGGGTTTGCTTAATACAAGTCACAAAGGAGAAAACAGATAAACGTTTCTCTGTTGCACCCAAGTGGCTAGAAGGGGAGGATAAATCAACCTCTTGTCCACCAAGTCCTGACACTTCTCCTCACGGAGTTTTCTCTCCCCTGTGTTGCCATTTCTCCTTCCCTCTTCTGAGCCACCGTAGCTTCTCTCCTGAACTGGTCTTGGTTATTGTATAAGGAATCTGTCTCTCTGCGACAAAACATCTGATAAAAGCAACTTGAAGAAGAAAGTAGGTGAATTTTGGCTCACCGTTTGAAGTTCTAGTCCATCGTGACAGGGAAGGTGTGGCAGAAGGAGCATAAGGCAAGCTGATCACTTTGTGTCCACAGTCGGGGAAGCAAAGAGAGATGAATATGCCCAGCCCATTTCCTCCTTTTTATTCACGTCTGACCATGGTTCATGGAATGCTTCAGATCACTTTTAGGGTGTGTCTTCTCACCTTAGTTAACCTAAGCAGGATAGCCCCTCTTGGGCACACCTACAGCCTTGTCCCTTCAGCAATTCTAGACCCATTGAGGTTGACAGTCAATACAGACCACCAGATTTGACCTTGAGTTCTCATCGTCTTTCCTTTATAATCTGTCCTCCATTGAGAATCTACGGTATTGGTTTTCAAAGCAAACTTGATCAAAATCCTTCCAAGGATGCCAAGACTCAAATATCCAGTTCCCCGGGACCAATATCTCTCAGCCTGTGACCACTTCTCATTTCGGGCCTCTGCCCATCTCCTTCTTCAATCAGCATGTGGCAGCCTCACTGACCACTAGGTTCTCTAACACTCTGGTCATGCTCTTTAGCACAGAACATTTTTAACTTGCAGTGTCTGTGGTAGTTTGAATGAGAAATGCCCCCTACGTCCTCAGGTATCTGAAGATTTGGTCCTCAGTTGGCAGAGTCATTTGGGAATGTTCTGGAATATTGCTAGGGAAACACCTCACTGTGGGGCAGGCTTTGTTGCTGCCTCGTCTTACTTCCAGTTTACTCTCTCTCTTGTTCTTGCACGTGATGATCTTTCAGCTTCCTGTCCTCCCACCAGTATGGACTCTCCCTCTGGAACCAGAAGCCAAAATAAACTCTTCCTTCTGCAGTTGATTCTGGTCAAGGTCACGGTGCTTGCTCTGGTTACTTTTATGTCAAATTCACAAGAACTAGAGTCATCGGAGAGGAGGGAACCTTGGTTGAAAAAATGCCCCTGTAAGTTCCAGCTGTAAGGCATTTTCTTAATTAGTGATCAATGGAGGAGGGTCCAGCCCACTGTGGATGGTGCCATCCCTGGGCTGATGGTCCTGGGTTCTATAAGAAAGCAGATTGAGCAATCCATGAGGAGCAAGACAATAAGCAGCACCCCTCCATGGTCTCTGCATCAGCTCCTGCTTGTGGGTTCCTGCCCTGTTTGAGTTCCTGTCCTGGCTTCCTCCATCGATGAACAGTGCTGTGGAAATGGAAGCCAAATAAACTCTTCTCCCCACACACACCCAACCCCATTTGCTTTTCATCCTGGTGTTTCCTGACAGCAACAGAAACCCCAAGACAAGCAACAGAAGAATAACTAATATACTGTTCAGAGTCCGCTGTGCTCTTGCCTCACACACGGTACCTTACTCTGCCTCGAGAGAAACCCTCCCCCACAGAAGTCCTCCTGGGTTTCCTCACAAAGGAGGAGACAGGGCATGGAGACGTTCACTCCCCAGCCCTCTCTTTCCACAGAGAAACAATCTAAAAATGGCCAGACTTGGAAGTGGCGTGGCTGAGATTTGAACCCAGGCTGGCTGACTTCAGGGGCCTGCCCTTGGGCTGAGAGGCTGTGCCACTTCTTAATGTTCTTTTCATTTTATTCCTTCTGGTCAAATGTGGCCTTAGGTCCCGGTCTGTGGTGAGATACTGTTTACGACTCATTAAAGCTTGCCTGAGGATTCAGAAAGCAAAGTCAGCTACAAGTCACGGAAGCCAGGCACACAACTTCCATCCCATCAGCCAGAAACTGAGAGGGGGTGGTACATGCTTTAATCCTAGGACTCGGGGTTAAGAGATAGGTGGATCCCTGTGAATCCAAGCCACCTAGATCTACACAAGAGTGAATTGGTCTAAAAAGAAAATTTAATCCCAACGTTAGGGAAGTATCTCCCTTGTATCTGAGAAACAAGATCTCAGAGAGGCATTCGTTCCCCAGCTACATTGAGGAGAGGCAGCAGTTTGAGACTTGATGAAGAGCTTGTTCGTCGATCAGCCCTTTCAGCCTGAGCTGCAGGTAAGAGCTAGTGGTTGGCTGCTTTGCTTTTCTGATCTTTAGCTTCAAGTTTGAACCCCAATATCTGTCTCTGAGTCTTTTATTTTTCATGTTACACTGTTTTTTTTTCTTTTGTTGTTATTATTTGTCTGTTTATTTGGGAGGGGAGTGTTTTTCTGTTTCTGTCTGGTTTGGTTTGATTTTTTCAAGACAGGGTTTCTCTGCGTAGTCCTGGCTGACCTTGAACTCAGATACCTGGCCATCTCTGCTCCCAAGTGCTAGGATTAAGTGCATATGACACCCCCCCAGCAAAATAAAAATTTTAAAGGACAAGAGGAGGAGTTAATAGAGGGGTGTGCTGGGGGAGGAAAGGCTTATACAGGAAGGAAATGAGGGCGCATGGGAGAAAGCTACATGGAAAGCTACTCCTTAGAACTCCCACCGCCCAAAAAAAAAAAAAATAGAGTGTGAAAAAAACTGCAAACTAAAACAAATACCGTCTGTCTATCAAATACAAATCCTTTTTGTCCTCGCTGCTGGTGGAGTCAGGAAAACGGGAGCACTCTCTTTGCTTCAAGGTGCATGATGGTCACAGCATTGGTGGTAATAACAGCTGTACTTTACTGAGCACTTCCCAGTTGCAGACGCTGTAATCCACTCCGTAGAGAACGTTTAATGTAATTTAAGAGCCTCTCCATGAAAGGCATTAGACTGTGCATGCTGATAAATTGTCAGGACCACCCGACCTGTTCAAACGTGTCTGGAAAGGGGAGTGAGGATTGAGAAAAACACACACACACACACACACACAAAAAAAAAAACAGAAAATAGAGTCAGGAGGGCTCTCAGTGAATAATGCTGGCGCCCCAAGTCTATTACTCATAGCCATTATATACCCCAAGCAAAAGGGGAGGGCAAAAGACTTCCTTGTCAATGATACAAGGAACAAACAGGCACAAGTACCTCCTTAATACTCAAAACATCTCGTAACCATGCCCTAAGTCAAGCACGGTGTTGTTTGGTCTTGAGAAGCAAGACCTCACGTAGCCACACCTCTGGCCAAACATCCTGTTTATCCTCAAGGAGCAAGAATAGGTTTGGATTCTCTGACCTTAAGTCTTGATGGAAAGGAGTCAATAACAGTGGGCCCCAACAATAAACGGTAAGCAAAAGTTTGGAGAGTCTCCATGGGCCAGTAAAGAAGCTGTTAGCCAGATGTGGGGGTGCACTCTGTGATTCCAGAACTTGAGAGGTAAGAGCTGGAAGATAAGGAGTTCAGCGTCATCCTGAGACACAGAGAGAGCTGGGGACCATCCTGGGCTACATAAGACTCTATCTCAGGGGCTAGAGAGATGGCTGGGCAATGAAGATTGCTTACTGCTCTTGCAGAGGACCTGAGTTTGGTTCCCAGCGCCCAGGTCAACAGTTCACAACCACCTATAACTCTGGCTCCAGGGGGATTGGACATTCTCCTGGCCTCTGAGGGCACTGCACTCATGTGCACACACTGTGCTGGGAACCAAGTCCAGGTCCTCTACAAGAGCAGCAAATGCTCTTAACCACAGACCCATCACTCTGGCCCCCAGAATAAAATAAATCTTAAAAAAGACTGCCTCAGTAGATCAAATAGAAGCAAGAAACCAACATTTAGGAGAACACACAACCTGGCACATTTAAACAGCTCATAATGGAGACAGTGGTGGTGTCCAGGCAACCTTTGCCATACAGGTCAGCTGACCTGTTTGTCAATGAAACCCTGAGGTCCCTGAGAGTAGAGGCTAGAACCTCTTCTTATTCTCGGGTCTGGAACAGTGTCAGAAGGCATAATTAATAACAACCACCATTGAGAAAAGCAGGAACACGACAGTCTTCCAGTCTTCTTAGGGACTTTTTTTTTTTAACGAATTTTGCACTTCCGAGTCATTTCTAAATCATTCCCTTGGCAGCCAGAGGAGCTAAGCCTCCCTGAGCAAACTGAAGGATGCATGCAGTCACCATGGTTTTTCACCTGACTCTAATGTGGCTTAATATTGTTTTGAAAAGTTTATCTACATCTGTCCTACATGCATTCATTGTGCTAACAGAAAAACCCTCCATGAAGTCTCAGTTTTCGAAGCTAATTTGGTAAAACATCTGCTCTAAGAAAATGATCCAGATGGTTTCTGACGCAGAGCGATAATAAATAAGTGATCCTTTCCGCATGCTGCATGGTGTTTGCTGTGGTTTCTGCAAAGAGATGGGGCTTTTAAGGGACCAAAAATAAAAAAAAAAAAATCACTCAATTCCATGGTCACCCAAGGCCCATTGAAACACATGTGGCTCACATGTTTAAATGTCAGATCCACTATTGGTTCACAAGGGGGTCCTGGTGCTAGGAATACCACTGGGGTCCTGACCTCGGACCCTATTTTGATATTTTAGTATCACCATGTGCTTTATACACACTATCTTATTTAGTCTTTTCAACAAGCCTGCATTCTTATATTCTACATGAAAAAATAGTTCAAGGGCTCAGGAGTGTGGTCCCATTGGTTGAGAGCTGAACTAACATGCATGATACCCTGGGTGCAATCCCCAGAGACGGATAAACTAGGTGTGGGACACGCTTGTAATTCCAGAGCTCAGAAGGTAAAGGCAGGAGAAGCACAAGTCCAAGATCATCCTAGCTACATGGGGAGTTCAAGGCCAGCCTGAGATATATGAGACTCTGGTGGGAAGGAGATTGAACAAGGAGAAGAAAATTAAGGTCCAAGCAAGGCCTTGCCCCTCTGAGGAGCAGATAGGGGGTGGGGAGGGGAGGTAGGGGTGGAAGAAAGGGAGGAAGGGGGAACTGGGGTTGGGATGTAAAATGAAAAAAAATTTAAATAAAAAAAAGAGTTGGGCTAAAGCAGCCTTCTCTCTCTGAAACATCAGACAGTGATGAATTTTTTGACCATCTCAGAGAAGAATACAAGAAAAAAAAGTCTAAAGACTTGAAGCAGCTCTCCACCATGCTCCAGGGCTGGCCCCACACCCAGGAAGTCGCTGGCCAATACAAGTTCGGGGAGGTTCTACAGGATATTGGGGGGGGAGGAGCAAACACTATCAAAACACATTTTATGAAATTTTCAATCAATAAATCAAAACATAAAAAAGCATATCTAAAGTAGAATCAGGTACAGTGGAACATACTTTGTTTAATTCCTCAGAAGACACAGGCAGGTGGATCTCTGTGAGTTCCAGGCCAGCCCAGATTACATAGTAGAACCCTATAAGAAAAAATTACAGCCAGGCAGTGGTGGCGCATGCCTTTAATCCCAGCACTCAGGAGGCAGAGGCAGGCAGATCTCTGTGAGTTCGAGATAAGCCTGGTCTACTAGAGCTAGTTCTAGGACAGCCTCCAAAGCCACAGAAAAACCCTGTCTCGAAAAACAAAAAGAAAAAAAATTTACATAGGGGAGGGCCTAGACCCTGCCCTGGATGAAATGACAGACTCTGGACCTCCCTGGGGAGTGAAATGGGGGTTGGGTGGGGGGGTTGGTGGGGGGCAGGGGAGGAAAGGAAGGAGAGAGAGCTGGGATTGACATGTGAAGCAAGCTTGTTTCTAATTTAAATTTTTAAAAATACCATAAAAAATTAGATAAGTAAATGATAGATGGACAGATGATAGACAGACAGACGAATGAATGGATGGATGGATGGGTAGATGGATAGGTGACTGAGAAATAGACAGACAGATAGATTATAGATAGATTTTTCATAAAGTTACACCAGTTGGAACGGAAGAAGAGGCCATTGTTCTGAGATGATGTTCTGTCTGCTTTTATTCTGAGGGAAGAGGGGTCGGTCCTTTTTCTTATTTATGACAATGAGCTCTGTCTCCGGTTGATGTTGACAGAAGAAGCAAGTCCTCTCCCTCTCCTTGCCTCTCCTCGGATTCTGGCTGCTTCATTTCCCTGTTGTAGCTCAGGGTTCTCAGTCTTCATTTTGGTTCTCCTGGTAGTCATGTTATATATAAACATTTATCAAATAGAGAGGATTACTTGGAAGACAAAGATCAATTTCTTCAGAAAGGATCCACAGAAGAAAGATGAAATAGGCTCAGTTAGACAAAAGATCAACTCTAGTTCGTGTCAGCGGATAAGACCATCAGAAATGGGATAGGAAGCCATAAGTGGGGCACACACCCCTAGCTCCACACTTAGGAGGTGGAGGCAGGAGCTTCAGGTGTTTGACATCATTCTTGGCTACATAGCAAGTTGGAGGTCAGGCTGGGCTACAGAAGACTGTGCCTAAAAAAAATAAAAATAAAAAACACCAAACTGGGTGGTAGTGGCACACACCTTTAATCCCAGCACTTGAGAGGCAGAGGCAGGCATCTCTGAGTTCAAGGCCAGCCTGGTCTATAGAGCAAGTTCCAGGACAGCCAGGGCTACATAGAGAAACTCTTTGTCTCAGGAAAATAAAAAATCAATAAATACATTGAAAAAAAGTCAATTAAAAGAAAAGCAAAGAAGGAAGGGAGAAGAGAGTACAAGAAGAGAGAGAGGGAGAAAGGAAGGAATGGAGGGAGAGGAGAGGAAGGGAGGGAGGAGATTATGGGACTAAATGTTACTAATTTAACACAAATGTATTCCAGTAGACTGTTAGGGACTGAACTGTGTCCTTCCAGGGCCATCCTAGGTAACTATGTTTGGAGATAGGCCTTTCAGGAGGTAGTTCTACTAAAACCAGGTCATGAGGTTAAAGCCCTTATTCAGTAGTTTTGAAGACTGGTGTGTTTACAATAAGAGAAAAAGAAGCAAGAATTCAGTCCAACCCCCATCACACCTGTGCCCGCCCCCCCCCCACCGTGTGAAGCTGACCACAACCCAGGAAGAAAGACCTCCCAGCCCATCTGACACATTCCTAGCCTCCAGAACCAAAACTGCAAGAAAGTACCTTTCTGTCCTTTACGCCATACTGCAGTCTGTACCCACTCTCTACACCACACATGATGCCAGGAACAAGCGAGGACACTGGGGCAACCGGCATTCAGCCCTCACTTTAAGAGGCCTGAGCTAAGCCAGGTGTGGCAGGAGGCACCTTTAATCCTAGCACTCGGGAGGCAGAGGCAGGCAGATCTCTGTGAGTTCAAGGCCAGCCTGGTCTACAGAACAAGTTCTAGGACAGTCAGGGCTGTTACATAGAGAAACCTTGTCTTGAAAAACCAAGAGAGAAGAGGAGGAGGAGAAAGTGGAGGAGGAGGAGGAAGGAGGAGGAGGAAGCCTGAGCTAGCTTTGATGTTAGTGGCACGTGTAGGTGGAGTTCTTTGTCAAGATCAGCAGCTCCCAAATAACCACACAGAGACTAATTATTAATTATAAATGCTCAGCCAATAGCTTAGACTTGTTTTTAACTAATGCTCCCATCCAAGATCAGGTGCATTCAGGGGTGTGGCCGTAGACAACTAATTCTCATAAATTAACCCATTTACATCTATTTACTTGCTGCCACCTGGCTCACGGCTGGTTACTTCGTTTGTACACATCCTGCTTCCTCTAGGTCTGGCTGATGACTCCTGTGACTCTGCTTTTCCTTCTTCCAGAGCCCTCTCTCCCTGAAAATCCTGCCTAGTTAGAAGCTGTCAGCTCCTTATTAGTCAATGAGAGTAATACATATTCAAAGTGTACAAAAAGATTGTGGGCATGTGTGACATGTGACATCTCCATAGGCTCCTGTCCTGCAATGCTGGGGTTCAGAGTAGTGGTGGTGAACCCTCTTACAGCTGGCATCCACTTTGTCTTGATCCCCTCCTTGTCTTTCCTTCACACACAGACAGACAGAAGAGACAGACAGACAGACACACACATACACACAGTGTATTTGAAGCCTAGAGGCTTAATTTTGAGACATGTTGATCTATTCTCCCCAGTCAATAACAATATCTCACTACTTCTGTGATACATATTTCTATAGGTTAATATAACTAAAATTAACATGTAGTTAGCATCCAGTGAGCCTTATCAACTGCTGTCAGCTTGGATTGAAGTCAAGTTTTTCTAGAGAGAAGCTGAGTTCACTCCTCAAACATGGCTCCAAACCACACAGAGACCACCTTAGATTAAACTCTCTCCCTGACCTTTTTTGAATCATTTGGTAGAATCAGATCCCAACAACCACAAGAATGTGTTTGTGGTTTCAGTTCGGGGAAGGTTTTTATTTCTGACTCCTACCCAGAGCCATGTTGAAATATTCAAAGTTTCTTTTTGAACTGCTTTGCATAGAACCTTTTGTTCCCCCTACACTGACAGTGTAGCCTTTATTTGGTCTTGTCAACATCAACTATTGAATGACCAGCACTTGCTAGTCTTGTAAAAGTCCTGGGTTCAGCTCCCAGCACCTATATCTGACGGCTCACAAGTACCTGTAACTCCAGTTTCAGAGGATTTGGGGCCTATTTCTGGCCTCTAATGGGACATATATGTGTGTGTGTGTGTGTGTGTGTGTATATGTATGTATGTATGTATGTATATGTATATGTATATGCATATGCATATGTATATGTATTACACATATAAGCACTCAGGCACACATATATTAAATAAGTAAATAAACTGTCAGTAGTGACACACCCCTTTAATCCCAGCACTTGGGAGGCAGATACAGGCCAATCTCTGTTAGTTCAAGGCCAGCCTGGTCTACAAAGCAAGTTCCAAGACAGCCACGGAGCAGTTACACAGAGAAACCCTGTCTCAATGCCCCCCAAAGTAAGTAAAAAGTAAATAAATAAACCTTTCTTTTGTACCAGCCGGTGGTGGCGCATGCCTTTAATCCCAGCACTTAGGAGGCAGAGGCAGGCAGATCTCTGTGATTTCGAGACCAGTCTGGTCTACCAGAGCTAGTTCCAGAATAGTCGCCAAAGCCACAAAGAAACCCTGTTTCGAAAAACAAGCAAACAAAAAAAGCAAAAAACCAACTTCCTTTTGTGTGTAGAAACTGCACTAGGGATAGAATGCTTACCTAGCACATACAACATCCTGGCTTCAATCCCAAACATGGTGTAAGCAGGCGTGATGGTGCGCACTTCTAATTCCAGAACTAAAGAGGCACGGGCGAAAAGGACCAGAAGTTCAAGGTCCTTAACTTCATTGCCAGTTCTAGGCCAGTTTGGGATTCATGAGACCCTATATCAAAACAGGAAGGGAAAAAAAAGCAGCAAAGGATAAGGCAAGACCCCCTTCTAACATCCTACTGTGAAACTTAGAATTTCAAGTCCTCAGTCTATTACTCTTCAATTCCATTCTCCTTGCCCTCAGGTGAAATTCTGTCTCACCAGAGGAAGAGAGAGAGAGAGAGAGAGAGAGAGAGAGAGAGAGAGAGAGAGAGAGAGAGAGAGAGAGAGAGAGAGAGAGAGAGAGAACACATTTGAACTACACATGATGATTGGGAGTGGGGAACAATATTTAAAGAGTAGAGGTGTCCTTGAAAGCTCGACAGCCTGAATTTGATTCTGGATCCCACAAGGTGGCAGGAGAGAACCAACCTTCCAGGTGCTGTAGAATTCACACCTGCACACACACACACACACACACACACACACAGTAAACAGGGTGGATGGAGGGAGGGATGGAGAGAGAGAGAAAGAGGGAGGGAGGGAGGGGGAAGAGACAGATAGAGGGAGAGAAAAAGGGAAGGAGAGAGGAAGAGAGGGAGGAAGAAAGATGGAGAAGGAGGGAGGGGGAGAGTTGGAGAGGTGGTGACAAAGCAAAATTGGTTTCGATCTACCAGACTGGTTCAATGCCCCTCACGCCTCACCTCTCCTGCTCAATTCTTCCTCCTCTATGGCAGCAGGGGCTAAAGACACTTCTTTACAAGTAAATGTGAACCAGAGAGATCACCTACAGGGCGGCGTAAGGGAGAGTCAGCATGATGTGGCTGAACACAACCAGCTGTGTCCCATCTGTTTCTCTACTGTGAAATAGTCAAATAGGCAAAACGCTACCCTTCGGTAAAGCTTGGTGGCTGTGGAGTAAGCAGCCTTAAAACCAGACCTCCTATGTCGAGTCTGCGCAGTTCCCTTTCACAGCGGCCCAGATCTCTGTTGCCCTGGAGGAGCAAGTCCAAGGAGAGAGAGAATCTAGGCAGCAGCAAACAAGCCCCTGAAACCCGCCTTCTCTGTGAGTCTAGAAATAGATCTCCCAGCCCCGTAGAGCTCTGAGACAATGTGGCCCCATGCCGCACTCGAGCAGAGAACCCCGAGACAGAACACCCAGCGAAGCCACTCTGGGCTCCCTGGGCAGCATGGAACTGTCCTCACAGTTCTCTTGAAAAGAGAGACACTTGCCTGAATGTGATGGTGCAAGCCTTTAGTTCTAGCATTCATGAGGCAGAGGCAAGCTGATCTCCATGTGTTCAAGGCCAGTCTGGTCTATATATTGAGTTCCAGACCAGCCAGGGATACATAGTGAGACTGGGCAGGGATGGGGGTGCCATCAGACAATTATTGACATCGAAGTCTTCAAGGAAGGGAAAAGCTAAAGTCACGATGATGCCACTCAGAAGAGGAAATTGACTCCGCAAGAAGAGATTTCACACAGTTCTGACAACTTGTCTGATAAGCTTGTAGGGACCAAGACAGTGATGGGTCAGCGACTAGAACTGCTTGTTCTCTGCTAAAACCCAAACTTCACATCAGGACAAAGACAGACTCGGGGGTCACTGGACCTCTTAGTGACCTGTCCCTCCTCCCCATGTAGCTACAGCGAAGAAATGTTTCTCAGCTTTCCAATATTGCTTGTCTCTTTAATTGTCTCTAATTGACACCTGGTTTGGACGGGTGGCCCAGCCTACCTTGTAGAAGCTGCTAGAAGCCAGGCTTTGACTCTAGAAACTCTGAGGACATAGACTGTGTAAGATACTCAATGTTTTCTGTTCGTGCTGCTGCATGTTTAAGACAGTTCGACCCACAGCAATACATAAGACAGTGAGTGGTTGCCTGCATATTTGATGTATTATTCTCCGCTTCGCTCTGACTCTAAAGACTCTCCTAATGACTGAATCAGGTGTCAAGGGCATTTTCCCATGCTGATCGTCTGAAGCTGAGACAATGGACCGTTCACCAACTTGCACATTCAGAGACCTGTCTGTGAGATGACTCTCAAGATAAACGGGTGCCTTCAGAATGAGAAATATAAAGGAGTAATCTGTTCTAAATCAAACCAGTAACACAATGTACTCAAAAGTTACTGGCAAGGGAGCCAAAAGGGGCCACCTCAGAGAGCTGGTTAATATTGACAGAAACAAAGAAGGTGGCGGCCAAGGGGGTGGCAGATGAGCCTCAATCTCTCCACAATGCACCATGCTGCCACTAGGTGGCAATAAAGTTGTATCATGCAATTCTTCATTTACCCGGCAAAAGTACTTTCAATGTCACCAAAAAAAAAAACCTAAACAAATTCTTACTTAACTGCTTAGTTGACATAATTTTTAAATTACTATTTCTGTTTGGGAATTAAAATTAAGTGTAATGTATTGATTTGTGGCCAAAAATCATTTTTGAAAAAACGTAAGTTCGGTTTGTTTATCTTAAAAATTGACAGCCTACAGTCAATGAGATGGTTCAGCGGGCACCTGTGTGACCTGAGTTCAATACCTGGAACCCACATAAATGTACAAGCACAGAACTGACCCACAAAGTTTTCCTTTGACCACATGTGTACCTCGACACATGCACCATAACCTCTCCCTCTCTCTCTCTCTCTGTCTCTGTCTGTCTCTCTCTCTCTCTCTCTCTCACACACACACACACACACACACACACACACACACACACACACAAAATCGATAATAACTTTTTGTTGCTGGGATTAAAAGCATGTGGACACTGCTGCTGGGCCCCAATAATAAAAGTTTAATAGCTTTAAAATTATCTTAATTACGTGGTGGTGGTGGTGGTGAACACCTTTAATCCCAGCACTCAGGAGGCAGAGGTAGGTGGATCTCTGTGAGTTCAAGGCCAGCCTGGTCTACAAAACAAGTTCCAAGACAACCACGGAACAATTACATAGAGAAGCCCTGCCTCAATGCCCACCCCCCCCCAAGTAAGTAAAAAGTAAATAAATAAACCTTTCTTTTGCACCAGCTGGTGGTGGTGATACACGCCTCTAATCCTAGCACTCAGGAGGCAGAGGCAGGTGGATCTCTGTGAGTACCAGACCAGCCAAGTCTATAAGAGCTAGTTCCAGGACAGCCTCCAAAGCCACAGAGAAACCCTGTCTCAAAAAACAAAAACAAACAAACTTTTTTTTTTTTTTTTTTTTGGTTTTTCGAGACAGGGTTTCTCTGTGGCTTGGAGGCTGTCCTGGAACTCTCTCTCTAGACCAGGCTGGCCTTGAACTCACAGAGATCCGCCTGCCTCTGCCTCCCGAGTGCTGGGATTAAAGGCGTGCGCCACCAACACCTGGCTCAAACAAAAAAAATCTCAATTGAGCCTGAAGAGATGGTTCATCAGTTAAGAGCCCTGGCTATTCTTCCAGAGGACCTGAGTTCAATTCCCAACAATCATATGGTGGCTCACAACCATCTGTAATGAGATCTGGCACCCTCTTCTGGCCTGCAGGCATACATGCAGGTAGAACATTGTGTACATAATAAATCTTTTTTAGAAAATCTTAAGCACTGCACTTTATTATAAGCATTCACATAGCTACTCATAATCTTTAATTTGGGGTAATTTAAAATAGAGTGAGGCACATCATTTCAATTTTGAAAGATTGGCACTGCTAGGTCAAATTAGGAAAGTGTACCCATAATTACAGCTCTCTTTCTCTTTCCTCCCAATTAGTCCTGACCATAAGAGGTCATCTAGCTTAATAATTAAGCACACAGGCCTGGGAACTAGACTGGGTAGGTTTAAAATTCTATTTCTACTTTGAACGGTATCTCATTATTTCCCTCAAAAATAAATGAATTTTTAAAATGAATTGGTATGCACGGAGTACTGGGAGGTAACACTTGTTACTCCGACATGCGGTTTAAATATCGGCTATTTTTCTTTGCAAACCTACAGTCCCCATCGCCGAGGTAACGTGAACCAACCAGCAGAATCAAAGTCCACGGATAAAGGGACAAACTGAATCGATGAGAATTGGTCCTCACTGTTGACAAAGAGGACACCCTCTCAAAAAATAAACTAGAGCGAAACCTTCAAAATTCGAAGCCAGAGAACCTTCACCCCCCCATAATGGCAAATCCCTCTTCTTTATTGACTGAAGAAACTCCCCCATCACAAACAAGCCGCAATATTAGCACAGCTGAAACCGTCAATCATTAGCACACACTGCTGTCCATCTATTTCATTCTGGTGATTTGTCACTCGACCTAAGGGACTCAACCTTCACTACCCTGGAGAAGGAATGACAGCCGAGAGAGAGAGAGAGAGAGAGAGAGAGAGAGAGAGAGAGAGAGAGAGAGAGAGAGAGAGAGAGAGAGAGAGACTTAAAGCTTGGCTCAGACAGTAAGATAATGGGTTTCCAGGGAAAGTCCACAGCTTCCTCTGGTCCCAAACAACTCAAGAACATTTTGCTATTGACGGAAAATAAGGGGATTTGAAAGAAAAGCACAAAGGGACTGTGTTCATGACTATCCACCAGTCACCAGCGTGCTCCTGAGAATGGATCCCCTCAGAGAGAGGAATAATGTAACACCCTAGTATACACAGGGCTTCTAGAACAGAATATTCAGCCCCACTGCAGGGGGAAGCAGAAAACGGAAGGACGCCTCAGTCCCGCAGCTACCAGAGCAGACGGATATCAGCATGGTGTGTGGAGGCAGATGGCCCAGTATGAGCTCCACACAAGTTCCCGGAGCCACAAAGTGGTATGACGGCGGCACACGGCTGCCAGAAATACAAGATGAGCCCGGGTCTCTCCCGGTGCAGCTGGCGAAGAAACGCTAGAATTTTTCCTGGCAAGTGGAACGTCGATCGCATCAGAGATGCGGAGAAAAAGCAGCAGACAGGGAAAGGCCGGGCCCTGGGAAACAAGGGAGGGTGTGGCTGGGAATACCCTGGAAATTGGGCGTATCCTGCAGGAAGTGGTTTCAGCTGTTTTCAGAAAGATTCACCAGATATAGGAGTGCTCACTTCCATCACCTGGAAACTCAAGGCCGTAGGGGCCCCAGCTATGGCCTGGTTTGCTTTTCTGGGATAAACTCCATTGATTTGGTGGGATTTGGTTCTTTCTTCCCACTATGTGGGTGCAAGGGCTCAAACTCAGGTCATCTGGCTTTGTGACAAGTGCCCTTACCCACTGAGCCATCTTTCTGCCCTCTCTATATTTTATACTTCTAAGAGCGGTCACTTGTGGTTAAGTTGAAGGCCATGGGATATGTAATTTTCCTTTAAACGAGGCAAGATGTGGAAAACTTACCCTATGAGATGGTGCAGGCGATGCCAGGGTTAGGGCAGACACCAGGGACTAACAGAAGTTCCTGACTTACCGGTTCTCTTTAACTACATGTTACCATGCTACCATCATGAGAATAATTACAATATGCAAACGGCCAAGTGGTGTGTTGCCGTGTTATATAATTAACCACTAGCTGCCCCAATAGATCAGTTCCTAACTTAGACATCAGATGTATTTCTTCCTCGTATACACTCGGCGGCAGGGATGCTCACCCACTCAGAGCCCCCAGACCCCTCCATCCTTAACACTTCCATGCTAATGTGTGAGGGACTGGAGGCTTGCCTGAGGTCCATTTCGCCGACCCTGACTTTTACCCGCCCTCTCACTCACCCTCACTGTCGAGAACAGACAACTGGCTGACATCAGCACATCAGGACAACAGGACAGGGTAGCAGAGGGTCAATTACTGTGTGTCTGCAGCCTGCTGGTGACCTTGGCTGCTGACTCACAGTCTGATGGCGGGATGGCCCTTGCTTCTCCCTCTTTTCTACTCCGACCATATCCTCCCTGGTCTATTTCTAGTTCAGATGTCTAAGAGGGAGGAATTGGTTTAAATGATAAATCTCTCACATGGGCTCTGGCATCTGAACACTTGGTTGCCAGCTGGTAGCACTTCCGGGGGAGGTCTAGGAAGCGTGGTTTGGCAGGAGGAAGTACGTCATTGTGGGTGGGCTTTGAGGTTCCAAAGGCCTTGCACTATTCCCAGCGTGCTCCTCTCTCTGCTTTGTGCTTCTGGTTCAAGGTGTGCGCTCTCAGCATCCTGGCCCAGCTGCAGCAGCCTGCCGGTTGCCTCTGCCGTGCTAGTATGGACTCGCACCCTCTGGAGCCATAAGCCAACATAAACTCCTCCTTACGTTGCCTTGTTCATGGCGTTTTACCCCAGCAACAGAGAAGTAAGGAATACAGGGGACAACCTTATAGATTTATTTTTTATCTATCATCATTGTCTTTGTTTGGACAAGGTGTTTGCTTCAAGCTATCTCAGAGACATGGTCTAGCCTATGGACCGACTGCCCTTGTGAATCTATACCCACTACCATTACCTCTCTTCTACTTGTTTTTGTTTTAGTTTTTGAGACCCAGTCTCCTGTAATCCAGGCTGGCCTTGAACGGGATATACTACTAAGGATGTTCTTCCTGTCCTCACCTCCCAAGTGCTGGGATTGCAGGTATGCACCTCTCTGGTTTATTCAGCGCTGGGGCTTCAACCCAGGATGACATGCATGCCAGGCAAGCATTATACCAACCGAAAGACACCCCAGCCCTCTGTATCCATTTTTAACCATCTGGAGAAAGAAGTTAGGGAATAAATTACATAGGAATTTGGAAATAAAAAAGAATAAATATATGTGCCAGAACTCTTTTTTAATACTGAAGAGTTTTAAATGTAGCTGACAATGTTATTAAAATTGTACTGTATTGCAATGATTGCAAAATCAAAATCTGTTAAGGTCTTATAAGGGACTGCAGCTTTATTTCTTTAAGTTTATACATATGGTCATGGTATAAAATGGCTCTTACCAGCCCTTGGCTTTGCATCCTTCTTCCTTCTTGTCAGGCTGGAATGGGAATGCGACAATGGTGAGCCACCTTAGTTTCCTAAAGGGTGCAGGGTAATATTCTGGACCAGGGAAGTAAAGCATCAACAAGCAGGGGTCCTGGATGACCTGGGGTCCTGGAGCAGGCAGCTTGACCCGTCAGCTTGCACACCTGGGAGGAGAGAGCCTCAGCTGAAGGCTCCATCCGATTGGCCTGTGGGCCTGTCTGTAGGTTTTTTGTTTGTTTAGTTTGGTTTTTTTGTTTTGTTTTTTTGACTGCTAATTGATGTCCGAGGGCCCAGGTCACTGTTGGTGGAACCATCCCTACCAGTGAGCAGTGTTCCTCTATGGTTTCTACTCCAGTTCCTGCTTGCCTTGCTGCCCGGACTTCTCTCAGGGATGGAATGGATCTGCAAGTGTAAGCTGAAAGAAACCCTTTCCTTCCCCAAGGTACTTCCATCTTGCTGAGGCAGGGTCTCTCTTGCTTCTGCTACTCTGGCTGGCCTGCAAGTTTCTGGGTGATTCTTTTGTCTCTGCCTCCATCCCTTCCCACAATAGGGGTGCTAGGATCACAGACACCTGCTATTGCATCATGCTTTTCTCTTCCTTCCTCCCGTCCTTCCTTCCTTCCTCCCTCCATCCCTCTCTTCCTTCCTTTCTTCCTTCCTTTGAGGAGACAGGGTTTTTCTGTGTAGTCCTGGGTGTCCTAGAACTCACTCTGTAGACCAGGCTGGCCTTGAACTCACAGAGACCCACCTGTCTCTGCCTCCTGAGTGCTGGGATAAAAAGCGTGCACCACCACCTCATCCTGCTTTTTACAGTCTTCAACTTCCAGGAATCAAGCTCACTAGGGAAAGATTTCTCTTCTCATTCCCTGCTATTTATTCCCAGCAGAAGAATGTATAATGAAAGTCAGGTTAGCAAAAGAAAAGCGTACAAGCTGTGATTCCATTTTCCAGGTCTAAGGAAATGAGGCCACTTGTGAATTTTCAAGTTTGATGAAGTGACTGATGATGGAGAGATGTGATTGAATAAACAGGTTTGTCATGATCCCATGACAACCTTCATAGAGAATCTGGCCACACTGGCTAATTTGGACCCTTCTTTCTGTCCTCAGTCATCAGTAATAAGAACAGCCCCCTATTCTTAAGTTCATGGTGAGCGCCTCATGCAAGGATCTAGGGTGAGCGCCTCATGCAAGGATTTCATGACCTGCTTCTGAGGAAGGTAGGGAATTCTCTCACGGCTGGCCTGAGAGATGGGGTGAAGGTCAGAGTGCTTCCTTCCCACTTCTGGTTTTCCCAGTGACACCGTGCTGCAGATGGACTCCATCATCAAAACCACTACGTCAACAGAAGAGATCCAAGAGGCTTGCTCTACATTGGAAGCAAAAAAAGATGAGGCTGGGGATGTAGCCCTGTTAACACAGAGCTTGCCAAGCAGGCTGGAGGAGCTCAGTTATATTCCCAGTTCGCACTTAAAAACTGGGCAGGCTCGCCTGTAACTCTGACACTAGGCTGGCTGGCTAAGGAATCTGGGTTCCCGTGAGAGTTTGGTCTCAAAAAACAAGGTAGATGTTCTCAACACACACACACACACACACACACACACACACACACACACACACGGTGGGTGGAAGGGCAGAGTAAGACAATATGGGAGATGTAAGACAAAATCTAGATGAAGGAGAAATTGGTAGTCTTTATAACTTGACTTCTAAGATTAAGGATCAAAGAAAGAACTGTAATCTGTGTTTAAGCAAACGCTTTTATAACTAGATGTTACTTTGTTTTGCTTTAGTTTTTGTTTGTTTATTCTATTTAAGTTTTTTTTATGTGTATGGATGTTTTGCCTTTGTGTGTGTCTGTGTATCACATGTGTGTCTGGTTCCTGGAGGAGTCCAGAAGATTGTGTTGGATGCCCTGGAACTGGAAATACAGATGGGTGTGAGTCAACATGTGGGTGTCTGGAATCGAACCCAGATCCTCTGAAAGAGCAGCCAGTGCTCTTTCTTAACCCACTGAACCCAGTTTTTTCACTTTGAATTACAGCATTTCCATTCAGAAGCTCATCTTGATTCTAAAAATTAACCATGCTTATTTTGACTTGCAAGTCACTTAGAAAAACTTTAAATAAACAATTACAGTGTATTTCATGTACATTGCTGAAATTAAAATCTGTGGTGCTTTTTAAAAATATTTATTTTTCTTTTTTTTGTTTTTTTTTTTTGGTTTTTTTTGGTTTTTCAAGACAGGGTTTCTTTGTGGCTTTGGAGGCTGTCCTGGAACTCGCTCTGTAGACCAGGCTGGCCTCGAACTCACAGAGATCCGCCTGCCTCTGCCTCCCGAGTGCTGGGATTAAAGGCGTGCGCCACCAACGCCTGGCTAAAAATATTTAGTTTTCATTTGTGTGTATGTGTGTGTTTGTGTGCTTGTGTGAGCTTATATATGTCACACATACGTGAATATCCACAGCAGCCAGTGGGCATGGGATTTTTGAAGCTGGAATTATAGGAGCCCCATGATGTTGGTGCTGGGAACTAGCCTAGGTCCTCTGCCAGAGTAGTGGGCACTCTTAACCTCTGAGCCATCATCTCTCCAGTCCCTAAAATCTGTGTGTGTGTGTGTGTGTGTGTGTGTGTGTGTGTGTTTACATGTGTTACACAGTTGCCTGTGTAGGTCAGAGGACAACTTTGAGTATCATGCACCGTCCACCTTGGGCTTTGTTGTTGATGTTGTGATGCTATGAGTCAAACAGGGCCTCCCTCACACATGCTAGGTTAAGTGACTACCAATGAGCTACATTCCCAGCCCTTGTCTGGTTTTGTGACACAGTCTCACTTCATGAACTTCACCAAGTTGTCGTGGCTGGCTGTCCAGTGAGCCGCAAGGGTCCTTCTCTCTCTCTCTTTCCAGTGCTATGATGATATCATGTGTTACCTACCAAACGTGGCCTTTTCTAATGTAGGTTCTAAGAATCAAACATGGGGTCCTTGTGTTTCTAGTACAAGCACTTTACCAACTAAACCATCCACCTAGCCCCCAAATTTTATTTCTTGCTTTGTTTAGATTGTTGTTACTATAGTTTAAGATTTATTTTCATTTTTATGTATTTGTATGGGTGTTAGTTTTTCATGGATATTTGCTTATGAGTGCAAGTCAGGAGACAGTGTTGGGGTTACAGTTACAGACAATTGTGAGCCACACAATGTGGGTGCTGGAAATAAACTTGGGTCCTCTGGAAGAGCAGCCAATGCTCTTAACCACTGAGCCATCTCTCCATCCCCTAAACTATTTACTTTAATATTCAGTTATATATAAAAATAACCTTTATACTTAATCATAACATAAAAGCTACTTTTGTTAAATAATACAAAAATAGAGTCCTGAGGTGTAAATATACTCTCTAATTAGAGCTGCCTTCCCCAAAACTAAAGCAAGAAATCAAAAAATAAAAAGGTTTAACATGGAACTAGAAATTGTAAGTTATTTTAACCAATAAAAGAATAGAGCAACTAACTTCTAGGGCATAACTTGGTTTGGAAGCTGAATGTGGGTCAAGTTATTCTCTTGAAAATGAACTCTTGTGTAGCATTTTTATATTGAAAAATAGGATTGAACAACCTATAAAGATTCTATTTTCCCTGCCCATAGTTCTTTGGCTACCACTTACAACATCTTTTTTTGCTTTGTTTGTGGCAAGGTCTCCTGTATCTCAGTGTCTTAGACAGTGATCCATGAAGAGATACCATGGCCAGGGCAACTCTTATAAAAAAGCATTTAATTGGGTCTGACTCAAGGTTTCAGAGGTTTAGTCCATTGCCATCGTGGCAGGGAGCATGATGGCACACTGGCAGAAAGGATACTGGAGAAGCAACTGGAAACTACATCCTGATCCACTGCCTGACCCAGATCCTTAAAGCCCAGCCCCAGTGACACAGGTCTTCTAACAAGGCCACACCTCCTAATCCTTTCAAATAGTGCCACTCCCTAGTGACCAAGCATTCAAATCTATGAGCCTATGAAGGCCATTCTCATCCAAACTTACTATATAGCCTTGAAGTGATCCTCCTGTTATCATCTCCCCAGTGCTGGGATTACTGTCCTCTACTATGACCAGGTTTAATGCAGTGTTGGCGATGCAACCCAGGATTTAATGTACTCCAGACATGCTCCCTACCAGCTGAGCTAGCAACCCAAGTCCAGAAGTTCTAATCTTCTTAAGGTCTATGAAACCCTAACAACCGACCTGCTAGTCGAGTTCTGTCCTCAGACCTACTCAACTGTTTGGTTAGGCCCAGGGTTGCTATTGTTGTTGTTGTTATTACTTATTGTCATAGTTAGGTTTTCTATTGTTGCAATGAAACACTATGACCAAAAAAGCAAGTTGGGGAGGAAAGGGTTTATTTACATTACACTTCCATATCACTATTTATCACTGAAGAAAGTCAGGATAGGAACTCAAATAGGGCAGGAACCTGGAGACAGGAGCTGATGCAGAGGCCATGGAGGAGTACTGCTTACTGGCTTGCTCTCCATGGCTTGCTCAGCCTGCTGTCTTACAGGACACAGAACCACCAGCTAATATCACTAATTAAGAAAATGCACTATGGCTGGATCTTATAGAGGCATTTTCTCAATGGAGATTCCCTCCTATCAGATGACTCTAGCTTATGTCAAGTTGAAATAATACTTGCCAGGACACTTACTAATTTTTAAAAACATAAAAAGAAAAGGAGGTATTTACCCCACCCCAGTAACCCTCAATCCCAATGTCAACTGGCTTGAGCTGTTTCATGTAGGATGAAGGTTAACCATGAATGCATTCCAACGAGGATGCAAAGTCAAATGTCATTAATGTTCAGTATAACAACAGGTATATTGAGCGGAACAAGTCCTGGGTAAGTTCTCTGGTCCCAGAGATCAAGGCCAGAGAAGTAGAGCACCCAGGCCAGGGTAGGAAAGTTTTTATAGATTGTAGGCAAGGGGTGATGATGTGTTCACCACAAGCTGGGTTTGTGCCGAAGTATGGTCAAAAGCTGAGTGCTTATGCGGGCACTTGGACAGCTGGTGCAAATTCGGAACTGGGCTTTTTGATGCCTTTTCTTTGTTCTGACATGGTCTGAGCTGGTGGGTTTGGAGAGAGAGAGATCCAGACCATGCAGGAGCAAGCCAGAGCCTCCAATTGTACTGGGACTGTTGTTTTTAATCTAAGTTGTTCTATTTACCAATAAAGACTCAGGAGTCAGAAACAACCAGCTGACGCTCCTTTTTGGCCAGAGACCCAACAAGAGAGCATCTCTCTTTCAGTCTCAAACCACAAAGGCCCCAGAATCTCTGAGTCCCTTCCTACTCCTTCCTATACATCTCTCTATCCATCTTCCCCCATACTCTATGGCTAATTCTTGTCAACTAGTTGATGGCTTTGTCCCCTGATCCAAGGTTAATTTTATTAATACAGTCTCAGAGTTTCACAGCACAATCAAAGAACCTGTAACAGTAAACCAGGCTGGCCTCAAACTCACAGAGATCCACCTGCCTCTGCCTCCCGAGTGCTGGGGTTAAAGGTGTGTGCCACCAACCATCCAGCAAAAACCTGTTAATTAATTGTGTTCTCTGATAATATGGTTGACTGGCCCATGAGGTCTATAGGGAAGAAAGCCAGATCTTCACACACCCAGTCACCCCAGGAATGTCAAGAATGGATCACACATAGGTGGGGTGAAGAAGTCACCCCAGGAATGGTGAGGATGAATCTCACAGAAAAGAAATTGGGGACAAATAGCCAACTGGGATGTCTATTAACACATCAAAGTTGATGCTGGCCTCCAGGTTCTCCCAGCATCCCTCAGTCCCTACTTGTTTCAGAGTTCTCCTGCCTGGCATACTCCATCCCCTACCCTAAACTTCTGCAGCCCAGGGACTGGGCTGGACTTTCCCTTCCCCAGCTTCTCTGGACCCTATATTTCAGCCATTTTGGCTACACCAGTCTCCTGGCTCAGGCTGCTCCTCTTGGTCAGTGGCTTCTCTCTTTCTCTCCCTGTTCTCCTCTCCTCACATGGCCATGTTCATTCTGGTCACCTTCACTCTGGACTTTCCCCAGATGCTATCTATGCCCCCTCTCAGGCTGCATTCTCCCTTGTATCTATAATGAACCTCCTCAACCATATTTAGGAGCATCGTCCTCCTATTTCTTTTTGATGCTGTTGTTCAGAAATGACTCCTGGAATGGTGAGGATGAGTCTCACACAGATGAGGTCACCCCAGGAATGGTGAGGGTGGATCTCACGTGGATGAGGTTACCCCAGGAATGGTAAGGACGCATCACACATAGCTGAGGTCACCCCAGGAATGATGAGGCCTGTTTACACATAGATGAACTCCCCCCAGGGGATGCTGAGAGTGAGTCCCACCATTAGAAGCAGTTTAGAGCATGAGCTGAAAATCCCTGTCACTGAGATCAGAGGAAAAACGGAAAAGGTTAAATACAGAAAGACCTTCAAAGGTCACCTCCCTCCTTGCATGGAAGAGGAAGCCAAGATCCCAGAAGGCTGGGTATCTCTCACCGAGAGCATTTGTAGAGAAACCCAGCCCAAGACTGCAGGCGCCTTCTACTGCAGTAACAGAAATGGAAAGGGAAAAAAAAATCCCACTGAGTGAGTCAGGCGAGTGGGGACATGGTCTCCCTTCCCCCTCCCCTGGTGGTGGCAGGCAGCCAACTGGAGCTTGCTGCATATTTAATTTAAACCTTTGTCTGCCCTGGCAAGGACAAAGAACAATCTGTTTTATGTAAAAAGTCTTCCCCGAGGAAAGCCTCAGCCTCCAGCTGCGAAACTGATTGATGTTCTTAAAACCCCCAGGAGCCTCTGCTGGGATCCGAGGTTGCAGTTTCCAAAAAAAGAGCTTGGAAAAAAAAGGAAAGCACTCCAAACAAACAAACAACAACAACAACAAAAAAATGTTCTCCCTTTTGTTGGATTACTCTCGATGTGGGAGAATTAGCCTGAAACTAGAGGGAGAATCGTCCAAATAAAGCCTATATTTTACCAGCAGATTTCAGAGCCCCAGTTGGGAGGGGCTGGGAAGGCAAGCTGCTGGGGAGACTGGGGACTTGTCTAGGAGCTTTGTATAGAAGCGCCTCTGCATGACACAGCCTTTCCTTAGATGGCCCGATCGGATCGATGGAGATACCAGAATGTCCTAAAGATACTCTAAAGCGCAAGCATTCATGTCAAGGAGTGCCACCTTTGGGAACCTTCCACACAATGTTTGACGGAGATTATTTTTTTGAGAGTTCTGTGGGGCTCTCGGTAGCCTGTTTTCAGAGATCCTGATTTGGGGAGGGACACACGTCTTGCAAGACCAAGGTTTGTGGTGTTGCAACCCAGTTTGGGATCACCTCCCAGTGTTCCTGGACCTTCTGGACTTGATGCCCTCGTGACCTTGGTATCAGCTGGAGGCCAGTACCCAAAGGTAACTCCGCGTGTGAGGAGACCCAAAGAGGGCAGAGCTGGTTCAGGGTCTAACTCTGCTCCCTCCCACTGTCCTCGGCCCTGTGTGTGTATTGAACTGGAAGAAGAGTTGGGTTAAGGGGCAAGGGCCTGCCTTTCCCTTCTGACTCGGGAGCCAAACTTCATCTTGGAGTCAGAACAAAGCCATGGCCGGATCAGGCTGAGGAGCTCGAGCCTGTTTTGGGTCGGAGCCAGGACCCAGAAACCATCGCCATGAGCCACCAGCTGGCTCTGGTCCCAGGAACATGTGCAGCTGCTGCACAGGCCAGACTGGGCCTGCATACTGTCACAGAGCCAGACCTTCCATTAGGCCTCCTGGTCTCTTCTCTCACCAGGCTCACACCCAACGCCCTGTGTACTTTGGCACCTTCCCGCCTTGAGGTGTGTCCTGGCATGACTGAGGAGACTTCAGAAACAGCAAGTGACCTACCCTCTCTTATCTCTCTGGGCATGACACCGTTGTTCTGAAACTCCCTGTCGAGGTCAGGGTAGATGTCTCCAGACCCCTCTGAAGTTCATTGGTCTGATGCAAATAAGAACTGAATCATTTCCCTTAACTCTGTGTGGTCTCATTTAAGTGCCAGTCATTAGTACTTCTAAGGAGAACACAGGCGCCCTAGCCCTGGAAACAGAAATCCCTCTCCATATGCCCTAATGGTGGGGGCAAAAATCAATGAATGGCCACATTCACAGCTGTCTCCAGAAGTGTTTCCTGGTTTCTTGGGCATTAAGCTTCAGTTAACAGCAGCACAATCGTACTGTGAGGAAAGGTCAAAGAAGGGGAAATCGGTTTTGAAAAAGATCCTACAGTTCCTTTTACACACAGGAGATTATCTCTGCGTGCTTGGTGGTTTCTCAGGGTAAGTGTTCCCACTGACCCACAGTTAGACGATCTCAAAGATCTGGCTTTTGCACCAATTGTATTTTCTCCCAAGCTTATGAGTCCCTCTTCCCTTTGAGTATCAGCCCCAGCAATCTGACAGACTACAACTTGTTTGTAAATGATTTTTTTACTGGTGTGCATGCCTCTGTGTGTGTGTGTGTGTGTGTGTGTGTGTGTGTGTGTGTGTGTGTGTGTGTGTGTGTGTGTATGGACATGAAGGTGCCAGCAGAGGCCGAAGCGTGTTGGATTTTTCTGCAGCTGGGGCCGCAGGCAATGGTGAGCCAGCCACCTGACCTGAGTGCTGGGAAATAAACTATGGTCCTCATCTCCCCAGCTCCCCAAGGCTGCCTTTAGAATCACTTATCACCAGGCAAAGGTCCACCAGCATTCAGTAAGTCTTGATCTGAAGCATATCCCCTGACATAGAATAACGGGCAGGATACCACAATGGAGCCAGTGGGGCAGAGTCCCCTGGAGGGAGGCCCAGTAGGGCTGAAGCTCTAAGGACAGGAAAGACAAGGTCTCTAAGCTCAGGAAACTGGCAATGGAGGGGAGACTAGTGCTGTGTTGCTTAACAAGGTGATAAGCACTTGCTAGCAGTGTGAACCAAGTGCTGTGGGAACCCAGAGGAAGCGATGATTAATTAAGATGGGTATGTGGATTAAAGATCTGGGAATGTCTCCCGGAGAAAGTAACAGTTGAGTTGAAATTTAAAAGAGTAGCAGGAGCCTGCAGTGGCGGTGCACACCTTTAATTCCCAGCACTCAGGAGGCAGAGGCAGGAAGATCTCTGAGTTTGAGGCCAGCCTGGTTTATATAGTGAGTTTGAGGACAGCCAGGGCTATGCAGAGAAACCCCTTCTTGGAAAAACAAGCAACCTGATGAACTGGTTAGCTTTGATCATGGGAGAAATTAAGCAGGCAGTGGTGGCAAGATGCATTCAGGAAGAGGCAGGACTGAAAAGCCTTCCAATAGTGAAATGTGATGGTACACGGCATGTTTGGAGCCCAGCAGGTCCTCAGGAATAGCTGGGGTGCAGGGAATCACAGAGGAGTGATTTTGTTTTGTTTTGCTTTTTTGGTTTTTTGAGACACGATTTTTCTGTGTAACAGCCTTGACTGTCCTGGAACTCACTCTGTAGACCAGACTGTCCTTGAACTCATAGAGATCTGCTTGCCTCTGCCTCCCAAATTCCAGGATTTAAGGTGTGCACTACCACAGCCCAGCCAGAGCGGTGATATTTATCAGGCTAGATGGTGAGTGTCCTGGAAAACAAACCCTCTGGACCTCGTCCTAGAGGCAATAGCGAACTACGTGGAGCATCTTAAGCAATGGACTAGGTCAAGGGATTTAAGTTAGAGTGTGTGACAAACAAGGCCGTCCACAAAGCACTCTGGAGGTCACCTGGCTGCATGAGCCAGCCAAGTGGAACAAAGGCTTTCTCTTCCTCCAGTGGAAGGAGCTGCCCTAAAGTGAGTCTCCTACAGGACTACCAGGTTTTGCCCACCCCAACCATAAGTCTCCCAAGCCTCAACATTCAAATCTTTTTTTTGTTTGTTTGTTTGTTTTGAGACAGGGTTTCTCTGTATCGTTTTGGAGGCTGTCCTGGAACTCGCTCTGTAGACCAGGCTGGCCTTGAACTCACAGAGATCCGCCTGCCTCTGCCTCCCGAGTGCTGGGATTAAAGGTGTGCGCCACCAACGCCCGGCTAACATTCAAATCTTGAGAGCCGGAAAAGCCTGCTTCCCAGACAACCCCTCAAAAACAATTAACACCCAACTCACAGTCTCGCTGGTACTCTAATGCCTGTCTATTCCCAGTGGTAATAACTGACCCTCACATTCTTTCCATAAGGAAAGTGAAAGAAGGCAGAAACCTACCCCTGGAACACAACCTGCCATGTTCTAGTAGATGCCTTGGATTAATAAACAAGCTAGACTGTAGAAGACTTCTCTTTCTTGTGACCTTTGTTTTCTGCATTTCTCCAATAAAGCCTAAGATGCTATAAAATACTTCCTGACCCTGGTACTTTAAAAACATACTGTGCTTTATTTTATGTGCATGGATGTTTTGTCTTCATGTATGTCTGTGCACTACAAGTGTGTCTGGTGCTCTCAGAGACTGGAAGAGAACAATAAAGTCACAGGGAGTTGTGAGCTGTCATGGGGGTCCATGTAGGTCTCTAGCCCTCCCCTCAGTGCTTTTTGACCAAGGTGACCTTGAAGGCACACATGCTGATTGAACCAAACTAGAATGGCCTGGGAATGGAACAAGGCATTCCCACTTGTTTTTAGGGGTCTAGAGACTTGACTCATCAGTTACGAACAACTTTGCCTCCTATTCAAACAACCCTGGGTTTGATCCCCATACAGGCTGAGGAACATCTTCTAATGTTATTAATACACTAATTTTCTCCCTGTCCATCATCACTAGGGCCACCTTTATTGGAAAGTTGATTCTTCTGGTTTTAGGAAAACTGCCTCTAACATTCAGATCTAATGATATCAGAGAGGACTTCTAAATCAGTCATCCAAGCCAGTATCACGAAATTCACCTGAACTGGATAAGTTTTATTCATATATCTATACTCACACCTGTGTCCCTACATTCATTCAACATGTGCTGAATACCTACTCTATTGACCAGCGGTTTAGGTTTTAGGATCCTGAAAAACCAATGAATAACTAATTGACTAAAAACAATTAGTACCTATCACCAGGGCCAGGAGTATAACTCATAGAGGCTGAGCATCCAAAACCAGCTTACCCAGTCTTTGTACTGAAGGTAGACTTTATGGACCAGCATTATAGGCATGGTCCAGTATCTTACAGACACTGACCTCTAGGAGTGTTCCCATCCTACTGAGTTGGAACCTGCATCTCAACAGAAGTGCCCCGGGAACACTGAACATGGAGGAGCACTCCAACCAGGTGGGCACAGTAGCGTATGCCTGAGATCTCAGCCTTCTGTAAGTGGAGGTAGGAGGGTCAGAAGTTCAAGGTCATCTTCAGGGGCACAGTGAGTTTAAGACTAGCCAGGGATACCTCAGACACCGGTTATCTAACAAACCTTTGAGAAGCATTCCTCTGCAAGACAGATAATAAACAACACTGTGATTAGGAATCGAAAAGAAAAGGAAGCTGGAGAATTAACAAATAGATTGACAGGCTGGGACAGATTGCTTCTCGCCTGACTGAAAGAACCACCAGCCACAGGCAGCCAATGAATGGGTCTTCTCCCCCCCCCCCAATTTTATTTTATTCTTAATTATGTGTGTGCATATGCACACATAGTTTTGGGTATCCGAGGAGGCCACAAGAAGAGCAACAGATCTCCTGAAGCTGGAGTTAAATGACGTTGTGAGTCATCTGATACCGGTGCTAACATCTGAACTGAAAAAGCAGTGTGTACTGTTAACCGCTGAGCCATCTCTTCCGGCCCCTGAACAGATCTTTCTTACTAAACTGATTTCTCTGTTTGTTTGGTTAGTTGACTGCATTTTGTTGTTGTTGTTTTTAGTTTTTTGAGATAGGATCTCTCTACACAACCCTGGCTATTCTGGGTCTCACTGTGTAGACCAGGCTGGCCTGAAACTCAAGAGAACTGCTTTCCTCTTTCAGCCTTCTTAGTTCTGGGATTAAAGGTATGTACCAACTGGGATTGACATGTGAAGTAAGTTTGTTTCTAATTTAAATAAATTTTTTAAAAAGGCATGCACCATCATGCCTGGGTTTCTCTCTCTCTTTTAAGATTTATTTTAGGTAGGTGTGTGTGTGTGTGTGTGTGTGTGTGCGCGCGCGCTTGCGTATATCTGCACCTGTGTGCAAGAGCCTGCAGAGACCAGAGGAGTTGGATCCCCTGCAGCTGGAGTTAGAGGCAGGAGCTGGGAACTGGGAACCAAACTTGGGTCCTCTGGAAGAGTAGCAAGTAATTTTTTTTTAAGATTTATTTATGTATATAGTGTTCTTTATGACTACAGGCCAGAAGAGGGGACCAAATCTCATTACAGAGGGTTGTGAGCCACCATCTGGGTGCTGGGAATTGAACTGAGGACCTCTGGAAAAGCAACCAGTGTTCTTAACCTCTGAGCCATCTTTCCGGCACCAAGTAGCAAACACTCTTAACTACTGAGTCAGTCTCCAGCACCAAGTGGATTGTTCTTAATGAACGAATATTCTCCTGGGGACCGGAAGCTCGAATGGTGGGAAACAGGCAGGCAAGTTGGTTGGAGTCTTGGAAAGAATCGGAAGTACCTCTTTTTGGAGCATCCAAGTGCTCAGAGCCTAGTTATCCGGCAGCTGCTTTGGTTCAGCCACCCCACGTCCTCTTCTCAGCTCAAGTTAGATCGAAAGGACTTCTGCTGCTCGTCATCAAAGCCACCTTGACTTACACAGCTCTGCCTTTCCCAGGATGTGTATCTACTAAGAATAACTGTGTTTGGTAGGCCTTGGGAGGCCTGTATGCCCCACCCCCCCAGCTCCTAGACTTGACTCTCATAGCAGGTGCACAGGGAACTTCACTCATATCTGGCAGAGCATAACAAAGTGTTTGTACCTTTTCTTACGTGTTGTTATGCATTTTGAAAATACTGATGTTTTTGCTAACAAATATTCTGGTTTGGGTTCGTTTTCTGTATATGAATTAATGTAACTTTAAAAACAGTTTTTGGACGGGCAGTGGTGGTACATGCCTTTAAACCCAGTACTCCGGAGGCAGAGGCAGGCGGGTCTCTGTGAGTTCAAGGCCAGCCTGGTCTACAAAGCTAGTTCCAGGACGGGCAGGGCTACACAGAGAAACCCTTTCTCAAAAACAAAATTTTGTATAAGTGTTTTGCCTTCATGTACATATGTGCACTACACATGTGCCATGTCTAGTGCCTGCACAATGTCAAAGGAAGCATCAGATCCCTTGGAACTAGAGTCAACAGAAGGTTCTGAGCCACCATGTGGGTGCTGAGAACTATACCCCCAACTTCTCCAAGCAATTTTATCTGCTGAGCCATCTCTCCAGCCTCCTATTGCTCACTTTTTTTCAAATGAAGTTGATTTTTAAATATTTCTTCCCAAAGATTGAATCACTGTAGGAGCAATCTTTTCTTTTACATATAATGAGCTTCCGATCAGATGTGGTCTAGTAACTAGGCTATTTGGAAATTAACAGACCTAATAAACAAGAGTAACAATACAGGCATTTAATGCTGATTTACTCCTTGAAGATCATTGTAACAAAATCAGGACTTTTCATTAGTCTAATTTTGCATTACTGGGTATATTTCATCTTAATCTACAACATTTTCCTTTTTAAAAAAAAGAAATCTTGATACTATAAGACAATAAGGGGGTCAAGTCTTACAAGGAACAAACATGACATCACACAGGAAAGTGAGTCACCATGTATCACATTGGTGACTAAAGTGGCTCACGTCTTTCTGAGCCAAGAACCAATTCTAGTCCTATCGGATCTGAAAAATGACTCATTTACTACCTCTATTAGCTCCCCTCAAGATCAAATCAACTGCAAATTGAAGTAGGTCTCCTGAAACTCAAGGAGATCAGCATGCACTATTACACCCCGCCAGCACACAGGAATTTCTACATCTGGTTCTTTTGCCTGGAGAATGTAGGATCAGCCTTGACAACAGTGTGGTACTCTATCTAGGCAAACCATGTCTAAACATTGGCATAGCCATTAATTATCTTTGTGACTCTACGCATAAGCACACTTTGTGGGGGAGACATGTGGTTGGTTACCTATCTATCATCACTCATGTTCCATTGACCACTGTTGACACGAATCTGAAAGACCAGACTCAGTAAGGACTTTTGTCAACAGAAAGCCAAAGTGCAGGGACAGATAACATGTCTCTTGTTTGCCCTGAAGTTACCTCTTCAAGTAAACAGTACAACGGAGAAACTGCCTGCTAAAGTGGAAATTGGAAAAGACATTAGACTAAGTTAGAGCTCCCAACCCATGACATGTCCCTCAGAACTTCTTAGAAAATGCCTTGAAGAGAACTGTTGAGTCCTTAATACCTAGAAATCTGAAGTGGATTCTTTTTAACATGTGGACAGTTAGGCAGAGTCTCTCATCTGGCTAACCAAGTCACAAACATGGAGGACCGCCACATAAACACCCTTAGATTTCTAACCTAACTGGGGCCACCCTCTCATAACAAAAATCAGTTAAAATTCAATTTCAGAGCATCAGCTGTTCTCTTTGAAGAGGACATAGAAATTCCTCTCCAATGTTTTTCAGGTCTCTACAGTCTAAATATCCCCATTTGATTTAATCAAGTTAATTTCACCTTATTAAGTTGATACTGATGGTCCATCACCTGAATTTGCAACTCTGATAATTAGATTTCTGGAGGGGGTGATTTTGGTGTGTGTGTGTGTGTGTGTGTGTGTGTGTGTGTGTGTGTGTGTGATCTAAATACAGCACTCAGAGGCAGAAATGCTTTTAGTGTAAATACATTAAAAGCTTAGCAGGTATGGTGGTGCTCAACGTAATCTCAGCATGTGGAAGGTGGTAGTAGGAACATCAGGAATTCAGTGTCATCTCTGTATACACAGGGAGTCTAAGTACAACCTGAACTACACAAGACCTTGCCTCAGAAAGAAAGAAAAGAAAAAGGAAGAGAAAAATCAAAACAAAACAATAAAACCAATATATATAAATCATACACACACAAATATATATAAATATATATACAACGTGTGTGTGTGTGTGTGTGTGTGTGTGTGTGTGTGTGTTGTATGTGCCCTGTGCACAGATCCCCACAAAGGCCAGAAGAGAGCATCACACCATCAGACCCCATGGAGCTGGCGTGACAGGCAGTTGTGAGCTATCAGATAGGGAGGCTGAGAACCAACTCAGGTCCTCTGGAAGAGCAGCAAGTGCTCTCAACCTCTGAGCCTTCTCTCCAGCCACCCACCCACTCCCATACAAAATTTTAAAACTTTGTCACATCACATACTCCTTGTTCCCAGTTTCTCAGTGGGAGCTGTCTCCAGTAAACATTTGCTGATTGCATTGCATCTGTGTAAGAAGACACGCTAGATGCTTACATAGAAATGCAAGATGCTGTTCCTGTCCTCCCGTGGCCTGTGATGCAAATGAACAAGCCACAGATGGAAGTCCTTCCTTTAACAACACGTAAAATAAGGCTGAAGGACTGTGCATCAACTCACCTCAGGCCAACAGGAAATAGAGCTTTATCAGTTCATGGACTTCTAGCTCTCAGTCACAACCCGTAATACCTAATACGCAGGGACACTGTGTTCTGAGTACCACAGGGCACAATCATTAACCTCAAGAAATCCATAACTACAAAGTCGCTAAGCTGGTAATTCAAACCCTTGACCGCATGTGACAAAGCCTAGCAGTGCTCTGCTGAGTCCTGAGCTCCGTGCTCAGGAATCACTTCCTCTGTGGAAGTTTGAGGCTTAAGAGACTCTTGCATAGAAATAATCCCTGATTTAATGATTTTTAAGCCTCGGGAGGCTGGGAGCCAGCAGAGGAAGAAGCGGTGAGGCTTTCCCCAGTGAACCCACAGCATTCTGACTAATGACAGCAGGGAAAACTTAAGCAGGGAAGTGGGAGTGGGGCAGGGGGTAGGGACGAGCTGAAGAGGAAGGAAACCAGAAAGTCCCAAAGGGAGGCAAGCTTAAGCAGCACTGCACGAGCCCAAGAATACCTCCAATGAGCCTATCCCTCTGGTCACTGCCTCTGCTCTCCCCACCTGCCCTTGGGTTTTGCCAGCAACGGGTCAAGAGGGTTCACTGTACAAGATGTATCCTGAGCCTTGTGTATCCCGAGCCTGGTGGTTTTGTAATCCACTCCTTTCCATACCCTTTACTGTGCAGCCATTCACTCCCCTATTCTCCATCCCATGCCAATCTTCACCTCCCTCAAGGGGTCGCTGATGTCAAAAGTTTGCCCTTCCTTCACCTCGAGTGTCCACGGCCACCCTTTGTGATTAGCCAGAGGACGTGAGAATGTAGAGGAGACGGAGGGAGGAAAAAGCAGGGCAACTGTGGGTTCCCTCCCATCTCTCTTCAGTGTGAGGCATCTCCATCACCATGTCCGTAATTCCTGCATTGAATTTCTTCTCCGGTAGACATAAAGTGTTGTCTTACCTGCTCTTGATTGGTTATATAAACATGGAGAATTGATATGTTAGAACCGTGACTTGCTAAAATAGTACAGTCGTGACATTCAAGAGGGGAACACAAAGCTGGGCGGTGCTGGCACACGTCTTTGATCCCAACACTCAGGAGGCAGAGGCAGGTGGATCTCTGTGAGTTCAAGCCCAGCCTGGCCTACAAGGTGAGTTCTGAAACAGCTAGGGCTAACCTGAGAAAACCTGTCTCAAAAAATAAAATAAAATAAAAATAAAAAGAGTGAAACAGAAATGTTAAGTGCTATCCCATCCCCACCCCGACACATGGGCATCAAAATAGAAGATGATTCAAATAGATCTCTCTTAGTGAGATTTAGGAAAACCTGGGTCACCAGCTAAGTACAAGTTGCTGTCATTGGAATCCACTGTTCTTGAGTAACCAAGTGTCCTGCCCTTACCATCTACTGTCTCATCTGGGAGAAGCATGTGATGGTCTTTTGGTTCTACCCAGAGGCTTGGGCAAGCTGAGAGCTTGTTCACTTCCTTAGTTTATTTCAATTAACAGAATATTTCAAGGAGGTTGTAGGAGCAGATGAAAGAAGGAGTGCTCTTATTATAAAGGAAGAGAAGAGAAGAGGGAGGGAGGGAGGGAGGGAGGGAGGGAGGGAGGGAGGGAGGGAGGGAGGGAGGGAGGGAGGGAGAGGGAGAGATATCTCAATGGTTAGGAGTGCTGACTGCCCTTGCAGAGGCCCCAAGTTCAGTTCCCAGCTTTCACACTGGGTAGCTCATAGCCACCTGAAACTCCAGATCCAGGCGATCTAATGCCCTATCCTGGTTCTCCGTGGGCACCTGAACTTTTGAGCACATACCCACACACCACATAATTTAAATTGTTTTTTCTTCTTGCTTTCTTTTTGAGGCTGGGTCTCTGTGTAGCCCTGGCTGTCTTAGAACTGCTCTGTAGACCAGGTTGGCCTCAAATTCACAGAGATCTGCCTGCCTCTTACCCCCCCCCCACCAAGTGCTGGGATTAAAGGCGTGCACCACCTCTGCGCAGCCCAATTTAAAATATTTCTATAAGAGTTTTTAAAAATTATTTTTAGAGAAAAAAGGAAGCCAGAAATGACAAGAAAAGAAAGAACCAGCTTATAAAGTTCACCAGTGTGGTCGACAAAGTGATCAGTCCCCAAGATGAAACACAGCACAAATGGAAAAGGAACCGGCATCCCAAGGAGGAAGCAAGAAAAAGGTCACTTCCTCTTAGTCAGGGCTTTCTCGTGGCTTCACAATTCGGTGGAAATGCCCACAATTTGGGAAATGAGACACCCTCAGAAGAGAAACAATTGAATGCTGAGTTTCACAGTAAGATGTACTTGCAAATTAACCTTTACAAATTCAAATATGGAAAGGCTTTCTCTCTTCTGTTGAGCATTGGATGTTCGTGTACCAGACTTCTTTCGTCTCATTATTATTGATGAAATCCTTGTTTTGTTTTCTTTTGGTGTTTTTGAGATAGGGCTTCATTGTGTAGCTCTGGTTATCCTGGAACTAGCTCTCTGTAGACCAGGCTGGCCTCAAACTCACAGAGATCTGTGGAATATTCCTTTACACCATGTGACTATATGTTGCTGTGATTGGTTTAATAAACAAACTGGCCAATAGATGAACAGGATAAACATAGGCAGGAAAGTCAAACTGAAAATGATGGGAAGAAGAAAAGTGAAATCAAAAGAGTGGCCAGGAGACACAGAGGGAGCAAGACATACTGGAGGACTGGTAAAGCCAAGAGCCACGTGGCAATACACAGAGTAATAGAAATGGGTTAATTTAAATTGTAAGAGCTAGTTAGTAATCAGCCTGAGCTATCAGCTGAGCATTTATAATTTATATTAACTCTCCTGTGATTATTTGGGAGTGACTTCTGGGACACAGAAAAACTCCATCTACAGAGATCCATGTGCCTTTGTTTCTTTTTTTTTTCTTTTTGTTGGCCTTCGTATCTTGAGTGCTGGGATTAAAGTTGTGCACCAACACCATCCTGCTATTCATGAATTATTTTTATAAATCATGTTTATATACATACAAAATACATCCATATATACAAAATTTATACTGACCATATATTTTCTAAGCTTTTTTTTTTTGGTTTTACGAGACAAGGTTTCTCTGTATTGTTTTTGAGGCTGTCGGTCCAGCCTGGCCTCGAACTCACAGAGATCCACCTGCCTCTGCCTCCCGAGTGCTGGGATTAAAGGTGTGTGCCACCACCGCCCGGCATGACCATATATTTTCTAAGCCATTAAACCAATTTTTTTCACGCTCCATCTTTTCAGAACCTGTAGTTGTTTTTTTTTAAATAACATGTACATATGCATACACAGGCACACATAAACATACACACACACTATCTCAAGACAATTTTAAATACACCTATTTTTTTTTTTTTTGGTTTTTTCGAGACAGGGTTTCTCTGTGGCTTTGGAGGCTGTCCTGGAACTCTCTCTGTAGACCAGGCTGGCCTCGAACTCACAGAGATCCACCTGCCTCTGCCTCCCGAGTGCTGGGATTAAAGGCGTGCGCCACCAACGCCCGGCTTAAATACACCTATTTTATTGATAAGAACTAGCTGAGTTTTTTTTAATACTGTATATTCTACCTCATCATTTCATAAAGACGTAATAAAAATATAGGCACTTGCTGGAAATACAATAGAAAACAGCTGTTCCTTTTGCATTGTCCTGCCCTGGAGATAAAGGCTCTCAGGACAATTTCCACAGCTGGCACACTCCATGTGCTATGCTCATTACCACAAGTAAATAAAGTCAGTAAATTACTGGCAAAGCACGGGGCCATGTTGCGTCTAGGAAGTGTGCCTTTCATCAGAATCACTGCACACTGTATACTGCCTGGACGAAAAGCAAATAATGATGATCAATGGGGAATTAATATTTTAGTCAAAGAGGAATGCAGATGAATGCATACTATAAATTATTAACCAGTTTCTGAACTCTGTCTGCTTGGCACAGCATGAAGTAGGCTTCTAAAGAGACAGGATCCATATCCTCTACTTACACTGTGATGTTTACTCTGACCCATGAATAATATCCATAAAGATGCATTTCTCCAAGACATTGAAGAGGGAAATTTATACCTAAGTCTCTCATTCTATAATAGAATATAAGCTGAACATAAATATTTCCCTGGTTATATTTACATAGACATACATGTTTCATCTTCTATGTCTATAAATACTATTATGCTGCAGCAAGAAAGTGATTGACGGACGGGGAATGGCGACCCATCAGCTATCACTTGACATTGACTGTGACCGCCATTGACACCTTAACCTCTCTGGCCTTAGGGTTTTGGTTTTGGTTTTTTTTTCCCAACTGTAAAATAAACAGTCAGATCACTGATGACCTTGAAGAATTTGTTCAGCTATAAAATTCTGCACAAGAGCCTTTTCTACAGTCTGTTTGTTGGACTGTAGAAAAGACTAGGGAAGAATTACAGTCAGGGCTCTGGCATAAAAATGAAAAAATGAACATTAAAAATGTGCTCTGTTCTCTAAATGGCTGAAATACATACTGATACAAGAGCCACTGTATGCTTCTATAAGCATATGCACATACAGTCATGACTGTCTATAAATTGCTGCTCTCTTAGTGAAAAACATAATTACTAACCAGTAATTGAATACTAGAGCAAGGAGTCTTACATTTGCACAGTAGCCTAGCATACACGTTGCATAGGAAATTACTAAACAATTATCGTAGAAAACATGCTACTAGAAATATTATGCAATAACAGACTTTCAGTCCTCTGGTTTTGCAAGCCTGGTAAGCAAAAAGGAAGGCCTCAGCTTTCCTCCAGTGCTAGGGATTGAACTTGGGACCCAATGTATGTCCTCTACCTCTGAGGCTACACCCTCAGTCTGACCAGGCTGGTCTTGAACTCACAAAGATCCGCCTGCCTCTGCCTCCTGAGTGCTGGGATTAAAGGTGTGCGCCACCAACGCTCGGCTCTTCTCTGTAAGTTTTAAAAGGCCCTAAAATAAATGATTAGGTCCCTCTTTGCCAAACATCCACAAGAGGAAAGAAGAGAACATTATATCCTCATAATACAGGTCATTCTGCACACAGGGAGGTGTTTGTAAATCAAGGGTGACGACTCAGACCCAGGAGAGATGGGTACTACAGACAGGGAAAGGGCTGCGGTTGTTTGGGATTTGTTTTGAGGATGACGGAAGCTTCTGGCTCGGGTATGCACCTTTGGAAAGAACCTACCTAGAGCTGTCAGAGCTCTGAGAAGTCCTGTTTCCCCATTTTGTAGATGAAGGAGGCCAGACAGGGTATGTACCTGGCCCCGGGCTGAATATTTGTCAAGAGTCAGACTAGAAGCTCGTTCTCCACTGCTTCCCAGGCCAGCCTGTGTTCCCTCACTGCTTCCTGGTCCTGCACACGGGTCCAAAACAAACCTTCCCTCCCTGACTTTCCATGCAGCTCCTCCAGGGGTGAATAAGCGCTTCTGCTACCTTGCCCTCCCTGAGAAGGTCCTCCAAAGCTGACTCATGCTTTGCGTCAGTCCAATGATGCTTCCTGAGCCATAGTTCTTAATACCCCTTCCCAGCTGAGGCATCTAAGAGCCAAGCCGCTTACACCAAGTTCTCAAAGCTGCTGTCCTGCAAGGAACGGATAGGAGGCAAGATTCAAATTTCTCTGTGATTTACTTGTTTCAAGTGTTTGCCTGGGTGGCTGGGGAGATGACTTAGCACTTAAAAACACTTACTGCTTTTCCAAATTTGATCCCCAGCACTCATGTCAGATGACTCAAAACTGCCAGGGGATTTAACCAACCTCTTCTGGCCTCCAAGGGTACCCATACATAGATCACACTCACACACACACACACACACACACACACATACACACACACACACACACACACACAGCAGGGTGGTGGTGGCACACACCTTTAAGCCCATCACTTGGGAAGCAGAGGCTTGTGGATCTCTGTGAGTTCGAGGCCAGCCTGGTTTAGAGTGAGTTCCAAGACAAGCTCCAAAGCTACAGAGAAACCCTGTCTCAAAAATAAAAAATAATTAAAAAATAAAATAAGTAAATAAGCAAATGAAAGTGTTACTTAAGGGCAGGATTGTATCTAAATTTCTAAGAGTACAAAACCCAGAAAGTAATTACCGGTATTTTAAAATCTTAGTTCATACAAACAAATGGAGTAGGCATTCTAAATCATCTCTTTAACAAGAATGGGGGAAAAGGACCAAAAAGATTTTGATATGTTCAACATCACTCACCTAGATAGTTTCATGTTAAAGGGGACACTTTAGCATGCTGCTTAGTGCTTTTGTTTCTAGGCTGTGTTTGCCCTATTCTGAGTGCTACGCGGCGTATGTGACAGTCTGAAACTCGTAAATTAAGTCTTCCTAAGACACAAGATGGCAGGCTGCTACGCTGCCGAGACAGTTACTCCCCCTCCCCCAGATAATTTTTGTCCCATGTAAATTACATGGGTAAGACCTTACCATTTAATTTCAGAGACAAAGGCGGTTTGAGAAGTCAACCTAAACAATTTTGAGTTGATCAAGCTGGGTCACGAAGAAAGAGGAAGCCAATAAAAGGCAAAGTTGACTGGCCTGAAGGTGGCTTTTGAAACACCAGAGGTTGCACAGATGCACAGAAGTCTGAACCCGTCCTCTCCAATTCCTCCATCCCCAAGGGAACCAGCCACCTCCCCTCTTTTCACTTCCACATACGATACTCAGCCTTCAGGTGACTTTGTGGTGACTTAACTCGGTTCCTAATCACTGGACAATGTGGAGATGAAAACAGCCTGAGGCCGGCTGCTCTCCGCCCTAATTGCCACGCTGTCTATCTGACAAAGCCCCATCAGGCTCTGCAGGAAAGTAGCTGAAATCCTGGAAGTCGATTCCAAAGGACACATGACCCAATTATGCTACTGGAGTGAGAGGGAGAAAGGAGCTAGAAGGAGCGGGGTGGAGGCCCTCCTTGGAGTTTCTTGGAAGCCTAGACTACATGAAGAAAGACCTTGGAAGAGACAAGGAAAAATTAAAACATCTCCATCCTAAGCAGGGCTCAGAGACCCCTGGTGTCTCCTGGACTCTTCCCTTTCAAAATAAGTGAAAGAACTTTTTTTTTTCCTTGAAGACTTTCACAGACTCAAAAATCAGACCACACTGAAGAGCTGCCTGCAAAAATAATGGTTTTTCCTGACATTTTAAAGCAGCACAATTTAACAACTCAATGTTTCATTTGACATTTAAGAAGTCATCCGTCTCCAAGAAGCTGATTGGCAAGGCTTCTGGGTTCCAGGAATTAGCAAATACATCGTGCATGAGAACAGAGCTATGAGAGTCCAAAACACTCTTGAAAAAGCAAGTCCAAGACGGGGTGGAGAAGCCAGTTATTACCCACTCTGAGCTGGACCGCCAGCAAGCTCTCTGTAAGTAATAGCTTTGGAAAGAGTACACCATCATCTCAGGCAGCAGGAAGCCAGGTATTCAGGAGCAGGGTTGCCTGGGTTGGAGTTGTGGCTCTACCCTCTACTAGGTATAAGCTGTGTGACTTGTGCACACTACTTAATCTTATTAGGGGTTTCCTCCTTTCTACAGATTCAACAACACTTCTTATCTTGTTGGCGGGAGATAACTGAGTCACTGTCTGTAAAGTTCTTAGGACAGCCCGGCAGAATTAGGGTCACATAGTACTCCTTAGAAAAAATTTGAAAGGAAGTGCTGAGGAGAAGTGTGGTCAGTAAAGTGCTGGATGTGCAAGCATCGGGATGTGAGATCAATCCCCAGAACTAGAGAGAGAGAAAAAAAAAAAGCTGGGCATGCTGGCACACACTTGTAATCCCAGCGCTTGAGAGGGGGAGACAGGAGGTTCCTGAGGCTCACTGGCTGGCCATCCTAGCCAAATGGGTGAGTTCCGAGGGAAGGTGAAAGAGCCTATCTCCCAAAACAAGGTAAATGGTGTCTAAGGAATGAAACCCAATTGACCTGGCATGTATGCAAGGACACACACACACACACACACACACACACACACACACAGAGTTATTAACTTTTTTTTAGATCATCTATATCAATTTTCACTACCCATGACCCACATCAAAGCCTTATCAGTGTGTCATCCTCCTACTGACGCCTGTGATACAACTTCAATTAGACGCAGCAGGGTTCTGTGAGTTTGCTTCTGGGGAACACATCATGAGTCTTTCCTTTCGGACGTGACCCAGGAAGGACACAGAGCCTAGAACTTCTGTGGCCATCTCTCAAACCTAAGAGAAAACCCCGTCTGAGAATAAACCAAGTACAACAGACCCAGGACAGAAAGGCATGTTCTGCTGACATTTTTGTTGTTGTTTTTTAAGACAGGGTTTCTCTGTGTAGCCCTAGATCTCCTGGAACTGGCTTTGTAGACCAGGCTGGCCTCGAACTCACAGAGATACACCTGCCTCTGCATCCTGAGTGCTGGACTTAGTGTGCCCCACCACTACCAGGCTCTGGATCATGGAATGCCTGAAGCCAGGTAGCCTAGATTTATTTCTCAATTGCACTTCTCATTTTCCTTCAATTACTTTAGGCTAGGATGGTTTGCTGTTTGTTTATAAATCACTTACTGTGTTTCAATGCCCACAGAACATATTATGACAGAAATGTCCAAGATAGTATATATCAGGGAGTATAGAATTGTCATCCCAGTAGTACCAGCAATAGTAATAATAATTAATAATAATAATGATAAACGATAGCCTCATCCATATTGAAAAGGCCTAGTTTGCATTGTTATTTCTGTCAAGCCACTTTGCTTTTATTTGTCTTTACAAATTGGGATTCAGCCAGGTTGTGGTGCTATACACATTTAGTCCCAGCACTTGAGAGGCAGAGGCAGGTGGATCTCTATGAGTTCAAAGCCTGATCTACAGAGTGACTTCCATGGCAGCCAGAGCTATACAGTGAGAGCCTGTCTCAAAAAAAATCTTTATGGACTCTAAGATTTTATGAGGATGCATAAAACTATTATTTCCTTGGCTATCTTTAATCTGTCTCTGTCTCTTCCTAAGACAAGGTCTCATGTAGCCAAATCTGGCCTCAAATTTATTTTGTAGCAGAGGATGACTTTGAACTCCTGGTTCTCCTGTCCACACTTCCTGAGTTCTGGGAAGACAGACAAGCATTATTGCAGTAAGGTGCATTGCAGGGATCAAACCTGGGATTGCATGCATGCTAGGCAGGGATCAAACCCAGGGCTGCATGCATGCTAGGCAGGGATCAAACCCAGGGCTGCATCCATGCTAGGCAGGAATCGAATCCAGAGCTGCATGCATGCTAGGCAGGAATCGAACCCAGGGCTGCATGCATGCTAGGCAGGAATCGAACCCAGGACTGCATGAATGCTGGGCAAGCACTCTACCAACCGAGCTACATCCCCAGCTGCAGGATTTTTTTCTTTTACACTCACCTTCTTAGCTATCGGGCTAAGAAAAGTAATCTAGAAGGTTGTTTTGCTTGCTTGCTTGTCTGGTTTACTTACTGGGCATTTTGGGGGAGGAGGAATGGAAGAGCACAGATCTAGTGCTGATTTCTCACCCTTCAAACAGCTCTGCCTCACTTCAAACATCACAGCTACAGCTGTGTACACCTTTTTTAGCGCAGGGAAGACAGATCAGGTTTAAAGGGACTGCACAGGCCTTGCTAGTCCAGAGGTGAGCAAGGGTCATGGCCATTCTCTGCAGTTGGCACACTCCAGGCAGTATCTCTGTTCCTCTTCACCTTTGTCCAACACGCCCTGTGCTGCTCCGCAGTAATGGCTATTTCATGTAAGCATCTGTGGAGAACAGGGAGGAAAGGACACAAGGCTGCACTACTCACAGAAAAGATGCTTAAAAAGGAAAGACTGGGTGGAAATCCTTTGGTTACTCAGAACATGACTGATGGGCAGAGGATGAGAGGACTGCCTCTGATCGGGCTGAGTGTCTCATCAATCAAAAACTAAACACCATGCACAAAGATCTTCAAATCGTCCTATCTGACTTCAGTCATGATTCTGATGACTTGGTTTCCTCATTTCCCAGGAACAGTCATTCCCTAGGGTGTGAGAATGGGTAGCAGAAATGAAGTCAGTGGGCAGTCAGCACACAGAGGAGGAAATTGAAAGTGAACCTCCACAGTCCTCAGAGACAGACGCTGAGTGAGTGTGGTGGAACTTGTTTGTACTCCCAGCAATCGGGAGGCAGAGGCCTACAGATCTCTGAGTCTGAGGTCAGCCTACTGCAAACGTGGGCATGGACTGCTTTATTGATGCTTAGTTTGTGTGCTTGCAGGTGTGTGTGTGTGTGTGTGTGTGTGTGTGTGTGTGTGTGTGTGTGTGTGTGTAGGTCAGAGGACAACATCTGCTGTCCTTCCTAGGACACCATTCACCTTGCTTTTTTGAGACAGGATCTCTCACTAGTCCAGAACTCAAGTAAGCTAAGCGGGTTGGCCACCAAGTCCCAGGGACCGGCTTCTTTCCACTTCCTGGGACAGCTGTTCCAAGTATGTATCACCAGGCCTGGCTCTTTTCAGTTTTGTTTTTGTTTTTTAACTTGGATCCTGAGGTTGGTTAGTCAGAACTTTTTTGTTATTGTTTTGTTTTGTTTTTTTTCTGAGACAGGATTTCTCTGTGTAGCCCTAGATCTCCTGGAACTCTCTTTGCAGACCGGGCTGGCCTTAAACTCACAGAGAACCATCTGCTTTTGCCTCCAAATGCTGGGATTAAAGGTGTGCGCTGCCACCACCCAGCTGGGGCCTGGGGTTAGACCCACGTCCTTGTGCTTGTGAGACCAGCACTTAGCAAACTGAGCCACTTCGCTTTTATGTACTTATTTACTTTTGGTTTTTTGAGGAAGGGTTCCTTTGTGACTTTAGGGCTGTCCTGGAACTAGCTCTTATAGATCAGGTTGGTCTGGAACTCACAGAGATCCGCCAGTCTCTGCTTCCCGAATGCTGGGATTAAAGGCATGCGCCACCACCACCCGACCACTTTTATTTTTATAAAGCAAACTCATAGGGCTTTCTATTTGCTTATTAAATTAAAAACTACTCTAAGGTAATTATTTTACAAAAATCACCTCACTGGATTCTCATAAGGACTCTGAAATATAAAGGGTTAAATAAGTGTCCCAAGGCCACATAGTCCCCCACTGGTCCCATCAGGGATCAGGATTGAATGCCGCAGTCTCAAAGACCCCACACATGCTGCTCATCCTGCATCCTGTTATGATTCACTATGTATGATGAGTGCCACCAAAAGGAAATAGACAGCCTGAATATTCTTTCCAATAAAGTGAGAAACTCAACATAAAAGATGCTACTCTGAACTGCTGCTATTTGATAGTATTGTTACTAGTAGCACGCATCCTAATATTATTGGTGGTTAAAAAGGATTAAGTCTAGGCTGAAGGTGTGTGGCACAGTTGATAGAAAGCTTGCCTAAGCTGGAAAGTGGTGGCACACACCTTGAATCCCAGCGCTTGGGAGGCAGAGGCAGGTGGATCTCTGAGTTCAAGGCCAGCCTCATCTATAGAGCAAGTTCCACGACAGCCAGGTCTACATAAAGAAACTGTCTCAAAAAAAGGAGGGAGAGAGAGAGAGAGAACAGAACAAAGCTTGCCTAACTGGTACAAAGCCCTGGGTTGGACCCCTAGCACTGCATAAAATTCAGTATGGGAGTGTGTATATCTGTAATCCCAACACTCAGGAGTCAGAGGCAGGAGCATCAGAATTTCAAGATCATACTTGGCTACACAGTGAGTCCCAAGATAGCCTTCTACACACAAGATCCTGCCTCTAAATTAAAATAAATAAAATAAAATCTTGGTAAGTATAGGGGGCACACACCTGAAATTCCAGCTACTCTGAATGATTTCAGGTTCAAGACCAGCTTGAGCTACTTAGGAAGTCTGTCTGAAAAAACCAATGAAAATAGATAGAAAGCCTGATTCTCCTCCACACCAGATAAGGAAAACAGCAATGGTATGCCTTGGATCCCGTTTATTCTAAGATGCAAACTGTATCTCGAATCTCTATTGAAATGAGCTTATCCCAGAAAGCCACTAACAGTGGAATAAAACCCCACAACCAAGTCTCACAAAAAGTTGCAACAAGTTTGGAACTCACTCTGCTTCTGGTCATAGCCTGATGACCACCATCATAAGTATTTTTCTAGATAATGATGAAACTCACCATATTTGGTAATACAAATACTTAGATTTGGAGTGTGAGAATGGAGAAAATTATTTTCAAAAAAAAAAAAAAGGAAAAAGTTTGGCTCTAGCCATCTATTTATGGAACAAATAACTTCTTGGAATTCTCTGGAACAATTTCATTGACATCATATTTCCACCATCCCTTGACTTCTGTATTAAATTTCAGTCTGAAACCACTAATTGTAGGGTTGGCTTTATTCAAAGTAGGAATAGCTCCTGTGTTGTGGGGGGGGGAGAGAAAGAGAGAAAGAGGGAGGAAGGAGGAAGAAGAGGAGAAAGAAGAACCAAGGAGAAAGAAACAGACAGGAGGAGGGTTACATTGTGTGTGGCCAAAGCAAGAACCCTCTGCTTCTTTAAAGGGAATATCAACAGTATGCCTGCCAAGACAGCAGCCAAAGGAAGCAGCCAGTACTGACTATAGACTCAAGCCAGAGAGAGCAGAGCCAAAGACAATCTGGCTGAAGGAGGAGAGACGACAAGATGATGAGGCTGGTGAGTATCCAACACCAAGAACATTTAACCTTTTGTTATCACCACATGTGGTTTTCCTGTAGACTCTTTTTTTTTAACTTTTATTTACTTATTTTGAGGCAGGGTTCCAAGTAGCTCAGATTGGTCTTGGATTTAAGACTGCCATGTGGGTGCTGGGAATTGAACCCGGGTCCTCTGGAGGAGCAGCCAGTGCACTTTACCACTGAGCCATTTCTCCAGCCCTGGATTGAGTAGTTTAAATTTATAGTGGACACTACTCTCAGTCTGTATTTTCTACATTGACTCTTTTTCAATTTGTATTCATTTATTTAATGAGTATAGGCATCTGCCTGCATGTATTCTTTATGTGCCACATACATGTCTGGTGCCGGAGGAAGCCAGAACATGACATTGGATTCCCTGGAACCGGAATACAAACAATATAAGCCATCATGTGGGTGCTGGTGATCGAACCTGGACCCTCTGAAAGAACAATCAGGACTCTTAACTCTTGAGATCTCTCTCTAGCACCCGTGTTGACTTTGTTCTGATTTTCGAGACAGGATTTCTCCATGTAGCCCTGGCTCACTCTGTAGACCTTGTGCATACAAGAGGCCTTGAACTCCATGAGCATACAGGAGGCTACAGAGGCCAGAAGAGGGCATCAGATACCCTGGAACTGGGGTTAGAGGCAGTTGTGAGCTGCTGTTATGTACTGGAAACTGAATCCAGGTCTTATGCAAGAACAATAAGCTCTGTAACCATTGAGCTATTTCTTTGACCCCTGCACTTTGAAGTTTTAACCTCAAGTGCAGAGGACCTAATTAATTATATCCTTGACTTCACATACCCTGAGACCATTAGCTTCTTCTATCCTCCGCCCTGTCCTTTTTGCCTAAGGCTCCACATCGAAGGCCAAGCCCAACTGATGACTTGGATAGACATGATTTTGAGGTCTACTTACTTCTGTGAAATACAGTATGTGCATATGTGTGTGTGTGTGTGTGCATACATAGCGTTTTTCTGTAAAACTGCATTCCCCCCTCTAATAGACTGTAAATGTCTACCCCCCACTACAGTGTGTTCATGTAGTTTTATGCTTTTAATAGTTGGATTACATCACTTACTCTTTCTTCTGGCCAGTCCCTTAGATTGCAACACCATGACCTTCCTCAGCTATCACTATAAAATGATGCTGGAATAAACATCCCCACTGTAAACTGAAGTTTCCACACAGAGCCACACCTTTGTTAACGATTCTCCAAGGTTGACTGGCCGATTAGAATTTATGTCTGTGGACAGTTGGAATGTTGCAGAACCGGAAACAAATCACCTTGATCTTATCTTTAGTCTCCTTAACAATCACTTGTCACCTACTTCTATGTCTAACCTAACATCTTCCTGACTATTAGACAAATTATTTTGGAATGTGATAACAAACTCTTTAACTTCCACACCCAAAAGCTAACGATGCCATCAGGCAATATCTGAAATTGCCGACAGAGAGCTCCCTATGGTGGTTCAACTACCTGTCAACTTGACAGCCTAGAATCACATGACAAGGGAGTCTTCATTAGGAATTATCTAGATCTGATTGGCCTTTTGACATGTTTGTGTGTGGTTGTCTTGATTATTAATTGCTATAGAAGGCCCAGCCCATTGTGGGTGGCATCATTCCCTAGGCAAGGAATTCCAAATAGTGTAAGAGAACCATCAAGAAAGCAATCAAATCATGCGTGTATCCATCTTATCTCTGCTTTCGACTGTGGATATGATGCCATGTTCCTGACTTGCCTTCCTTGCAATAATGGACCCAGCTAAATAAATCCAAATGAACCCCTTTCCTCTCCTGTGTCGCTGTTGGGGAGAATTTTCATCAGAGCAACAGAAATGTAACTTGGGACACCCACCCACCTATGTCCTCACCAATGTACTTGAAAAGTAATTTGATTGCATACTTTCTTTTGTTCTATAACTATAACAACTTCAGGGAACAATTTTCATCTTGGAACATGGTCTTTGGGATAGTCTGAATCCACATTCTTGGACCATGATACAGATCATGCTCCAGAATAAAATATTGCTATGTTTTGTGTATATCCAATATCTGTAAAAATATCTAACTAGTTATATATAGGTATAGATATATAATATTGAAAGACCCCTGCCCAGGACCCCCTAGGAAAAGAAAAGTAAGGCCAGGCCGTTGCCTAATGAAAAAACCCAGACCAGGTGCCTCGCCCAGCTGGCAGGATGTCAAACAGGATCTGTGGTCACCAGAGCAGTCAAGGGACCCGGATAATAATTGCTGAAGAGTGCCTGGGTCTTTCATGAGGTAATACCAGGAAACTTAGTCTGTGGGAACTACCCCTGCCCCCAAGATGAGCCAATAAAATGCCTGTTGCTATGCTGATACTTATGTAACCATTAAAACTCTATAAATATTGTATTCCCTGCAAGCCCGGTATGCTCTGCACCCGAGTTGCAGTAGCATCCGCAGGCGCCTGTGTACTCAATAAATCACCTCTTGCATTTGCATCCAGTGGTCTGGCCCCAGTTCTTGGGCAGAGGGTTCGGTTCAGTGCCTGGCACTTTGATGCCAAGGTCTTTCAATATGTTAGTATATGGCCATAGTAGTTATTTATAGCTATGCTATATATGCTCCAGTGAGGTCCGAGAACAATTTGCAGCCTCCTTTCACCATGTGGTATCAGGGTTGTGCTGAGGTCATCAGGCACATCGGAGACTGCTTTGACCTGTGGCTTCACTGGGTTTCATTAGGGTTACTCACAGGAACATGATGGAAGTTGTTTACAGGAGCATGAATGACTTGCCAGTGGCTACACCACTGACGAAAATGTCTGTCCCTCCTCTAGCAACCATTAACTGCCTGTATCATCTTCCTGGTGAAATGTTGATGGGCAAACCCAATCTTGTGCAGGTACTCACAGTTACTGAGCAACAGCTGTACTTTTCCTTTGAGACGGGATATCCTGTAGCCCAGGATGGCCTCAGAATCTTCCTGTTCCGTTTCCTGAATCCAGGGATTAAAGGTGTACACTACCGTGTACTGTTAATGGTGTGCTAGGACTAGAACCCAAGGCTTTGTGGTCACTAAGCAAACACTCTACCAACTGAGCCACATCCTGCTCATCAGACAGTCACTCTAAGTGGAGACTGAAGTGGCCAATTCAGGTAAAATCCGATATGCACTGTTCCAGAAATCAAATTTCTAAACGTGTTATTACGTTCTACTAGATGATTTTTTTAAGGGTAAAAATTGCACCCGAGAGGAAATTGACACCGGTGCACGTAGACACACAGAGCAAGCTGTAGCTGTGAGATGACTTTAAAACCAGAATGCTGGAAAATAACCCTCACCCACTTCCACCCGGCTGTGTGCCTTCTTACTTTTGCCAGGAAGGCTCTCAAAAGGACAGGGCTGGTATCTTTAGGGAGATGTTCCAGGATTCTCAGCTCTATCACTGGGGGATGGCCCTGTGACTGTTTTGTTTTTGTTTTTGTTTTGTTTGTTTATTTGTCTGTGTTTTGGTTTTTCAAGACAGGGTTTCTCTGTATATCAGTCCTGGCTGTCCTGGAACTCACTTTGTGCTGGTATTAAAGGCGTTACCACCATTGCCCAGTTTGTTTGTTTGTTTGTTTGGTTTGGTTTGTATCTTCTGTCTTAGGTCTTGAAGATTTAGTTTTTGGAAACTTTGGTTGGAGGTAAAGGTGATCAAATGCAAATATCTGGTCCCATTAGATAGTATACTTGATTCTGAAGAGTCATGCATTTCCTAATCAAAAACCAAGGACCACTTTGGCATGTAACAGAAAATAGGTATCATTTTATCATTACATGTGATAAAAGTGATTTCAGTCTTTAATTGTGACACAAATTACAAGTACAGAGGCCTTTATTTTCTGTGCTACCTGGATTCATAATTCACTGATGACTCCTAGAACTCTTGAGACAGCATGCATGACATCTGCAGACACAGATTCAACATAAAGCTTAGGTTAAGTTTTGTGGTCAGCGCAAGTTATGGAATGTTCTAGGTCAGATTAAAGCAAGCTTGGAAACATTATTGAATATACTTTTGGTAAATTGCCCAAAGGAATCTCAGAACACATGAACAGAAATCTCTGAACTTCAATCACTTGCTGCCTTTCTTTCTCTGTTCTAGATAAATAAGCCATTTTCTATTTGATATTAATCCAGACCTGTAGGCAAAGGACAGAGATGGAGACAGTCAGATCCCTAGGCTTGCTAGACAGCTAGTCTAGACAAGGTTCAAAAAGTAAGGTGGAGAGCGACAGGGGAAGACATTCAACATAGACACACATGGGTGCAAGCATACACACATACCACAAACATAAGCACAACGACAAGTAGCTCTGTAAGAGCCTTTCTAACTTTGAAAATCATTCCATCAAATCTATTTTGCTGAAGAGGGGCGGGAATGTAGTTCACTTGTCTAATATGCACAAAGAAAGTCCTTGGTTCTATCCCCAGCAATACATAGTAGCACACACCTGTCATCTCAACACTCTGGAAGACAGGAAGATCAGGAGTTCAAGGTCAACCTTTGCTATACAGCAAAGTTGAGGTCAGCCTGAGTTACATGATACCCTGATGAAATAAGAAAGGAAGAGAGAGGAGCTGAAAAGATGGCTCAGTGGTTAAGAGTGCTCAGTGCTCTTCCAGAGGACATGGGTTCAATTCCCAGCACCCACATGGCAGCTCACAACCATCTGTAACTCCAGTTCCAGGGGATCTGACACTCTCTCACAGAAATACATGTAGACAAAACACCAAAGTGTTGGGGAAGTCTTTTGTCAATAAAGCACTGTTGAGCCAATAGGAATCTAGATAGGTGGGACTAGGAGTCCAGGAGGATTCTGGGAAGGAGAAACATAGGAGAGTCAACATGTAACGCCATGGGGTAGGAAGCCCGGAACTATTCTCCGGTAAGAAACATACTTAGATTAACAATTATGCGGTAATTACTTAAGTCAGAGCTAGCCAGTAAGAAACAAGCAAGGCCAACAGCTTCATAATTAATATAGCCTCCTGTGTGTTTATTTGGGACTGGTGCGGCTCTAGAACCAGGCTGGCGGGAAGGCTTTCTCACAAGGAAAAGCTTCTCTTTACACCAAAGCACATAATTTTTTTGTTTGTTTGCTTGTTTTCTCGAGACAGCATTTTCCTGTAGTTTAAAAGCCTGTCCTGGAACTTGCTCAGTAGACCAGGCTGGCCTTGAACTCACAGAGATCTGCCTGCCTCTCCCTCCCCAGTGCTGGGATTAAGGCATGTGCCACCCCCACCTGGCTATAAAATAAAAATTTCAAAAGAAGGAAAGGGAGTGAGAGAGGAAAGGAAGGAGAGAGACAGCTCATTACACAAAGAAAACAAAGTTTTCAGAAATGTGAGTAAATAACATTCTTACTAAGAGGCGTGCTAGTATAATGCCACTACAGGCCTAAACTCCTTCGTAAGGATTCTGGTTAAATGCTGTTCAGGTTTAGACATGCTGATTGTCACCATATCAGTCCCCAGAATCATCCATTCTGAAAGAGGAAGAGGCAGGAGGAGGCCAACTGAAATGTCTGTTCTAGAAAGGCTGAACAAACAAGGCATTTCGGAGAAGTCGGTGACAGCTGCTTTTCTCCTGAGCTTAGACATTTGACAAAATTAGAGGATGTTTTAATGGGTGGAAAATCACAGTCCAGTTTAGTCTTCAAACATAAAGACAAATCAAAGACTGGACACATTCTTCTTGGGTGATGAATTCTACAACCTGCCTTGGTCTATGGGGCAGGGGAGTTGGGTGTTGGAAGTACAGTGAAATTGGAAGGAGGAGGTCAGGATTTCCTGAATTCACAGGAACACTAGGAAGCCATTCAAATGCATATGCTTTATTGTGGCCTGTAGCATGAGTTCTAACCATTCTTAATAATAAAAACCTGGAGTCAGATATGGGGGGAGGGGCGCTGAAAGATCAGAGAAGCAGAGCAGCCAGCCATTAGCTCCACCTCAGACCCAAGGGGCAATCCTGTCCTCAGGCACGAGGAGGCTGCCTCCTGACTGCTTCTTCAGACTGCTTCAGACTAACTGCTGCTCAGACTGCACTGAGCTCCTGTCTCCTGCCTTATAGTCTCTGCTCAGCCATATCCCTTTCTGTCTCCACCTCCTTAGTGCTGGGATTAAAGGCTTGTGATGCCAAGTGCTAGGATCACCTTTGGATGAGCTCTTGTTTCTCCTTTAGACTAGACCAATGTCGTGTAGCCCAGGGTGGCCTTGCGCTACCAAAGATTTGGCTGTGTCTCCCAAGTGCTAGGATTAAAGGCATGTGCCACCACTGCCTGGCCTCTATTGTTAACTAGTGTGATGAGCTCTGCACTCTGATCCTCAGGCAAGCTTTATTTGTTATAGCATAAACAAAATCTCACCACAGCAGTCAAGAGGCAGACCCTCAGTCCCATAGCCAGGTGGGACAGAGCCAGGGCTAGCCCTGTGACCACCAACCTAGCACAAGTTCTTCTGTCCAACGCTGGGCTTGTGAGCCACCTACATTCTAACCTGCTTCAGGGCACAGTTGGGAGCTTATGTCACAAGCTACGCTTAATTTTTGCTTCAACCCGAAGACTGATTTGGTAATAAAGTTTTATCGACTGAAACTGTGAGTGTTGATGCTAAGGGGCTCACTCTCCTCCTCAACAGCAGGAGCAGGAAAACCACTCTGTCCTAAAGCAGGTCACAGTGACTTTATTTCAGGGGTGTCTCTCTTGCACCCAAAGGTAAGGAATGGCCTTATCTCTCACGATTCAGACACTAACAAAAGTCCATACATGCAGGTCTGCTGCATTTCCCTTAGTTTGGAGCATGAGACGGTACCTTTGTCTCATCATACTTTTGCAAGACTATGCCATACATACTGAGCATGAAAAGACAGAGGCTTGGGGGCTGGAGAGATAGCTCAGTGGTTAAGAGCCCTGACTGCTCACCCAGAAGACCTGGGTTCAATTCTCAGCACCTACATGGCAGCTCACACCTGTCTGTAATTCCAGTTCCAGGGGATCTGACAGCTTCACACAGACATAAGTGCTGACAAAACATCAATACATATAAAATAAAAATGAACAAATTATTTAAAAAAAAAAAAGACAGAGGCTTATAGCCGGAGAGGTGGCTCAGTGATTAAGAGTACTGGATGCTCGTTGCAGAGGACCCCATTCTGGTGTCCTGCAACGGCACGGATCAGAACTCTCTGGATCCAATACCCTCTTCTGATCTCCACAGGCATGTGTGGTGTACATATGTACACACAGACAATACAGTTGTACACATAAAATAAATAAACCTAAAAAAAACTTTAATGGAAAAATTTTGCTGTTTCTCCCAGTCTCCTTCAAAGACTCCGGTGTGTGGAAAATGTGTTAAGTGAATGTATGTGCTTGCTTCCCATTCATTTGGCTTTTGTGACAAGTGTCTCAGCCACGAAGCTCGAAAAAGATGATGCAGAGAAACCAGGCAGTGGTGGCGCACACCTTTAATCCCAGCACTGGGGAGGGAGAGGCAGGCAGATCTCTGTGAGTTCAAGGCCAGCCTGGTCTACAGAGTGAGTTCCAGGACAGCCTCCAAAGCAAAACAGAGAAACACTGTCTTGAAAACAAAACAAAAGTTTCAGATTAAAAAGTGATAGTGCAAACAGTAGGATTACTTTGTGGCTGAAAAAATAAATGAGTCAAACTAACCACACCATATGGACAGCTTTCACAAAAACAATGTTAGGGCTGGCAAGATGGCTCAAAAGGTAAAGGTGTTTGCTTCCAAGCCTGGCAACCCGAAACCATAGCATGTAGCATGTGTGCCCTCCCCAGTACCCCTCCCCCCTCCCCCGTGTGTGTGTGTGTGTGTGTGTGTGTGTGTCTGTCTGTCTGTCTGTCTGCCTGTCTGTCTCTACACACACATGCACACACATAGAGGCACTATAATAATTGATTTAATAAAAATGATGTTAACCAGAGGAGAGGAACTTCTATGACTCTAGATTGTGGGCGTCAACCAGCCAAGGGCGGGGGTGTTGCTGAGAAACACTGGGCTCCCAATGATTGGAACCTGGGCTGGACACAGGCTAGGCTGGGTGATGGCCATCAATCAGGAATGAAGTTTATATTCACTTGGTACTTCTATTCTCACTGGCCTGCCGCTGGTCACGGGTAGGTCCTAGCAGAAAATAGCTGTGGGAGAAATGAGTGTCCTCATATAACCCCACACGGAAAGGAAGAGATCAGAGTTTCATCCACATTTGACTCATGAGGTCCAAGTACAAATCAACTTTATGCCAGGCTCACCCAGCCATTTTTAGTTCAAAATGTTCTTGACATATGTGTCCCTGAGTCACACTGCGCCAATCTGGTTTCCTTCAGATCAGGGACTCTTTTTTTTTTTTTTTTTTTTTTTTCATCTTGAAAGAGCAGTCAGGCTCCTGCTGTGCTCTGTGAAGGTAATAGAAACCACCTCCTAGCAGTATAGAATATAAAAAGGACCTAAGTCATCCTTACCAGCCCTATTCTTCTATCAGCCAGTCACTTCTGTTCAGTCCCTGCTTGCTCCTTCCCCTTCATCTGCAAGGCCACCAGTTCTGAGCAGTGTTTGGTGTATATCTAGCTGCTGTGGGATGGCTAAGCGTGGTGATCAACTTCCCAGGATCTAGAATCACCTCGTTGTGTCTGTAAGGGAGCTTCTAGACTGGGTTAGCTGAGATGCAACTATTCACTCTAAGTAAGGGTAGCACTAATCCACGGGCTGGAGCCTCGAATTATAATAAGAGATTTAATATAATAAGAATACAATAAGAAAGTTAATATAGCACCAGCATTTATCGTTCTGTCTACAGATGCCACATGACCAGCTGCCTCAATCTCTTTCTGCTGCCCTCTGCCCCGCCCCCCCCCCATGATGGGCTGTCTCGTCAAACTGTGAGCCAGAGCAAATCCTCCCTTCCTTATTTCCAACAGTTTTTCCCCCTCCAGTTCCTTCACCCAGTATTTGGTTTTAACAACAAGGAAAGTAAGGCAGTATGCATCTTCCCAGGCATCTAGGTAGGACCTGGCTTTCTTGGTTTTATTCACCCACCTCCACACACACACACACACACACACACACACACACACACACACACACACACACACACACACACAAGTTTCAAAAATGCTGTTTCTTGGATTCCTTATTGGTGTTTGAGAAAACACAAACTAAGCCTGGATGGTCAAAGAAACCAACTAGAAAGAGCCTGAAATTAAACATCACACAGTTGGTGAAAAGGCTAAGAAACTGCTCTACCATGGTTAAACATGGCAGGATTATAGTTTGGAAGCATTAAGTGAATGCCATTTCTTTCTCTTTACTTTCAAGAACAAGATTCTCTCGGGTCATGGTAGTGCACACCTTTAACACCAACACATAGGGAGGCAGAGGCTGACAGATCTCTGTGAGTTCAAGACCAGCCTGGTCTACAGAGTGAGTTCCAGGAAAGCCATGGCTGTTACATAGAGAAATAAAAGAACAAGATTCTCTTTAGAGGACTGATATGTGTTCATGAGTACTGATAGCAAAAGCAGTCATATATAAGACCTGTATATGAGTGCCATGGTTTGAATAGGAACGGCCCCCATAGGCTCATACATTTGACTGTTTGGTCATTAGGAAGTGGCACCACTTGGCAGGGATTAGGAGGTGCCACCTTGTTGAAGTGTGTCACTGGGTTTGGGGTTCAGGGTTTCCCTTTTTTTTCTTAGACAGGGTTTCTCAGTGTGGCCCTGGCTCTCCTAGAACTCACTTTGTAGACGAGGCTGGCCTTGTACTTAGAGATCCACCTGCTTCTGCTTCTGCCCAAGAGTTCTGGGATTAAGGGCGTGTGCCACCATCGCCTGGTTGGACTCTGGGGTTTCAAATGCTTACACCAGTTCCAGTGCTTCTTTCGCTGCTGCCTGCAGATCTGGATGTAGAACTCTCAGCTATCCTCCAGTACCACATCTGCTTGCATGCCCCCATGCTCCCCACCAAGATGACGATGGACTAAACCTCTGAACTGTAAGCCAGCCCCGTTACATGTTTTATTGTGTGGTCTCTATTTACAGCAATAGAACATTGACTAAGACACTCTTTTGCTAAGACACTTTAATCTTGGCCTGGAGAGATGCAGTTAAGGGCATTTGCTGCACTTGCAGAGGACCTGGGTTCAGTTCCCAGCACCTATATGTCTATACGGTAGCACGCAACCTTCTGTAACTCCAGTTCCAGGGGATCTAAGGCTGTCTTCCAACCTCTTTCGGCACGAGGCACATACATAGCACACATACATACGTGCAGGCAAATAATCATACACATATAATTAAGATAAATATTTATGACTTTAATTTTATTCTTTCCCCCATAGTTACACTAAACTATTTTCTCAAATACTAAAACTCACTCTGTAGACCAAGCTGGCTTCGATCTTCCTACCTCTGCCTTCCAAGTGCTGAGATTTAAGATGTACACCACCACAGACCACCTCACTCAAACTTTTTTTTTCCTTGATTTTTCGAGACAGGGTTTCTCTGTGTAGCTTTGTAGACCAGGCTGGCCTAGAACTCAAAGAGATCTGTCTTTCAAGTTCTGGGATCAGCTGGGCGTTGGTGGCGCACGCCTTTAATCCCAGCACTCGGGAGGCAGAGGCAGGCGGATCTCTGTGAGTTCGAGGCCAGCCTGGTCTACAGAGCGAGTTCCAGGACAGCCTCCAAAGCCACAAAGAAACCCTGTCTCGAAAAACCAAAAAAAAAAAAGAAAAAAAAAAAAGTACTGGGATCAAAGACGTGCACCACCACCACCCAGCTCATTCAAAGTTCTTATTACTGTTCATAATCACCCCTATCAAGAGAAAACAAGCAAACACACAGCTAAAGAGAGTCAATGGACCTGAAACTAGATGAGGAAATCTGTGCTGTAATGAATGCTAAAAATGGGAGGAATCTACAGTTCTCCTTGTTGGGCTAATCTGACTCACTCAGGTGGTGAGAGCAGAGCAGAGGACAATCTGCAAAGAAGGGGCTGGGTATTTCCCTTCTTTGGGTAACAACCCTTCCGTTGTCTTCATTGTTCTTACAGATGTCTTCAATTTTACACTCACTTACACATCCATTCCCATGGGTGATGTGTTGCAATATCGCCTCTGATTTTCCTCAGTGCCTTGGGAACATGGCCATTGCAAGGATGCAGGAAGAGCACTCCCCAAAAGGGATTGGTTGCGCAAGTTCATCCCCCTAGGCAGTCACCCCACCCTGCCCGTCTTTCCTAGCTGACCCCTGTGCACAATGGTTTCTGAGGTGATTTTGCATTCAACTGTGAGACTTCAAGAACAGGGATTCAGGCAGAATTTTCAAAGCCAAATAAACAAATATTGATGTTTTCATATCCCAGAGGTTTATAACTCTGCCAAATCATTTCATTAAAATGCTCTCTCTGTCTCTCACACACAGGGAGAGGGAGAGGGAAGTCTATTTTGTTTCTATTAAGACAGTGTCTCGCTGCAACCCAGGCCAACCTCTAACCCACCAAGCAGCCAACAACCACCTCGCTCTCCTGATCCTTCTGTGTCTACCTCCTAAGTGCTGAGATCACCAGCCAGAGCCACCATATCTGCTGTATCAGTGCTGGAAATGGAACCCAGGACTTCGTGCTAAGCAAAGCACTCCACCAACCCAGGGACATCTCCAGCCCTGAAAATCTCTGCGAATAAACAAGTGGTCCAGGCTGTCTTCAGCCATCATTCTCTCTCTTTCACACAGAAAAATACTGCAACTCCACTTATCCGTTTCACGTCAGAAATCTAAAATTGTGGATTTGTAAATACTTGAGTGAAAAAGCAGATAGGACCAACAGAGGCAGATTCCTTCTCTCTTTTTTTTTTTAAAAAAAGACAGGATCTGACTACGCATGGATGAGTCCCGCTTTTAAACGCAGCCACAGCCGCACTAGCCTGAAACACTCATTACTCTTTACTGATTGCAAGTAGACTTCAAATGTCATATACACTGGAGCTAAGTATGAAGCTAGAACTGTAAGGAAAAGCATTAAGCCAAGTAAGGAATGCTGCAAATTTTAAGTTTTGTGATGTCTGTGCATGGTGTTCAGCACAACACCCCAACACTACGTCCTTCTCCTGGGAGTGGAGACAGCATTGTTTTACAGTAACCTTAAACACGGGGTAAAGAAAAAAGAAAACCAGTGGCCCACACCATGTGGTGGAAACCATATCTGAAACTGGTACAGTGGCTGAGAATGTGAGAGCCTAGGGGGGATGCCTAACACAGTTATTCTGCTGAAGGAACATATGAATAAAATGAACCCTAATGAGACTGCTATACCATAGAGCAGTTTCTCACTCAGCCCTCATCAGAGAAGCTCCTTCTCGCGGTAGATGGAAATTACACAGAGACCCACAAATGGGCAATGAGAGTGAGAGATTCTTTTTCTGCTCAGTCCTAGAAGGGATGTGTTCATCCAAGCCTCCCCTCAAGGCCTCGGGACCGACGCAGAAGTGTAGGCAGAAAGATGGTAAGAACCGGAGGTGGTAGATGACCCCAAGGAAACTGTGTTTTCCAGACACAAAAAGACTGACACATGTATGAGCTCAAGGAGACTGTGGCAGCATGCATAAGTCCTGCACAGGTTCAAGTCCGTGTCCCAGCTTTGGGAGGGGAAAGTGGACACAGGCTTCTACCCCTACCCAAGAAGCTAACTACAGTTGGTACCTGCTGGCAAAGGGAAAATCAGTTTTCTCCAATGGAATCTCAATGGGTTTATTAGCCACATTTCAGGGTAGATCCCATGCATCAAAGCAGTTGGCCAACATGAAAGGAACTCAATGGTATTTTTGTGGACTTTCAATGTCAGATTGCTTTATTGTTTATGTGGGCTTTTTTTTTCTTGTCTTTGGCCTGTTTGTTTTGATTTTAATTTTTGTTATTTTGTAGGTTTTTGTTCTCTCTCTCTCTCTCTCTCTCTCTATATATATATATATATAGAGAGAGAGAGAGAGAGAGAAACCAAAGTTGGGTCGGTAAGGAGGTGGGGAAGGTCTGAGAGGAGTTGGAGGAGGGAAAAAACATGATAAAAATATACTGTATGAAATATTTTCAATTAGGAGATAATTTTAAATTGTTGGGAAAAAAGAAAAGAAAAAAAAAAGACAAATATGGAGTAGTCCTGAGGGTGTGGCTCAGTGGCAGAAAGCTTGCCCAACAGATTATTAGCTTAAAAAAAGTTTATGTATTACTTTTTAAAAAAAAGTGTGGGAGTTAGGGGAGAAACGTACCATGGCTGTGGATGGAGGTCAGAAGACAATACGCAGCAGTTTTCTTCTACTGTGTGGGTCCTGGGATGGAACTCGGGTGGCCCGTGCCTCCTTTTGTACATGGAGGACTCTGCTTTGGAAATAAGTACTGCGCCTCCTCACCTGCTCCAGTTTCTCCCTTACTGGCCAGGCCTGTTTTAGCTTTGTACTGTGGAAGCATGTTTTTAAAAGCTTTATCGGTTGTGTGACACTTCTGCAGAGATGGGTCAGTCAGGATGCTGCCACCTCTCTGTGAGGACTTCCATTCTATCAGCAGTTTTGCAAACAAACCTAAAGCCCCGTCTTAGGGTTTCTATTGTTTTGATAAACACCATGACCAAAAAAATCAAGTTGAGGAGGAAAGGGTTTATTTGGCTTACACTTCCAATTTGTAAACCATCATCAAAGGAAGTCAGGACAGGAACTCAAAGCAGGAAGCTGGAGGGGGAAGCTGATGCAGAGGCCATGGAGGGTACTGCTTACTGGCTTGCCCCTCATGGCTTGGTCAGTCTGCTTTCTTATAGAACCCAGGACCACCAGCTCATGGTTGGCCCCACCCACATTGGGCTGGGCCCTTCCCCATCAATTACTCGTTAAGAAAATGCTCTACAGGCTTGCCTACAATTCCATCTTATGGAGGCATTTCCTTAAATTGAGGTTCCCTCCTCTCAAGTGACTTTAGTTGACTGATATAAAACCTCCCAGCACTAAGCCCAAAGCACACCCCTAATCCAACTGAAATCGACAAGGAGATGGGCCATGTAGCTTTTTGCAAAGAACAATGCACTGAATAAGCAACATTGTACGTCGCCATGCTTCCTTAAAGTGTCTCCTGTTACTTTATAAAAACACATTCGTGCAGTTAGTACAACAAAACTCAATGCAAAGCACAGAGGACTAGCATAAGAAGCTCCAAGCTTTGGCTCCATCTCTGCTCCCAGTAATACCAGCGTTGTGGAAGAGCCCTTTGTGCTCCGCATGCTAAACTGGAGTTGTAGGAACTGTTCCTCCCTCCTGAAAATTATAGGCAGATGAATATCGGTGTCAATGCCTTGAGCTATAACATGAAATCTAAATTATTCTTAGTTTTTAGTTCAGAAAGCTTAGGAATAAATCCCATATTGTCCTAACATTTCCATGATTATCATTGGTCCAAATTGTTTTCTAATGTGGGACTTTTAGTTTATGCTCTTTGTGAAAGAGGAAAACAAAAAGAATAACAACAACGACAAAAAAGCCGTGTAAAAAGGGAAATACAGAGAAGAAATACGTGAGACAGCTTTGATTAATGTATTATGCTAAAAATGACTTCAAGACATGAAAGGGTGATGCTAAGTCGGATCATTTCAAGACGTGAAGTTCCCTTCTGCAGCCATTTCAGACCAAAGCTGAAAAGAAGTAAACCAAACAAAGATCACACAGGATTGTAAAAGGGAAGACACAGAACACCAATGCAGAAATGGTTTTCACCATCAGAGACAAAAAGGCATAAATAGGTAAGTGGATCCCATTGTCCAGAGAGACTTTAGGAGACCTCCCTTAGGCTGTTTTGCTCTCTCCTGATTCTCTGTCAGAGTAAAGAGCTAAGCAATACCAGAAATCTATGGTCCTTAATCTAATTCTTAAATTTTTGGGGGCCCTGGGTAACCACTGAACTCAACAGTCCCCTTCATCTTTTCTCACAGTGGTTCTCAACCTTCCTAATGCAGCAACCCCTTAATGCAGTTCCTCATGTTGTGGTGACCCCCAACCATAAACTTATTTCATTGCTACTTCATAACTGTAGTTTTGCTATTGTAATGTAAAAGTCTAATATGCAGAATATCTGATATGTGATCCCTGTGAAAAGGTTGTCTGACACCCCCACCCCAAGAGGTCTCAACCTACTGCTACGAAAGAGCTGTTTCAATGTCCTCCCTCTCGAAAACATTAAAGTAAATTAATTTGAAGAAGAAGGAGAAGCCACAAGGTGGTGGCACACACCTTTAACCCCAGCACTTGGGAAGCAGAGGCAGGCAGATCTCTGTGAGTTTGAGGCCAGCCTGGTCTACAAAGAGAGTTCCAGGACACCGAGGGCTGTTACCCTATCTCAAAAAGAAAAAAAAAAACAAAATTAAGAAAGAACAAGGCAAGATAGTATATACTTTAAACCTTCACTTGGAAAACTAAGGAAGAACTACCTTGAGTTCAAGGCCATCCTGGACTGTATGGCCTGGGCTGTATCACAAGTTCAAGGCCAGCCTGGACTGTATGGCCTGGGCTGTATCACAAGTTCAAGGCCAGTCTGGGGTACAAACAAGATTTTTGTCTCAAAAATTAAAGAAAGGAAGAAGGGGGAGAGGAAAAGAGAGAGGGAAGGAAAAGATATGAGGAGAGGTTGGGCTGGAGAGATGACTCAGAGGTTAAAAGCAGTCACTGCCCTTGCAGAGGAGTACAAGCACCCACATTGGTCAACTCACAAATGCCTTTAACCCCCATTCCAGGGGATCCGGCACTTTCTTCCGGCCTCCATAGGTGCATGCCCACATACACAATGATAAAATGAAAATGGTTCTTTTTAAAAAGGAAGAGGAGGTGAGGGGAGGGAAGAAGAGTGACCTGGAGGTTAGTAGAGCACCCTTGGGTGGGCCAGGGAAGGCATTTCTAGAGACAGTTAGATTCCCCACAGCTGTGACCCAGGGACTAGACTCATCAGATGATGGCTGTGAAAGGCGGAAGGAGGGGCCTAATTGGAGGCAGTAAGTCACTGGGGATGCACCCAGGGAGCTATGGCTTGCTCACAGTGCCCAGCTCTTGTATGCACTCCCTGCTTCCCATCCACCAAGAAGGGAATAACAGTTCTACCACGAGTTCCAGCCACCACGGCCCTGAAGGACATCAGGCCTAACAGCCACAGACCCGATCCTCTTCTCCCACCAGCTGTTTTGTCAGGAATTTTGGTCACTGCAGGGGAAAATAACTAACACAGCCAGAGGGTGGATGGATAGATGGAGAAGGATCAGCCAGGGGCTTATTATTAGACTTTTATATGTGTCAGGTTCTTTCTCTTTAGAACCAGAACTGAGTGGTAGATAATCTGATCGTCCACTTCAAACTTGTTCTTAGAAGCAGGGTTTGTGAATCAAAGAGAAGCCTATTTGGAAACTTTTGATTCTATCCCCAAGTGTCCTTCCAGAAAGATTGTACCAACTTTGACTCCTGTCAGCAATACACAAGAGGGTACACTTTTCAAGTACCCTCCCCTTTGTAGGGGGTCATTTCCATTCTCTACTATATGAGAAGATTATTAAAATATGTCCAAAACAATATTTCACCGTTGCTTTAATTTTCTTGGGTACCATTACTATTGAGAGTGACTGTCTTTGCATGATGGTTGTCTGATGCTGTCAGGCTTCCCAGCCCTCTGTAGCCAATAGCTGCTTCCTCAGGGGAACTACGTCTGCTGAGGGTTTTCCTTTGACCTAACAGTCAAGGCAGGCTGTGCAGAACAGGCAAGCAGTGGCCAAGAATTAACTTCCCAAAGACAGCCTCGACTGAGTTCAGGGATAAACTCTACAGCATCTAGTGAGGTAAGATACTCCCAAGGAATGCTCTATATCATCTGGCAGAGTTCCCCAGCAGGACTGAGTTAGTTTCCCGCAAAAGGATGTCACATTAGATGGCGGTTCTTTTGTGGCTTCCTGACCTCTGTGACATACCTCCTTCCTACTTTACCTCCTTCCTAGGATAGTGCCCCAGTTAAAATTACTTGAAGGCTGGATGATCAATCAAGGAATATGGGCACTTGATATACAAGCATGAAGAACTGAGTTCAAATCCCCAGTCTGCACATTTAATGCTGGGCGTGGCCATGTGCTTGGCTGTAACCCCAGGGATGGGGTGGAAACAAGAGGATCACTGGGATTTGATGCTTGCCAGTCTAGTGCTAGGTTCAGGGAAAGACAGTCTCGAGGGGATAATGTAGAGAGTGATGGTCACATGTGCTCATATGAGCAGGAACACGCGCCTATGCTGTGGAATATTATTTTAAGATTCTTACATTCATTTATGGTGTGGAATATTTGTTCTAATGATGCAGACATGTGTCTCGTTCTTTTATGTCGCATTTGTTTGACTCTGTGAAACTGTGATTATTTGCCTGTCTAAAACACCTGATTAATCTAATAAGGAGCCGAATGGTCAATAGCTAGGCAGGAGCAAGGATAGGTGGGGCTGGCAGGTACAGAGAATAAATAGGAGGAGGAATCTGGGAAGAGAGGATCGAAGGAGCAAGAAAAGAAGGGGCCAGCCAACCAGCCACCCAGCCAGACACAGGTAAAAAGGAAAGAAAAGATATACAGAAATAGAGAGAGGTAAATCCAGAGGCAAAAGGTAGACAGGTTAATTTAAGAAAAGCTGGCTAGAAACAAGCCAAGCTAAGGTTGGGCATTCATAAGAAAGAATAAGTCCCCATATATTTATTTGGGAACTGGGTGTCGGCCCTCCCCCCCAAGAGAGCAAAAAGTAAAAGACAACCAACCACATGCCTATATACAACATGTTAAATGTATATATACCACCACATAAGTACCATACCCACACACACAGAAAAACTGCTTCCTCTTAAATCCTCGTTTTAGAGTGTCCCTCTGGTCTAGGCAACCTAAATCAAGGCAATGGTTTTTCCTCTCTCTCCCCAGCTTAGTCTGATTATCTGTGTATTTTCCCATTTTGATACTGATATTCAAAATACTTACTTTAAAACATTAAGAAGGAAAGGGTGTTTGTGAAGGCAACCCTGACCCATCGAAGAGGAGGGACTTGGTAGATGGGTCCTATCAAATTCAAGTGGCTAATTCAAATAATGGCTGCATTAAAAATTCAGTGTTCCATCCCACACTTGAGTGTTTGTTTTCGAGACAGAGTCTTACCTAGCCCAGGCTTAACCTCAAACCTACTATATAGCAGAAGATGACCTTGAACTTGTGACCTGCTGCCTGCAGTTCCAACCGTGCACCACCACTTCCAGTTTGTGGGACACTAGGACTCAAGCACAGGAGTTTGGGGGGGGGGGCGAGTGTACTGGCTGGTTTTGTGTGTCAACTTGACAGAAGCTAGAGTCTCAGCTGAGGAAATGCCTCCACGAGATGCAGCTGTGAGGCCTCTTCTCAATTAGTGATCAGTGAGGGAGGGCCCAGCCCATGGTGGGTGATTCCATCCCTGGACTGGTCCTGGGTTCTATAAGAAGGTGGGTTGAGCAAGCCAGGGGAAGCAGTTCAGTAAACAGCTCTCCTCCATCGCCTCTGCCATCAGCTCCTGCCTCCAGAACCCTGCTCTGTTTGAGTTCCTGTCCTGACTTCCTCCAGTGATGAACAGCAATGCTGAGGTATAACCCTACTAAACCCTTGCCTCCCCAACTTGCTTTTTTGGGCATGGTATTTTCTGCGCAGCATAGAAACCATAACTAAGACAGTGACCAACCTGCCAATCGAGCTACACTCCAGCTTTATCCTTGCTTTCAGATGCACCATACTGATATAAAGATTTTCTTGGAAAGGTAAATTAACTAAAAGGTGGAAAAATGAAAAATAGTAGCCAAAGTGTACCTCAGTGTATACTTTAAATCCTCCGGCCAGTGGTAGCACAGGTCTTTAATCCAAGCACTTGGGAAGCAGAAGCTGAGTTCGAGGCCAGCCTGGTCTACATAGAGTGGCGCTCTCTCTCTCTCTCTCTCTCTCTCTCTCTCTCTCTCTCTCTCTCTCTCTCTCTCTCTCTCTCTCTCTCTCTCTACTTCTCTCCTTCTCTCCCTCCCCCCTCCCCTTCACATATGTTCAAAGTAGATGGCCATCCTTTTAAGGTAATGTTCAGTGGGAAGTCTGGTGAGAAGGTTTCAAGTGGAGAGAGATTTTGGGTCAGACAGCATTTTCTAGTATCTGAGATCAATGTGGTCTTAATTAAAACACCAGCCTCCCAAGAAGACTCCGAGAGGCAGTAAACAACACTAGGACTCATCTGGACCACAGCCCAGAAAGTCAACCAGACTTGTGCAAATGAAGACACACACACACATAGACACACACATGTGAGCACACACATGAGCACACTCACACACAGATGGCACACACAGACACACACATGCACATATATGTGAGCACACACACAGACAGGCATACACATGCACATACATATGCAAGCTCTCTCTCTCCCTCTCTCCCTCTCTCCCTCTCTCTCTCTCTCTCTCTCTCTCTCTCTCTCTCTCTCTCTCTCTCTCTCTCTCTCTCACACACACACACACACACACACACACACACACACACTAAAGCTTCTAAAAGCAGCAAAGAACTCAGGAGGGGGAAGGGCAGGGAAGGGAATGCATGACCAAAAGAAAATTGCCAGTTTGCCTCTTTTTGTGGGCTGGGAACCAGCGCAGCCACTTTGGAAGAATCTGTTCAGGGCCATTCTTCCAGCTGCACAGTTGAAAGTGAGCGGAGGTAAAACAAGGACAATCTAGACAAAGCAACTTGCCTCGTCTGGCAATAAGAGTGTCTAAAGAGAACAGTCAGATGCAAATCCACTGCAGCCAGACTTGACAGACTCTCTGGGACTGCGACTGCCCCCAGCTTCCATGAGAAACACAGAAAAGTCAAGTGGAAAAAAAAAGCGACTCCACCCTTTTGATATACTTCATCAGAATCCGATACTAGTAGGAACATGTGAGGCCTGTGAGGGGCTTTGCATCACACAACTGCAAACATGGAGAAGTAACAGAGAACTCAGTCCAAATTAGATTCAGCACCCATGAAAGCGGTCCATCTTAAATCTCAGCTTTGAGATTTATTAAATGGTAATTAGGGCTGAGACATGGCTCAGCAGTTAAGAACACTGGCTGCTTTTCCGGTCTCTGTGGGCATTATCATACACATGGCATACAGACATACATCTGTGGAAAACATCCATACATACTCAATTACATTACATTTAATTTTTACAAGAGATTAATGAGAATCCATAGGTTGTATGCTAGTCAGAGTCTCAATGCTCACAGTCTACTTGGTCAAGAGATTCCCTGAATGTTTATTTCAGACTAAAGACATAGTTACTTCAGTAAAGATGTTCGTGCAAGGGCTGGAGAGATGGCTTAGTGGCTAAGAGCACTGGTTGATCTACCAGAGGTCCAGAGTTCAATTCCCAGCAACCACATGATGGCTCACAACCATCTGTAATGAGATCTGGTGCCTTCTTCTGGCATGCAGGCAAACATGCAGATAGAACACTGTATACATAATAAATAAATAAATCTTTAAAAAAAAAGATGTTCGTGCAACCATTACCATTAAATGGAGTTAGCTTGTAACAATGAAGTTGAATGCTCTAATGTAGTTAGCGGATATCAATTAAAGACCCTGGTCACTTTGGAGAAACCATTAAAGTACAGTATCACTTGGGATAGAGATAGTTTAGACAGCCAGATGGTGATGCACGCCTTTGATCCCAGCACTCAGGAGGCAGAGGCAGGTGGACCTCTGTGAATGTGAGGCCAGCCTAATCCACAAAGCTAGTTCCAGGACAGCCAAGGCTGTCACACAGAGAAAACTTGTCTCAAAAAGACAAAAGAGAGAAAGAGAGAGAGAGATAGCTCAGTTGGTAAAGTGCTTGCCATATAAACATGACAGTACCATGCAGAATGCTGGGTGTGGGGACATGTTTGTAGTCATAGTGCTAGGGAAGCTGAGACAGGAGGATTGCTGTCATCTTATCCTAATCATAGTCAACCCCAGACCCTGTAAAATACCAGGTCTCATCCTGAACCCAGGATGCTGGCCCAGTCATTAATCCCAGCACTTAGGAGGCAAAGGCACGTGGATCTCTGTGAATTCAAGGCCAACCTGACATCTACATAGTGAGTACCAGATCAACCAGAACCACATTGTGTGGTCCTGCTTTAAAAAAAAAGAGAGAAAGAAAAAGAAAAAAGAAAAAGTGGGTGGTGGCAGCTGAGGAATAATATCCAAGGTTGACCTCTGGCCTCTACACACACACATACACACACACACACACACACACACACACACACACACACACACACACACACAAAGTATAGTGGCCCAGGAAACATAGAACTAGGTTGCCTCAAGTTCCATGTTCCCACATGAAAGCAGTTTCATGAGGCTTCATAGTAGCAGAACAAAGAAAGTCATAAATTAAGGCAATTTAAAACTTTTATTGGTGGATGTCTTAGTGTTTCTATTGTTGTGAAGGGACACCATGACCCCAGCGACTCTTATAAAGGGAAACATTTAATTGCAGTGGCTCACTTACAATCCAGAGCTTCAGCCCATTAGCATCATGGAGGGGGAGCCTGGTGCTAGCGAAGGAGCGGAGAGTTCTTCCCTCGTGAATCACAGGCAACAGGAAGTGGTCTGAGACACTGGGCATGACTCGAACAAATTTACAAATCTGAGCCCTCAAAGCCCGCCTCCACAGTGACACACTTCCTCTAACAGGGCCACACTTTCCAATAGTGCCACTCCCTTTGGAGGCCATTTTCTTTCAAACCACTACTGTGACTACATCAGGGAAGTCATGACAGCAAGATGGTGGATTTCTGGGCTGGAGAGATGGCTCAGTTATTAAGAGTACTGATCGCCCTTCCCAAGTACCCCGGTTCAGTTCCCAGCACACACAGGGCAGCTGACTGCCTGTAACTCCAGTTCTAGGAGATCCAACATCCTCACACAGACATACATGGAGGCAAAACACCAATACATATGGGAGAGAAAAAAGCAAGTCTCAAGCAGAGCATGGTGGTGCACACTTTTAGTCCCTGGGCCTGGGCAGCCTTAGGAGGTATATCTTTGTGACTTCAAGGCCACCCTGGTCTACCTACAAAACTCTACACAATGAGATCTTGTTTCAAAACAAAACAACAACAACAAAAAATGACGGATCTCCTATAGGCGCCATAGTCTCTCTGATGAGATTCTTAGTTTTTTGGCTGTTAAATTCCAAAGGGTTTTGAAAGGTTTCTCTATCCGGATATTAAGTCTCTCTGCTGATTCGATGAATCAGATTAGACTGAATTAGAAGTCTAGGTTTAATGATTAAAACAACTCCTGGATGGTGGTGGTGGGGAGAAAACCATGTGTATGGGGCAGGGGGAGCGTGCCTTAAATAGCTTGTAGGCATGGTCTTGAGCATCTCCTGGGGAGGAGCCGCCAGTGGTCGGCTTTCTCAGGGGCAAGATCTGGAATGGGAGGAGTACGGTTGAGTGTAGCTTCCCAACAGTTTCTGTTGTTTTTGAGACAGGGTTTCTCTGTAGGTTTGGCGACTGTCCTGGAACTCTCTTTGGAGACCAGACTGGCCTTGAACTCACAGAGATCCACCTGCCTCTGCTTCCTGAATGCTGGGATTAAAAATGTGTGCCACCTCCGCCCAGCCCCAACAGTTTTTATCTGTTAGTTACAAGATGTTAATTCCAAAATCGAGGTAGGCAAGGGATAGGTGTCCAGGAAGCAAGCTGGCTGCAACACTGACGTTCTAATCAGTCCATCAGTCTTTGGAGACACAGTTTCTTCCCGAAAGTTCTTGTTCACAGGACAAAACAGCACAGTCTTTTGTTTCTTGCTCACACAAGGTGCTCCATGGAATCAGCAAATCTGCTCCACCCAGCTGCGGAAGGGCTGGGCTACCGAAATCTCCATCAGGTCACAGTTGCCTTGATGGAAACACAAGACCAGGGAGGGGTCATGGAAGGAGAGGGAGGCGCTGTGAAGTCCCACGTGGGCCACTTCAGCTCCCATTTCATCAGTCAGGATGAATCCCTTGGCTCGTAAGCACCGGAGGTGGAGGAGTTCTTGTCACTTGTGCCTGGAAGGGGAAAGACACTGGATGTGGAAATAATTACTGCCACATCCCTTTCTCAGTGATCTGGAACTTTGGATGATTTCCTGGAACAATGTAAGGCTAGAAAGAAACAGCCCTCGAGAGGCAAAGCTAAGGCTGCAACAACAGGAGGTGTAAGTCACGCACTGAGGTTCCCATGCCAAGGCTGGGGTGTATGAGCAAGGAGCGTCAGGGAGCTGGAAACAGATAAGAAAGCAAGGGGCAGAGACCTTAGAAAGTTCTCGTGCAGCCAAGACCAACCTCTCATAAGGTTTGCTTTGTTTGCACACCAAGTGACACTTTTGCCTCAGGGACTATTGAATATATCGACTGATATCTGACACCACCTCTACCTGTCCTCCACAGCCTGTGGTCCTTGCGTCACAGGAAATAGATACATCTGAGGGTTTCATAGAAATATGCATTCCTAGGTCTCACCCAAGAGTTTATAGATTAGAAGCCCTGACAGTCAGGACCGGGGAGATGGCTCCTTCAGTTGAGTACTTATAGTGCAAGTACAAGGACATGAGTTCAGATCCCAGGCACTCAGAGACATCCCAAGTCCTGAATAAGTGGAGACAGGCAGATCCCTAGAACTCTCTAGCTAGTCAGCCTAGTCATATCAGTGAGCTCCAGGTTCAATAAGAGCCTGTCTCAAAAAGTAAGATGGAGAATGACAGTGGAAGACATGTGGCATTGACCTCTGGCTTCCTCATATATGTGTACATACATTTGCACATATGCCACATAAAACACCATACACGTAGACATCGTATCCAATACCACACACAAAACAGAATCTCTGAAAACCCAGGATATTGGTTCATAATAAGGTCTCCTAGGGGATTCTCCTGCAGTGTAGACTTTGGGACCTGGTTTTAGATTTTCCACGACCCAGGGTGACTCTGAGATCTGTCCTGGGTTTGGGTCCTAGGTGAAGAATACCTGTAGCAGCTCATGGTCAGATAATCTGTCCTAGGACCCTAGGGGCAGGTAGTGAGGGAAGGGGAAGGCTATGCGGGGACTGTCTTCAGTGAGGAAGACTTGGAGGCATGGACACTGGGCTGATTTTGAGATCCTGTCAACCAATCCTGGGGAGGATTGCTAGAACACAGTAGCTTTGAGAACGACAGCTTATAGGTAGGTAGCTACCGGATTGGAAACAGCAGGGATGGAGAAGAAAGAGCTCATCCCCTGTTGTGAGCTTCTAATACCTTGTTTATAATCCCGGCTTAATTCTCTCCCATTTGTGCTGAGCCTAGGAGAAAGAGCTGCTAACAACTACCATATGGACGGAGTCCACCCCTCCATATACTTAAAACTGTTGCAGGTGGTGGTGCCATGCTCTTTAATCTCAGCACTCAGGAGGGAGAGGTAGGCCAATCTCTGTGAGTTTGAAACTAGCCTGGTCTGCAGAGCTAGTTCCAGGACAACCGAGGCCACACAGTGAAACCCTGTCTCAAAAAATCCCAAAAAAGAAAACAAACAAAAAAAAGGCACTCCTTCCTGTACTATTATTTGCCAACCTAAGATTCCCAATGTCCATTTTGTTTGGGTATTAGCATTTCAAACGAAATTTCTAGAAGAGGGGATTTTATCAGCTCGTTCATCATTCATTTTTATGAGCTGTGGTTGTTCAAACTTTCTGGCATACACACTCTGCCTTCCTCTCTCTCTCTCTCTCTCTCTCTCTCTCTCTCTCTCTCTCTCTCTCTCTCTCTCTCTCTCTCTCTCTCTCTCTCCTTCCTCTTTATTAAGTACTTTCTAACTGTCATATCATCCCCTGGCTTAGACTTTTCTTTCATTTAAAAAAAATGTTTCCAATAGCATGCCACCTTAAAGTTCACACTAAGGGAAACTATCTAAATGTAAACCAGATAAGTCAAGGGCAAAATAATTTGCAAATATGGAAGAGGATTAGAGCAGGCATATGCTTGTGTTTAAGTGTGTCTGTCCAAACATATGGGGGAGGGGACCCGTGTAGAGATGGGACTACTACTGATGAGCAGAAAAGAATTTTCCAGTTGTTACATAAGCAACTAGAATCCTAGAATGACCTTCAACATCTTTGGCATACAGAATATCCTCGAGTAGACACCTAGAGCTGTAAACAATCGGTGCCAGATGGGTAAAAGAGAAAATCAATCCCATTTACTTCCACTTCATTTGTTTCTGGAGTATAGCAGACAAGTAAAACTAGTCCGCGTGGCGTCTTAGCATCAGGGGGTCTTTATCTTCTCATTTGATAGCAAGGCTGTCTGTGAATATTGGCATCAGAAACATCTCAAAATCTGAGAAAGTGTAGCCTTTTCTGCAGGAAATTAACATTAGAACCAGTGTAGAAAACAGATTGCTTTAAAATCTTACTTTGTGTATCTGTGTATGTGCGCATGTGTGTATGTGGGTGCCCAAAGATGACAGAAGAGGACGTCTGATCTCTCGGGGCTACAGTGACAGGCATTGGTGAATTGTTCGACGTGGGTACTGGGATCTGAAATTTAGTGGGTACTGAGGAGTAACCCCCGAGCCTCCTCTTCTTTCATCCCTCCTTCCCTTGATTTTCCACCTCCGCTTTGAGACAGGGTTCTCACTCTGTAGGCCTGAGTGGACTTGAACTTGTTATGTAGACCAGAAAGGCTTAGCTCTTGTGGTGATCCTCTGGCCTCTGCTTCTTATATGATGGCATTAAAGGCATCGTTTCAAACAAATAAAAAGGTAATTACACACACACACACACACATTATAGAAGATCCCCAAAACAAAAAGCAGTCCTACTATGTTAAATAGCAACCTCTCACTTAATGTGACTTTTCCCCCTTCTGTGAAAGTTGTCATTTTCAGTTTGCCATCTCATCCATTGCGTTGATAAGTACCTATAGCTGAATTGTCTTTCTAATAAAGGGCAATGAGTCCTCTTCATGCAAATGGCAGAGCCCTAGTTGGCTGGAACTCTGCGGTCTTGATGAGCTGTCATGTGGATCTGACCATGTTTGGAGAACGACCAAATTAAGGCAGAAAAGACCACAAGGAAAGTTCTTGGCAGAATCAGATGAGAAAATAGAGTTCATGAACTCCCAGTGGTGATGTAATCTTTAATCTTTGCCCCTGTCCCTTGTTTTAGGAACCCTATGGGAATTTGTTTTTTTTTTAAAGATTGATTTATTTATTTTTTATGTATGCATATGAGCATTTTGCCTGCATGTATACCTGGGCAGTATGTGACCACTGGATGACTGAGTCAATCTGTGGGGTCTGGGAATCTTTTTTCTGATGTAGAACATTTTAGATCTTTGTACGTTTTTGGGTTTTTTTCCCATGACTAATGTGATGGTAGAATAAGTTTCTCACTAGAAGCCAGAGACTTATGTCTTTTTTTAAAAAAGTAAATTAGTAAAAATACTTTTTTTGTAGAAATACTTTTTTATAATGGAAAATATTAATAACTTCTTTCGATCTCCATCCAGCTTCGAGAATCCCAAACACATGAAGATGGATACAGAAATCCACAAGTGGTCAAAAGGTAGTGAACAACTGACCATGGGCTTCCCATCCCCAGCTGATACATCTGCAGCACAACCCCTATCTCTAAGGCTCAGGGAGCATCAAAGAAGACCAGAATAAAAATGACTGACTGAAAGAGAGAGAGAGAGAGAGACAGAGAGACAGAGAGACAGAGAGACAGAGAGAGAAACAGAGAGACAGAGAGACAGAGAGAGAGACAGAGAGACAGAGAGACAGAGAGAAGGGGCTGGAAAGATGGCTCAGTGGTTAAGAGCATTGGCTGTTCTTCCAAAGGACCCAGGTTTAATTCCCAGCACCTACATAGTAGCTCACAACAGTCTGTAACTCTAGTTCCAGGGGAATCTCACACAATATACAGACATGCACACAGCAAAACATCTATACACTAAAAATTTTAAAAATGTTTAAGAAAACAGATATGAATTAGAGAAGGTAAGGAGAAGGTGGTAGATTGGGGGAAGGATTGGAGGGGCAAATACAATAAAAATAGTCAAAGAATGAATACTATTATATTCTTTAAAAATCCTATCTCGCCGGGTGGTGGTGGCACACGGGCACACGCCTTTAATCCCAGCACTGGGGAGTCAGAGGCAGGCAGATCTCTGTGAGTTCGAGGCCAGGCTGGTCCAACAGCCTCCAAAACAACACAGAGAAACCCTGTCTCATAAAACCAAAAACAAATCCTATCTCATTTCATTTATATTCTCTTGACTTCTTTTCTTCCCCCTAACAATTTATAAGCAAGCCATATATATTACATTGTTTCATTCATAGTTTATCACGTGTCCCTGAAATTAGGTCATTATTTTTCCCCAGTAGATACAGACTGGATTTTTTCCTAAATGCAGTCATGTGGCTCTAAGACATTCTTTGACTTTTAGGTTTTTTTTTTAATTTTTAAAGATCATTTTTATTATTTTTAGTTAAGTACAGCTGTGTGTCCTTGTGTGTATTTGTGCGCATGAGTACAAGTGACTGAGGAGGCCAGAGGCTTCGCATCCTCTGGAGCTGGAGTTACAGATGGTCGTGAGCTGCCATGTGGTCCTGGGAATCAAACCCAGTTCCTTTACAAGAGCAGCCAGTGCTCTTAACCACTGAGCTGTCATCTCTCCAGTGTCAGGTTTGTTTGTCTTGATAGGGGTGTTTGATTTGTCTTAGAGATTTCCATCTGAGGCACAGTCTGTCTCTTTAATCATGCTGGCAGATGTCTAGATACTTCGATTCAGAATTGAAACATGGTGATAGCATAATTCTATTACTGCTTCATTTATGACACAAACTAAGCTCCCTTATTTCCTAGACAGCTCCCAGAAGTGCAGTTCACAAAGCAAAGGCAAGATTCGTGCTTACTTAAAAAATTTTTTTAAAGGCTACTAATATTTTCATATATATCGACCAATTGGTTGGCTTTTCAGTAACATTATGAACATATCTTGTGAGGGCTGGAAAGATGTCTCAGTGGTTAAGGGAACTTACTACCCTTGCAGAAGACTGGAGTTTGAATCCAAGCATCCATGTGGTGGCTCACAGCCATCTGTAACTCCAGTTCCAAAGGAAATAATGGCTCTCTGACCTCCATAAACTCCTGCACGCACACATAAAATAATATACGTGTGTGTATACACACACACACACATATATGCATGCACGCATATCTTGTGTATTTCAATCTGTTCTAGTTATTTTTCTTATTGCTTCTCCAGTCGACTCATCTTTTGCCAGTGGGAGGTGCTTCAAATTGGCCACTGAATCCTTCTGATGTGGTCCTTGTAAGCCTTTATATAGTTTATATCTGATCTGGCAAGATAATCTTAACATACCATGTCTCAATCTGGACTCGGAATTGGCCACCTTACTAGGGACCTCTCCATGGGAAGTAGTGTCTGAGATGACAGCCTGATCACTGCATGTTCACTGACACCAGTTGGGACATTATTTTTAGGCCTTAGAGCAGACAGAGAAAGAAATGTTTTTAAGATAGAACATATTCCTAGCACAGAGAAGAGGAGCACTGGAGATGTCCAGTGTCTGGGTCTACTGAGCCATTTGTAAAAGGATGGAACAAGAGGGACCACTCACACAGCATCAGCATGGAAGGACAGCATCGGTGAGTGTCGTTTGCACTGAGCATCTGGTGGATGGTGAATTTCCAGATAGAATCGCAACAGGTCAGAGGTGACAACAGGCATTTACTTGGTTTCTCTTTCTTTATTTCTTAGACAAGGTCTTACTGTGTAGCCCTGGCTGGCCTGGAACTTGCTATGTAGACAAGATGGCCTTGGTCACAAATATCAGCCTACCTCTGTCTCCCAAGTGACAGGATTAAAGGCATGCACCACCAATTCTTTGTTTTTTTATTTAGTTGTGCTTATATGTATGGGTGTTTTGCCTGCATATTTGTCTATGTCCCACGTGTGTGTCTAGTGCTAGAGGAAGCCATAAGAGGCTCCCCTGACACTGGAGTTACAGACAGTTGTGAGCTACCACGCTGGTGCTAGGAATTGAACCTTGCTCCTCTGGAAAAGCAGCTAGTATTCTTAACCACGGAGCCATCTCTCCAGCCCCTATTTCTTTGGTGTGTTTTTGTTTTGCTTTGTTTGGTTTTTGAGCAGTTTTTGTCGTTATTCGGTTTTGAGAGAGAGAGAGAGTCTCACTATGTAGCTGCGGCTGACCTGGAACTCAGTATGTAGAATATCTGGGCCAAGAGCCGGAATCAAAAGTATGCACTACCACCCGCCGCCATGGCATTTTTATCTGAGACACCAAGAAGTGGTAAAAGTGGTGTGGGAACACGAGAGTAGTTGATTTGATGCAAAAACAAGCAAGCAAGCAAGCAACAAAACAAGAAATCTATCTACTGTGCGTGAAGCTTCTGCCAAGGTCGAACTGCTTCTTGGAGAACCCAGCTCACACCTTTATACACAGCATCGCATCCTGCAGCAGCTCCCAAAGTGCCCGGAACAGGAAGGGAAGAGAAAGGCTGCTCAGAGGTCCTGTTCAAGCCTTCGTCTCCCCCGCCTTGACCTTCAATAAACTTTTCGAGTAGAATAAAATGATTGTCGTCTTCTGGAACGTTTTCTGGCCGACGTTTTCTTTAGCATTCTCCTTGGAGCCTACTACAGGTTCATGAGGCTTGTAATGATGAGCACTAAAGAGCCCACTGGGTCATGTCAGTGCTCAGCCTTTAATAGCATTTTGACCCGTGAAGAGTCACGGTGTCCCTTGGCAGCATTTTGAAACCAGTGGAGCAGGTCCCAACACGGGCAAGTAAGTGTGGAGATCCAAGAACCAAAAGAGTGCATTAGAACATAGGAGTGAGGTGGCAGCTTTATTTCTCTAAGGAGGGGATGTTCCCATGCCCACTGAATTACGGCATCTGCGGCACAGTCACAAATGAGATATCAAAGGTGACAAAAAAGCACAAAGACTATAAGCATCACCTGATACACTCCAGTATGGACACTTTTTCCTGTATGGACACTCTTTTTCCTTTGCCTCTGGGACACTGAGTCCTACTTATGGCTTCCCAGAGCTGATTGGTCAACACCACGATCATCCCAAATGTCGTCTTCTGGCAGACAGTCTACACCTGGAGCAGGGTTGCAGGATCTTTCCCCTACACTCCATACCTTAGAGGAGGGAGTTGGCCCTGGGTGACTCTTGGCCTGGCCTCTGTCAGTGACCAAGGTCCAGTGACCACTGTCTGACCAAAGAATGGGCCTTCCCAGGCAGCAGAATCAGCCCAAATAAACATGGAAAATAGAGGTACAGTGCACTGCAAGCTCAGTGGTGAATGTATAATAAACGCTTTTCTCTAGTGCCTGATGGCAGAGAGTACAATAAATAAATAAAATCCAACCGAGACTGTTTCCATGTTATGACTGTGGAATTGGAGATAATTCCATTAATCAGCCATCCAGAGAGTTGTGTCTCCTTGGTGTTCTGACCCAGAAGTGGGTATCTCTCTCCATGACTTTCAGAGTCCTTTGGTGATAAGAGATTTCTGGTGTTGGGAAATATAAATCTAAGTTTTATTACTGAATTTTCTGGCAGCAAATCCACGAAAGCCTCTGGGTGTCATTTCACTGTGTCATCACCTGACATTTAAGGATGGTTGAAGGACTCGGGAGGAATTAAAAAAGGAAAAAAAAAGTATCATTGTTTTAGTTTTGAAACATATTTGTAAGTAAACCAACTCATTAGAATTCAAAGGGAGTGCTAAGATTCAGCCCTTAGACTGCAACCTTTTGCAGACTGCACCGTGCTCTTCTTTTTCCTGTCACATTTAAAATTACTACCCGGTTCTGGGGCCAGTGAGATGGCTCTGTGGGTGGAGATACCCGCTTGCAAAATGATGGCCTCAGTTGCAGCTCTAGGACCCACATTGGAGGAGAGAACTAACTACTTCAAGTTGTCCTCTGATCTAAACACACACACACACACACACACACACACACACACACACACATTTGATCATACCCCCAAATAAATAAAATGTTAAAAAAAATACACTGCTTTAGCTGGGCAGTGGTGGCGCATGCCTTGAATCCCAGCACTTGAGAGGCAGAGGCAGGCGGATCTCTCTCAGTTCAAGACCAGCCTGGTCTATAAGAGTTAGTTCCAGGACAGCCTCCAAAGCCAAAGCCACAAAGAAACCCTGTCTGGAAAAATCATTTATCGACCATGTGATCTTAAGCTTTCTGAACTTTAATTCCTTCCTCAAATAAAGGTGAGATTAGAGAATGAAACAGAAAACTCGATTTGTAAGCTAACTTTCTCCTCTGCTCTAATGACATCCAACCTTAGGACCAAAAGAAAGGGAGGCCGAATGTACACATGTTGTTAAATATGTTCATGGAACATACAATAAAGTTCTTCACAACAGCCCACCAACTACCTTCATTCTCTCAGCATGTATTTTGATAATTAGCATGCTCTAGGAGGGTCTCCAGTGTGATAATAGATGTGACTCACTCACACAAAGGCCTACCACAAAGCATTTCTCAGCTACAATCCATTGCTCGAAATCACCCGTTGAGCTTTACTTGACGTCACTTAAGAAGCAGACGAGGGTTTTTGGCTTGTGTGTTTTTTCTTTCTTTCTTTTTTTTTTTAGGGTATGGAAATTGTGTTTTCATACTATATGAAACACAATTATATGGAACACTCTCCCACGGAGTCAAAACCACTTCATAGGACATAACTAATAACATTATATATCTACCAGGCAATCTTTGTATGCGTGGACAAAATTATCTGAAGGGCAGAAAACAATGGACTTAAACTCCAGGATACCCTGTATGTCACTAAGGAGGGAAGGGAAGGAAAGCACATTCTGTCCGTCCCCTGAGTAAAGACATCAATCCATCCCCTGATCTCATATTTGATGCCACCTACCTTGTCTGCCCACTGCATCCCTCAGGCGGGATCTGGGAAACCATTTGAAAGATCAGGAGTGATATTATCTGCAGGGCCACACTTCAGTTCCGTTTGTATTGTATTTCCGTAGAAGGCTGGATCAAGCCTACCAAGGAAGGAGACATGTCATTGTCCTTAGCCATCAGACCAGCGGACTTCCTGCCAAATGGATGTGACCAGAGGCCAAGGGGAGCCTTCCGAGCAGGAAGGCAGCAGAGGGCACGATGACACCAGCTCTCTTTACAGGCTTGTGCTTGATTAACAGCGCTGCTGGAGATTTAAAAAAAGAGGGTGACTTCGACGATGATGTCATCCACTTAGCAGTAAGAAGCAGCTTGCAGCCGTACCTGCAGTCAGATCAAGGTCACAGTGCACAAGGCAGGCAGATATTCAGTTACAAGTGAAATCTCACTCTTTCCCCTCCGCTATTTAACTTGGGTAAAAATTTGAAGCTGTTCTATGTCTATAAATTCCAACTGCTTTACACTTTACACTTTTTGAGTTAATGAACTTGAATTTTCAAGGAAAGAAATGATTTCATTTTATTTTATCTTATTTCTTTGTTTGAGACAAGGTCTCAAGCAGTCCTAATTTACTGCCTAGCCTAGGACGACCTTGAGTTCCTACCTACAGCTTTCAGGTGCTGGGAACAAAGGTGCGCCACCATCACTGGATAAAAAGTGATTGTTTATTTTACTATATTCATTGATTTGTTCAATAAATATTTGTTTGCAAGCCTACCATGTGTTCATCTCCACTTTGTCACACCTCTTCCACCTTCCAAACCTGGGTGTTTTAGACGAAGCTGGGTGAGATCATGCTTTATGGATCATGTGACAGATGTCCTAGGATGACAACTATATACTGAGCACGTAGGTGCTGCTTTGGATGGTTTGAAGGAGTCTTCTAAAGCTCCTGCATTGCACATCTAATCCTTCAAGAGATGAACAACACAGGAGGTCTCTGTTCTTAAGGATTCGTGTGCTTAAAGCAGGAGTGGATGTGGTGTGCAAAATGGATTTGTCAGTTTAGCAGGATGGCTCAACAGAGAAAGGAACTTGCTGCCAAGCCTGACAGCATGAGATGGATATGCCAGGACCCACATGGTAGAAGGAGAAAACCAACTCCTGAAGGTTGTCCTCTGACCACCACATAGCTGGTGTGGCTTGTGCTTGTGTTTTAGCTCACAGTTCCATGTCACAATCCATCACTGAGGGAAACAGAGCACGGAACTCAAACAGGGCAGAATCCTGGAGGCAGCAGCTGATGCAGAAGCCACGGAGGAGTACTGCTTACCGACTTGCTCTTCGTGGTTTTCTCAGTCTGCTTTCTGGCAAAACCCAGGGGCACCTGTCCATGAGTGGCACCGCCCATAGTGAGATGGGCCCCCCACATCAGTCATAAGTCAAGGTAATGTAACACAGGCTTGCCCAAATGCCAGTCTATTAGGGATATTTTCTCAGTTGATGTCCCCTCTTTCCAAATGGCTCTAGTTCACATCAAATTAACATTAAAAACTAGTCAGCAACATCTACACAGCCAGCTAGCTGAGATTTCCCCTTCCTTACTGTAGTTGTAGGTAAGTCATGGAACCCTGGGTTTAATCTCCAGCACCACAGAAAGCCAGATATTGTGGGACAATCAATCCTATGATCCCAGTACTGGAGATCAAGAAGTTCAAGGCCATCCTTGGGTTCATAGCCAGTTTGAGGCTAATCAGGGACACATGAGAGCCTGTTTTTATTTTTGTTTGTTGTTAAAAGGAGAAAAAGTCTTGAGGTATAGTGGTGCACTACTTTAATCCCAGCATTTAGGAGACAGAGGCAGGCAGAGATCTATGAAGTTTTTAAGGCCAGCCTGGGGTACTTAGGGAATTCAAGTACAGCCAGGGCTATACAGTAGTAAAACCCGTTATCTCTATTAGTCTCAAAACAATGTCAAGAGGTTAATGATGCCTTTTGAAGAAGACAATGAAACTCAGAGGTGGTTGGTCTGTAACAAGTGCTTGCTGTATATAGATCACCCACTAAGGAAACGGCTATTCTAGAGAAGAAAAAAGAGAGAGAGACCTGGTCCTTTGGTAAGCCTGGTTCTTTAAAATCTTCCAATAGAGTGAATTAAGGCCAAAGATCAGTAAATAAGACGTCTCCCTTTCTTACCCCATTGCTCAGTAATGCCCAAACCTGTTGAAGGTTGAGTATTGCTGAGCTGAAGTCTTGCATTTACTTCCATGAGTGTGTTAAATAAAGCCTGTGAGATTAAAGTGAAATCAAGTTCATTGGGAGGTCTCCTTTTTAATTAGTTTGTTCTGGGATTTCACAACCTCCCTGGAAGCAGCTCTACATTCCATCGCAAAGCACCTTGAAGCTGGGATGGAGGACCCTTGTGTGATTCTGTTTAGCTTTGAGGGTTGGTGTAATTTTAAGGCATAGCATCATGACTGGCTTGTGATAATGTCTCATGGTGTTAGCTTGGAGGACACATTAAAAATTAAAGGGCTATTTAAAAAGTCAACTCCATGACACATTGCTATGTAGGTCAGTGAATAAATACAGGAGAATACAAATGGGCAAAGATGTTCTTTTTGCCAGGCCTGATTCATTCCTGGATTTGGGTCAGTCCTCCTTAACAACTTTTATGACCTTTCTTGACACTCAAGGTGAGAAATTCAGAATTGAGAGGTAAAAACATAAGAACAAACCTTGAATCATTTAGTGTGAATCTGATTTAAGTTTATTCTGCTTAAGTGGAGTTTCCTTATTAGTAAAGTGAGTGAGCTGGACCCCACTCCAGAACTTTCAGAAAGAACCTATCTCTTAAGCTGAGTCTGATGGCATACAACCTGGAGAGTGGCAAAGGCAGGTAAATCCTTGTGAGTTAGAGGATAGTCTGGTCTATATTGCAAGTTCCAGGCCGCCCAGGGCTGCATAGTGAAGACTCTGTCTCAAAAATAAGCAAATGAATAGAATTCAGGTTAAAACATTAGACCAATATCTAAGCACTTTGTTTGGGCAGTTTTGGCTGAAACAGGGAGGCTCATTCTCTCTGATAATTACACCTCAAGGGCTCAGTGACATGGTGGTGTTTGCTGTTTTGCTCTTTCTTTCTTTCTTTTTTTCTTTCTTTCTTTCTTTCTTTCTTTCTTCTTTCTTTCGTTCTTTCTCTCTCTCCCCCTTTAAAGAGTATTTACTTATTTTTATTTTACATGTATAAGTTTTCCCTGTACGTATGTATTTATGTAATGTATGTATGTATGTATGTATGTATGTATGTATGTATGTGTACCATGTGCACACCTACTGCCTTTGGAGGTCAGACCCCTGGAACTGGAGTTGCAGAGAGTCACGACCTACATATAGATGCTGGGCATTGAACCCCAGTCCTATGGGAGAGCAGCCAATGCTCTTTACCTCTGAAGAATCTCTCCAGCTCCACTGGTTTCTTGAGATACTGAATTGCATGATGAATGGGAGATGGAGTGGAGAAAACTCCAAGAGAAAACTAAGCCCTGAGCTAGAAGATTCTTGTATCCATCACTCAGGTAAAGACCATTGATATAGATTAAGATGCTAGTGCTACAAGCCCAGAGAACCTAGGTAACAAAGCGGACCCTGAGAGAGACATGCATGGATCCTCCTAGGAAAGGGAAAAAAGACAAGATCTCCTGAGTGAATTGGGAGTGTGGGGTGCCGGGGGAGGGAGGAGTGGGAGAGGGAAGAAGGGGAGGGGAGTGGGGGAAAATGTATAGCTCAGTTTTTTAAAAAAGGTTGCTAGTGATAGCGATAATGGAGGCACAAGAATTTGAGCCAAACCTTGGTGTCAAATGGAGAAAACGCGCTGCTGCTGAATCCCGTTTTGTGTTCAGGGAAAGAGAAAATCAAAGGCATTCTTCAGGTCTTCATCAGAGCTACTGATCAGGATGTTGAGGATTAGTATATGAGAGGGCTAGATTGATTTCCCTTTTCTTTTCCCTTCTTGTCCTCTTCTTCTCCTCCTCCTTTTTGAGACAGGGTCTCATGTAACCCGGGCTAGCTTTGGCTTCAAATCTGATATGTAACTCCCAGTGACCTTGAACGTGTGAGCTTCCTTGCCACCGCCTCTCCAAGTTCCCGTTTACAACGTGCTGGGGATTGAACTCAGGGCTGCACCAACACTAGGCAAGCAAGCACTCTACCACCTGGGCCATATCCCCAGCCCCTAGCTGTCAGTCATCCAGCTGAAGCTGGCTATTCAAATCAGAATTGGGGGCTGAGGGCTCAGCCACTTTGAGCATGTAGACTCTCAGCACACACTGGAATCCCTATTCTCGCCCTTGTGGCTCCAGAAGAGTTGAGGTGTCTGCAGGATAAGAGTCCTCACACATGAGTGTTTGAGGCATAGACAGCAGGGCTGGTATTTCCTGTTTCTGGCTATCTACTTGCGTGCAAACTCCAGGACCTCTTGGAAGGAAACACTTGTCTCGGAATTCTGAGGGTGGCTGCAGGGAGCATCCAGATCCTTCTCTGATGGAGGCTCTGGGTGCTGTACAAATACCCTGAGAGCTTGGAGTTTTCATAATGAGTCCCGTCTCCTTCTCTTCCTGTGCTGGAAGGTGGGGGAAGCTGTCAGATCACCCGCACAGCAGTGCATTTGCTTCCCAGTCATTTGAATGACTAAAATTCACACATCAGGCCGGGCTTCGATGGTGGTGCACGCCTTTAACCCCAGCACTCAGGAGGCAGAGGCAGGCGGATCTCTGTGAGTTCGAGGCCAGCCTGGTCTACAAGAGCTGGCTCCAGGACAGCCTCCAAAGAAATACAGAGAAACTCTGTCTCGAAAAACAAAACAAAACAATTCACACATCAGCCTACTCCTCATGCAAGATTGTCCCCGGTGAGCATCATCTCCATCTATGTCATTCAGAGTCTCTTTCTGCATTATATCAGGGCGGAAGCTGCTACAAAGCACCCCAGAGTTACTGACAAGCATGGATGGGGTCACTTCTAGGGCTTATGTCCTGCTGGCATGTCAGCTTATATTCAGTGGTTGCTGGCCAAAAGAGGACACCATATTGGGAAAACACTCAAACAATTCTGCAAAGCAATGTGTGGGCCAGGCTTGGTGGCACACCCTTTCAGTCCCAGCAACTCCAGAGGCTGAGGCAGGAGGATCTCTGTGAGTCTGAGGTCAACCTGTCCTACAAATCAAGTTTCAGAATAGCCATGGCTGTCTGACAAAGAAACTTTCTCTGGAAAAAAACAAAAACAGAGTGATTGTGGAGAGGACCAGAGACATTTTGCTCACAGTATGAAGAAGCCCCTTGGCAATGGCTCTCCCAACCTTCATCGTTCTTCCTACAGCTTCAGCTCCAATCACATTATAACCTGAGTCTGGCCAGAACCACCCACCCACACTGCAGAGTTAGTTCTCAACACAGAAAAACTGCAAAGTATAAATGGTTGCTCACTGGGAAAGTAGAGGGGAAAGAATCAGAAGTTCAAGGTCATCCTCAGTTATATAGGAGATTGGGGTCAGCCTGGGACACATGAGATGCTGTCTTAAAAAAAAGTTTTTGTTTTTTTTAAGTAAAGAAACAAATGAAGATGAAGGAATGTTACTATATTTGGGATGATTTACTGGGTAACAACACATAACTAATTCATCCTTAAAGAGAGCAATACTGTTTCTATGAACAAATTTATTGCTAGTAGTCACTGTTTGGGAATGTCAAAAGAAAGGAAAATCAACTTACTCAAGGCTGGCAAGATGGTTCAGTGGTAGAGGTGTTTGATGACAAGCCTGATGACTTGAGTTTCCTCTCTCTCTCTCTCTCTCTCTCTCTCTCTCTCTCTCTCTCTCTCTCTCTCTCTCTCTCTCTCTCTCTCTCTCTCTCTCTCTCGTTTTTCTGTAGCTTTGGCTATCCTAGAACTTGCTCTGTAGACCATGCTGGCCTCGATCTCACAGAAACCCTCCTGCCTCTGCTTCCTGAGTTCTGGGATTAACTGAGTTTGACCTCCTAAAGTGGTAGAAGGTGAGGACCAACTCCTGTAAGTTGTCCTCTGACCTTCACATGAGTGTTGAAATTTTTTAAAAAATTGCAAAGATAAGTCACACCATACAATAAGACTCACATAGGAGGTTTTTTGGAAGAGGAGAGAGAAGGGGCAGAAAAGTGGGTAAAGACTGGTCCCTGGGGACAAGAGTGGTAGAAGAGAAAGAGAGAGAGAAAGAGGAAGAGAGGGAGGAAGAGAGAAAAAGATAGGAGGTGGGCAGGGCCCTTTTAAAAGGGAACATAGTGAATGTGCACAGGTGGTGCTCTTAGTGGCTGCTGCTGAGTACATATCCTATCAGAACCCCAAGGACAGGCCAGTATAGATGCCTGAATACTAACAATGAATGCCACACACACACACACACACACACACACACACACACACACACACACACAAACACCAACCAATAACATTTCTTTTAGGGAGACAGAATCTCACTATGGTTGGTCTGGAATTCTCTAAGTAGAATGGCCTGGCCTCAAACTCAGAGCTCTGCCTGCTTCTGTCTGCCAAGTGCTAGGATTAAAGGGGTGTGTTCCCCACACCACATCGATAAATTCTTTTATTATTTATATATTTGTTCATTCATTCATTCACATACTTTTTTATTGCTTTTTCCAGACAGGGTTTCTCTGTGTAGCTTCTGGAGCCTGTCCTGGAACTTGCTCTGTGGACCACGCTGGCCCTTGAACTCATGGAGGTCTGCCTACCTCTGCCTTCTGAGTGCTGAGATTAAAGGTGTGTGCCACCACAAATATTTTCTTTTAAAAGAAGCAACATCCCTGTGAGTTTTCCAGGAAAAAAATTATTTATTTTTTAAAAGACTTATTTTACTTTTAATTATGTGTATGTATGTGGGTGGTGTTGGGGGGTCCCTAAGGACAGGTGGGCGCAGTATGGGCTCTGAACTGCTGAGCCATCTCTCCTGCCTCTAGAAAGACCAGATTTAAACAAAGAAGCCATGGGAGTCCCAATCTCTGTGTTAAGACTGTGATTAAAAACAAACTTTAAGACAGTTTGTAGATGAAGAGTTTAGTCATTGATGGTAGTTTCCAAACTCAACCTACATGACAAAACACAAGACATGTTTTGGATTTGTTATTTTCCTTCCACAGACAGTTCTGGAGTTCAGGGGAAGGAACTCTGGTATTTCCCTTGCACCAAAGAGACTGAATTTTGCAGCCTGATTCATTGGAGGGTAGGAAGTTATGTGATCATGAATTCCAAATGCCAGAGTATTCACAGCCAAAGCCTCCTAAGACCTAACGTCTAATAAAAAAAATTAATGTCTAATCACAATGTGCCAGAAAGTCTTATGACACCCTCCCCCATACTTGCTCATTTCTAACAGGAACCCAAAATAAACAAAATTATACATTATAAACTCATTATTTTCTGTGCAAGTACCCCAAGATATAAAATGTGATCCTCCTGTTGGCAATAGCTGAGAGATCTTGGCCCTGCATGGTGGCACACACCCTTAAGTCCAGCACTAGGGAGGCAGAGGCCGGTGGCTTTCTTCGAGTTTGAAGCCAGCCTGGTCTATAGAGAGAGTTCCAGGCCAGCTGAGGCTACATAGCGAGATCCTCTTTCCAAAACAAACAAATAAAAGACCAAACAATGAAGTGTTTGTGAAGGAATCGTTCGACATTTAAGTGAATCCTTTTGTCTTCCTTAATGCTGTGAGTGCGCGTGGATCTATATGCCGTGCACACACAAGGAGCAGAGGACAGCTTTCATTTCTCTCTTTCTAAGGTGGGGTCTAGGATTGTGCAGTAAGAGCCTTTACCCACTAAACCAGGCCACAGTGTCTACATGGCTCATGAGATTCCTGGTTATTAAATTTTATTTTATATCTTTTGTGTGATTCTTTTTTGTTTTTGTTTAGGTTTTATGACACAAGCTTTCTCTGTGTAACAACCCTGACTGTGCTGGAACTTGCTTTGTAGACAAGGCTGGCCTCGAACTCATAGAGATCAGCCTGCCTCTGCCTCCTGAGTGCTGGGATTTAAGGCATGCGCCACCACTACCTGGCTCCTTTCTGTGATTCTTAAGACCTGTAAGTTCATTTCATTTTTAACAGCTAAGAAAATAGGGCCAGAGTAGTACACCAGCCTTGTTTCTTTGAACAACTCGAAAAGCTGCTTAATATATTTGAAAATAAGAGGGGCTGGTAGTTTTCTGAGGTGAGGGGCAGATGATTTTCTGAGGTCTCTCCCAGCTAAAAATACATTACTTCAAATAATTGGAGTGGGACATGTAAATTTTGGGGTAGGGGGATTCAAGACAGGATTTTTTTCTTTCTTTCTTCTTTCTTTCCTTCCTTCCTTCCTTCCTTCCTTCCTTCCTTCCTTCCTTCCTTCCTTTCTTTTATATGTGCACTGGTGTTTTGCCTGCATGCATGTCTGTATGAGGGTGTCAGATCCACTGGAACTGGAGTTACAGACAGTTGTGAGTCACCATATGGGTGCTGGGACACGAACGATGGTCCCCTGGAGGAGCAGGCAGTGCTCTTAGTCACTGAGCCATCTCTCCAGCCTCATGTAAATCTATTATGTGCTCTGAGCCCCTGTTCCTTTACATGAACTGCCATGAAAGGCAGAACTTGACCTTGGTGAAGAACAGCCTGTGCTATGCCCGCCCTCTGGACCCCTCCAGATGACTGGGGCTTGCAGCTTTGGGCAGTAGACCCAAGACCAAGTCTTCTTCCTAGGAGGTAGCTCAGATACAGCTGTCAGTGTTGGGCTACAAAGGACAGGCCTCATGCCTCCCTTTAGGAAGACTGTGAAGAGCTATCTCAGCCCAAGGCTCCTCCTCGGCAGAAGGCTGAGCCTTTGTATAGAACTGCGTTGGGATCCAAGTACCCCCTCTGCCCAGTCTTGTTCCCTTCCCGCCTTCTAGACGCAGCTTCTGAGAAACTTCTTGCCGACTCTGCCTTAGAGTCTGTTTTTTTGGAACTAAACCATCCTGTTGTAACATGAGGACAAGACAGCAGATAAGAAGTGCTTTGAAAACTGTACAGTTACAGGCAACATTGGATACTGTTTATCACAGTATAATGAGAATTATCTAGAAACTACCTAAATTGAGTTCCTCTATAGTCATTCTAATCATCACAGCCCCAGCAAAGGAGCTTGGGAATTGGTGTCTACACTTTCCCTTTCCGGGTGATGAAAACACCCACTCGGGAAACTAGGAACTTCAGGACTAGCAAGTGGGTCCTCTGGGATCAGGTAGAGGGGAGCTACAGGATAGAAGAAAGTCCTTTTGTCTCTTGCGGCTAGAAACAATGATCAACTGCTCCCAGAAAGGAGCCCACACACACAAGAGCCTGGTCGGTGTGCCTTATATTTGGCTGATGTCTAGCATGCACTGGGGTAGCTCAGGCACATCTCCCCTTCTTCTAAGTTAGAGAACAGGATACTGAAGGTAGGGCCCACTGCAGAAGCTGGGGTAAGCAAGAATTCTGTAAGGGCTGTCAAGTGCCAAAGCTTGCTGAGATAAAGTCAGCCCGGGAGAGGAACTGAAAATTGTGTGGTCAGGGAAGAAGAAAGCAATGGCTGAATGCAGGGATGTTAATACATCTTATTCTTAAAAGTAATTAGCAAGACCTAGATTGATAAATAAGTATGGACCGACTTATATGGACTTTGTGCTGTTTTCATACAGGGTCTCATTATGTAGTCCTGGCTAGCCTGGAACTTGATGTGTAGACCAGGCTGACCTCAAACTCAGAAAGATCTGCTTCCCTCTGCCTCCTGAGTGCTTAGATAAGGACAGATGCCAAGACAACTAACCTAGTTTATACCTTTTGTTTATGTTTCAGAGATAAAGATGTCTAGCCTGTTCACTCTCTCCTGCCCCTGTGGTGGGGACCAAATCTAAGCCCTTGTTCGTGCTAGAGAAAGATAGATATTCAAGTGCCATTCACCCTGGTCTACATGAGACCCTGTTTCAAAAGGAGGGAGATTGGAGGAACGGCTCAGCAGGTGAAGGCACTTGCCTCCAACCCTGCCCATCTATGAACCCGCTGGGTGGGAAGAGAGAACAATGGCTGCAAGCCAACTTCTGACATCCGCACAGTGGAACCTTCATCCCTTGCCCAAACAAATACACCTAAAAACCAAAGCAAAACAAAAACAAAAACAAACTGATACCATGAGATTCTGGTTGGGGGCAAGTATCCCAATAGTTTGACATTTCATTGAAAACAATTTTTGAAAACCCGATTAAAAAAAATAACTACTTACCTACAGCTTAATGATTTAGGTAGAATACCAGTTAAGAATCATATGCAGGAGCAGGGTGTTGGTGGCGCACGCCTTTAATCCCAGCACTTGAGAGGCAGAGGCAGGTGGATCTCTGTGAGTTCGAGGCCACCCTGGTCTACAGAGCGAGTTCCAGGATAGGCTCCAAAACAATACAGAGAAACCCTGTCTCGAAAAACCAAAAAAAAAAAAAAAAAAAAAAAAAAAAGATATGCAAGAGCTAGGCTCAGTGGTTAAGGTCCCTTGTTGCTTTTTTTTTTTTTTTTCGAGACAGGGTTTCTCTGTGTTGTTTTGGAGCCTGTCCTGGAACTCACTCGGTAGACCAGGCTGGTCTCGAACTCACAGTGATCCGCCTGTCTCTGCCTCCCGAGTGCTGGGATTAAAGGTGTGCGCCACCAACGCCCGGCCCTTGTTGCTTTTACAGAGGACCAGAGTTTGGTTCCAGCACCCACATGGTGGCCCTGAACTACTTATAACTCCAGTTCTAGGGGCATCTGAACCCTGCAGCAACCTAGAATACATGTGCATACACACAGGCAAGACACTGGTACACATAAAAAAATTTAAAAATGTGCCACCTTCAAGTCACGGCGGTAACATCTTTAATCTTAGCACTTGGGGGAGGGGCAGAGACAGGGGGAGTCTCTGTGAGTTCAAGGCCAGCCTTCTCTACATAGTAAGCTCCAGGCCATTCAGGGCAAAGGAAAACATGGAAATGAAAGGAAGAAGGAAGAGGAGATGAAGGAAAAAAAGCATAATTTTACTTATCTAAGAATTTATTACATGAAAAGTGTGTGTGTGTGTGTGTGTCTGTGTCTGTGTTATACCCGTGTGTGCCATGACTTCGGTGTGGAGGTCAAAAAAGAACTTTTAGGAACTGTTTCTTTGGATCCTGGGATTGAACTCAGGTCCTCAAACTTGACGGCAAAACTCCTTAATGTACTCAGGCATCTCACCAGTCCATTTTTGAGAATTTAGATAACTGTAGAAATTCACAGAAGAATATTATCAGGATGCCTTCTAAAGTACTAGCTTTGTTCCCCCACGCTGGCTAATTTTTATTATCTTTTTGTATGTTTTAAATTTCCTAAAAGAATGTCAGTTGTTGAGACAGATAGCAAAGCAGTAATGTTAACGATGAGTTTGGCATTGAGTGATCATCTTATAGACTTGGAGGAGTTACTTTAGTCAGAGGAGTGAGAGGTAAGCAGGAGGACATCATAGGAGCCTTGCAGCCACAGCCAAGGCTGAGATCTCATTCTGGAGTTCTGTGGAACAACAGAGAGGGCCGCATCGACAAAAATCCCTCTTGCCTTAGTGACCAGAGGCACCCAGTCCGCTGAGATCATTTTAAAGCTCTGAAGGAAAATCATGGCTCTGATTACTTTGTTCACAGGGAAACAATGTCTTGGGTGCTCTGATTACTTCCCTCTCTCTAGGTCAGAGCCTGATGGGTGCCAAGTTGTTTTTCGTCTTCTGAATTTAATGGTCACCCCCACCCTGAAAGCGCTCCACCTCATCTGAAGCTAGATGAGGTCTCCTATCTAGGGCAAGGCATCACGCCACAGCAAGAGAGTGATAGCACCGAGTTCAGGGACATTTGTTCTCTCTAAGGTCAAACTTCACCAATGGCAAATGGAGGCATTAGACAGGCAGTCAGAGACACACACCCTTCTGTTCTTTCCACTGGTCTGAGTTTCATTTCCTCCTGGTAATCCTTCTAGGGAAATCCCATGGCTGCTGGATGACCTCTTGTGTGACTCCACTACAGCAGCCGGTGGCGACAGTGCCTCTTGCCACATTCCATCTTCCTTATTCTTTGCTCTCTCGTTGCTCTGGCCATCCAGGCTTTTACCTCCTCAGTAGGGCTTCTCTCCTCCTGCGTTTCACAATAGCTGGACTAGGACCACCTTTATGAACGAAGGGATACCATGTTGTCCATGGGGTGGGGGGATGAGTAGAGAATTAGAAGTTACTAGTATCGAGACTATGATATTGGTCTCAATTTAGAGGCTGATCTAATATGTGAGGAGTGACTTAAGCGTGATGTAGAGGACTCTAGCTTAAACAATTCGATGGACACCCGCTTGTCACCCACCACCACTTGTAGCAAATATGAGACCCTCAGTGAATATTTTTGAACAGATGTAGGATGCTTCCATAACTAAATGAAGACTGCAAAAAGATGTACTTGTGTGTTTAGAGACAGGGCCTCATGTGTAGCCCTGGGCTGGCCTAGAACTGGAGACCTTGAACTCACAAAGGTCTGCCTGCCTCTACCTCCCGACTTATGGGATTAAAGATATGTTTTTAGAAACAACCACAAAATAAACAGGCTCTCTCCATGTAGTGCTGCTGTTCTTGAACTCACTATATAAACCAGGCTGGCCTCAAAAAAATTGCGATTGGCCTGCCTCTGCCTCCCTAGTGCTGGCATTAAAGGCATAGTCCAGCATGTCTGGAATAGGTTTTTTCGTAGGTCTCATACATTGACAAACATCAAGGCTCCAGTGCAGGCTTGAGGTTGTAGTTTAATTACAAGATTGCTTCCTGTGTTATTTTTTTTCCATTTTATATGCTATTCACACTTGCTTAGCATATAGAAGGATCTGGATTCCTAGCACCACATTTGCCAGTACTCACAGAGCTCCTGAGGTAGAGGTAGAAAGAGTAAAAGTTCAAGTTAGATAGAAAGTTCAAAGCCAGCAGGGGCTACAGTGATTAAGGGTGGAGGGAGTGAGTGGGGACAGCCAGCCATGCCAGAGTTCAAGTTGATTTTATTTTGGTCGAATTTAAACATGAACTTGGCTGTTGCAAATAACACCAAGGAGTTGCAAACCTGTTCAGCCATCAGTGATTCAAGAGTAACCAGGCACCAGGTGGGCATAATGCTAAATTCTGGACATCTTTCTTCTGAGCTATTGTTATGCAAAGCCACAGCAACAGATAACTAGAGGATCTTCCTGAGATTATCTGGCTCCCTCTCCCCAGGATCCAGGGATGGTCTGGTACCTAGGTTTAGGAAAAGTTCTGGTAGTTATTTCTTTTGTACAGCCAACGTTCAACTACCAAATAACACTATTGTGTTACAGAGATACTAGCCAAGAGAAACTTTCAGAACGAAAAAGCAAGAAGCATCCTTTGTTCAGCTGTAATAAGGGGACGACCTCCTGAAAATCTAGCATTTGTTTGCCTTTTTTTTTTTTGCAATGTTACAGATATTTCAGCTTAAATGGAATTTAATGTTAACCATACACACTAGATTGGAAATAGCTGTACCATAACTATTATGCTCGGTGCTGAAAGTGAGATGGTCTGGAAGCGTATGAAAACACCAATCTTCTAGGAAAACATCAAAAAACTCAAGTTATAGCTGGCGGTGGGGGTCTTTGATCCCAGTATTTGGGAGGCAGATCGAGGTCAGCCTGGTCCACCAGAACAAATCCAGGCCGGCCAGGACTACCCAGAGCAATTCTATCTTGAAAAACCAAACCGAAACAACAAAAGACCTATCAAGCTATAATGTCAACAAGCAAGGAAAGTTAGGGCTCTAACTCCACATACATCCTAGACACAGGATAATAAACAATTTTTATGAAACGTAAGTACAGTCAAAAGTGTTTTCTTCACCCACTCCCTGAACCCCTCTAAGCCCAAGATGGCCAAGAACTCTCTGCGTAGCTAAGGATAACTTGACCTGATCCTTCTGCCTGGCTAGGATGTGCTGAGTCTACTTGGTGGGCTTGTGCCACCAAGTCGGGGTTATGCAGTGCTGGGCATAGAACTCAGCGTTTCGTGGATCCTAGGCAAGCGCGCTACCAACGAGCCACATCCCCTCACCAACTACACATCAGAAATGATGAAAACGAAGCATCAGTCAAGTATTTTAACAGATAATTAGTCCGGGTACTCAGCATTCTGGTTTCTTATTCTCAGAGAAGCCAGGAAGGCTTGGGAGAGGGCACACTAAAGTTTGTTTGGTATCACTTGGCGAATAGGTGAAGTGAGAGGGTCTATTTGTGCTCTTTTCCTTGAAGGGGTGGGGTTGAGGAAAGGCCTTGTCTGAACTACCACCTTTTATCATTTTCCTCTTGGTGGTGATTTCATTTTTGCTTTTACAGCATCCACTCCCCAATCCGCGATTCTGTTGATTGTCATATTTGCGCAATGACCAGGGATGTTATGACACCCTTAAATAAAAATCTGAGGGCAACTTTATGAAGGGCCGCTTAAACAAATCGAGTGGAAACGATTTGTTCATTTCGCCGCATCCGATACACGCAGGCTTTCTGGAACAGCGCAGAATCTTTGGCGAGCACAGTTGTTGAGCAGCTCGCCCAAACTGCTTTGCAAACGTCACAGAGTCGCGGCTGCCCTCCCAGGGCACACTACTCCAGATACCCTCAGGTTTTGGAGAAAATGGAGAAGGTACTTGTAGCTCCTCCCTCTTTGGGTGCTGGAGGTCCAGCAGGAGCAGACTACGCCCGGGACCAGAGAGGTCTGCCTTTGAAGCAGGAACAAGAGTGCAAGAGGAGGAGGGACTCCGCTTTGGCCTCAACCCATCAACTGCGTGTCCTCCCCCCCCCCCTTCCCAAGCGTCCCTGCTGGCCCCTCCCTCTGCCATCACCTCCTGGGGAACTAGGGTTGTTAAATCCCACGCAGTGGGCTGGTCTCCATGGCAGCTTACTGGCACGACGCCATCACCCTCAACCTCTCCAGGGCAGCTCCAGTTACTTCCCACCCCAGGGGCCGGACCGGTTCAGATTGCTCCCGGAGGTGGGATGCCGAGCGTCTCAGGCATCTGGAACCCGGCTGCGAGAGGGAGGGACCGCCTCTCCGGGAGCCCCGCCCCCGGCCCTGGAACATCTGGGTGCGGGGGTTAGCACTCCAGATGTAGCTCTCAGGCCGCCAGCTGTGCGCGCTCCCAGTCTTGGGCAGGCGGCCGGCGAGTCTGGGTTGAAGCGTGGGAGGGCCTGGGACTTTTCCCTGTGAACTGACTTTAAAACTGGGGGAATCTCAAGTCCAGCTTCCGGCGTGGGCCCACTGACTCTCCCGCACGCTTGACCTAAATTGGGATAGCGTAGACGTTTCCAGTCCAGCCCCCTGGCACCTCTCTGAGCTTCTCAGACCAGCACAGGAAACTTATTCCTACAAGATAAATCCAGTATCTTCCATCTGCCGAACCCCGGAGCTGGCACTGGGACTCCAGCGGTGCGCCAGAGAGTTCCATATGGGTGGGTGGAGGGGAGGAAGGCTACCCTAAAGAGCCTTTTGACCAGAAGTGGATTCCACATTGGAAGTTGGGGATCTGGTCCACCCTAAACTGGCAGTTCAAACCGGGAGAAAGTCCTGTGACTCAATCCCCCTGGAATGTGCCTGGAATAACAATGGGGACTTGAAAGCTTTTTATGGCCGAGGTATCTGGTGAAGAACAGGCGGGTTTGGCTGCGTTGGCGGACTGCCGAGGGAGGGGGCAGCCTTGCCTAACGCTGGGCTGCGCTCGGAGCATCTGGTTTGAATCAGCCCCAAAGCATTTCTATCGGCTTAATCTACCATCCCGCAGACCCGACAGAACAGGGATAAGCCAAATATATTCCGGGCACTCCAGTAATAGCTAAACCCAATCACGTTTTACCGTTGGGACTTCCAACTGCCCCAACGTACAACTGTCGTTATTTTGTAGATGTTGCGAATTTAACTTCCTTTTCTGAGCTTGAGGGTGGGCATGTGCAAGAACGATTCTTTTACCCTTCTTTTTGCATGAGGCCCTGGAATAGTGAGAAGGGTCTGAGGCCAACCTGTGTGTTGTGTAGCACGAAATATATAGCCTCGTTTCCCTCGACGCCCTACTCCGAATTCCAAATGCAAGTTGAAACAAAGGCAAGCGCGTCTGAGTGTAAAGGGTAAGCTTGTGCCAAGAACTACAGTCACAAGGGGTAAATAACCTTGTTTTCTCCTTCAGCAGTGGCTACCAAACCCTCGTTCTTGGAAGGTGGCCAACTGTCTGTCGGGTGGAGGGTGTAGCTAATTAGAGAGTCCATAAACCTCTCTGTCAAAGAGGGCATGTGACCTTCCCCCCAAGTCTAAACAATAAAGGCGGCTAGCTGCAAGACACTCAGCACCGCTGCCCTGCGGGGTCCCTAAATAGGAACAGGATGAAGGCCTTACTGAAGGGGTTACCGAGGCTCTCTCCGCGCTCACACCGGGAGGAATCGGTCACTCGCTTCCCAGTATAACTTGCTTCAATTACTCTCTTCAATCTATTTAGAGGAGTGCCGCTTGCAGAGAGCACATTGTCTAATCTAAATGAGGAAGCAATTATTCCTCGCTGCTGTCAGACGTGCTTGGAGACAGTTGGGTCAAAGATCAACCCGCTGTCATGTGACCTTACTCTGCACTTGGGGGTGATCAACCCTTACTGACAATTCAGCTTTGCTTTTTCTGAAGTACATTTTCCCCCTGATACACTATCCCCCTTCTCACTCTTCAGCATCCGTCTTAACTTTTAAGTTATTCTAAAGTATACACAATACCTCTGCACATCGCTTAATGGTAAATATTAAACTTGGGTGTGGGTTTACAGGCGTCTTCTCAGGCTATTGCAAAACGGGGCTCTTTGTCTTGTCTTTGTCTCATTTCCCTTCCTGGGAGCCTCTTTGCTAGCTTGAATTTTATACAGCATGTTGTAAACTATAAATAACACAGCTCTACTTTCCTAGAACATAGCATATGGAAACTGTCGTCTGCTGTATGTCCCGACTGTAGTTTCAATTTAAAGACTGAATAAAGTTAATCCCGTGTGAAACGGCGTTGGATCGTGTGTGTGTGTGTGTGTGTGTGTGTGTGTGTGTGTGTGTGTGTGTGTGTGTGTGTTTTATTAGTTGAAACCGGGTATGGAGGAACACCAGGAATTCTTGGTGTCGGGAACGGAGCCCATAAAAGGGTTTACAAGGTGTGGTTTGAAGGGAGCGAGGCCAGGAACAAACGCTGGCGGGAGGGCCTGGAGGAAGGAAAACACTTCCTGAAGAGGATGGTCCTCTCAGTAGCCACATCCTCTCATCAAACGCTTCCTGTTTGGTCTTAGGCCGTCATTGTCGGTAAATTATTTTTCCTATTCAATTTAAAAGCATCTTCTCTCTCCTCACTGAAGCTAAGAGCCAAATCAATGACTGAATGTAACAGCTGACTCCACTTAATCTTCCGATAAATATCTGAAACTTCGTTAATATTTATAAAATCATGTCTAGGTTAACTTTTCTTTTTCAGTGTGATCCCCCAAAGTAAGTATAAGGTAATGAACCGAAGTCCACAACCATCGGGCCTGGAGGTTCTTTATTGGGGTTAGTTGATGGGTTTGTGAAGGAGGGATGGTGCTGCTGACTGACAGCTAGAAAGGAAGGGGCATCAGGAGCTGGGATGTGTCCTTTTTCCACGTAAGCTACAGCATCCCCCTTTGTGTAAGACAGCACGAGTAAGACATCTAGTTTCTACATACAGAAATAGTGAATGGCCTTATTTTGAGGGGGAGTTACATTTTTAAATTTAATTATAAGGATATTGTGATGGCTACTTTTATCTATGTCAATTTGGCTAGGCCACCATACCCATTAACACTAGTAAAGTGTCTTCTCTTTCTATCCATCCTTCCTCTCCCTATTGCTTCCATTCTTATCTCTGTCTGTCTCTGTCTATCTGTCTGCCTGTCTCTCTCTTTCTATTTTGAGGCAGCATCTCACTATAAATCCCTGGAAGACCTTGAATTTGCTATGTAGACCAGGTTGGCCTGGAGCTCATAGAGATGCACTTGCTTGTGGTCAGCAACATGTACCTGCACTCTAAAAAAAAGATTCTTCCATTGCCTTCCAGCCTACTGGGCTGCCTTGCAAAATTTGGTTTTGCCAGCCTTCGGAATTGCATGAGCCAGTTATTTAAAATCAACCAAACAATCGAGTCATTGATCGCTTTCTTTTTCTAATATTAGTGTTTTTCTAGTGAACTCTGACTAATGCAGGTTATCTACTCCTGATTCCTGGTGGAACCATGACCTTTTTTATCTCTCAAATTCCGAGTAACTTAAATCAGGTGTGGCATTGATGATTAACCCAACCTCTCTCCAGTAGTTTGAGATGGTACATCACAGCAGAAAACAATCCAGTCATAGTCTCTCCTCACTCATGTGGTGATATTTTGTTTACCATCTAATGGAGCTTGCCTGAAGATCAGAATGCCAAGTTAGCCACAGCTATTGAGGCCAGGCACTGGTGGTACACACCTTTAATCCTAGCAGCCACACTAGTTAGCCATAGAAACTGGGTGGTGGTGGTGCACGACTTTTTTTTTTTTTTTTTTTTTTGGTCCAGCCTCTGCCTCTCAACTGCTGGGCTTAAAAGTGTGTGACATCACTGCCTAGCTAGAGTTGTCCTTTAAGCAATTTTTATTTAGACAGGATTTCTCTATGTAGTCTTGGCTGGCCTGGAACTTGGAAAACCAGATTGGCTTTGAACTCAGACATCACCCAACCTCTGCCTCCAGTGTTGGGATTGAAGGCCTGTTCCATCTTAAAAAGGAATTTTAAAATATTACCTGCTCTAGGACATTCAGAGAAGGCTTCAAGACTAGCATATATTATTGAGCAGGTAAAAGAGCAGAGTATTTTCCAGGAACAACATGTCTCTGAGGTGGTTTTGCTCCACAGATCTTTGTAAGAACAGTTAACTACTTCAAGGGAAAAATAAAACCCCAAGGCAAAAACAAACACCAATGAAGTACTTCATAAGTTCGCTGTGTTCTTTTGAATTTCTATTTAAATTTATAGCCCTGTTTGGTCATGGCAAGCATATGCCTCATAATGAGGCTAAAAACTGCAACTCCATTTTCAATGCTATCTGAAAACACTTTAATACATATTGCTTATCATAATGAAGCAATGCAAGGGAGCTCTTAAGACAGGATTTATCTTTAAATGTGAAGCAGACAAACAGACTCTCAAACAGACAGAACTCCCGAACACTTCTAGGATACAGAAATCTGAATTTTCTGTTAAGACTCTATGCTGGAGACAGCCAGTCAATCCGTTGTGACAGAATTCCTGTGCTGCCTTCCCTGCATCTCTGTCTAGCATCCAGACTTCACTCTCCAGGATGCCTTCCCTCAGCCTTTGACCAGCTTCGCAGAAAGTAACAACAGTCATGATTTGTTCTGCCAGCGGCAATCTGAAGGACATATATGTTGTCTGTTACTGAATCAAGACATGCTGAATAATAAGGAACATTCATGGAGTTCAACACATGTATGCTACGGACACATAAAGAAATACCCAACTGCCACTAATATAATGAGTTTACTTTATTGTAAAAATTCCCAAAATACACTTGCTGAGTCACCCATGTATAGGGCTTGAGGATAGTTTTAACAAAGGAATTTATAAAGTTATTTTGGCTTAAAGTATTAAAGTACACAGAGTTACAAAAATATTAGAAGAAAAACTGTTAAGTCAGAGTCAAGGGTTGACATACAACACCCCTACAAGACTACGTCTTAAAAGTACTTAGGGAAAAAGATACTTTCTTTTCAGAAAACTTTAATCTTAAGGTATGTTTAAGAAATACTACAAATCACAAAGCAACAATCTTCTCAAAATTTACCTGTTTCACAAATAAATCAACCCAAAACGGAGAGGACAGAAGAAACAGCTTTGGAATTTGTACTTATATTTCTATATTTAGATCTATGGAGATCACCTTAGTTTTCCTAGTGGAAGACACTAAATGAAAAGTTAGCCTAGTCCAATTAAAAAAAAACAGTTAATATAAGACATTCTAGTAATACCATAAAGGTTCAGGCATGTCCCCAAAAGCACAGAAAAGAAAGACAATATATTTAACCAATGTTTGACAGAATTTTAGAGCATTTACATGTGTTATAACACTGTGGAAGTCTTTGGTGGTAACACATGGAGTAAGATCCCTGAAAACACACAAGCAGGTAGTTCTGCTCCATTCCTGTTAGCGAAGTGTTTCTTACCAGCAGTGGTGGCAGGGTCTCATGTTTTTAGCCATCTAAAACACACAGTGATATGTGTGGGTGGGACCTGGGGCAGGGAAGTGAAGTGTCTTTATGTAATTGCTCAGTTAGCAATCAGCTTATTTCTGGTTCCCTTTTGTTTTTCACAATTTTTAAAAAAAATTAAATTATGTGTTTGCATGTATATCTGTGCATGCAGGTGCCGCTGGAAATCAGAAGAGGGTATCCTATATCCTGGATCTAAGAACTGAACCTGGGTCCTCTGTAAGAGCAGTATGCAATCTGAAAACACTAAGCTATCTCTCCAGCTGTACGTATGGCTCCCTTAAATGCCAGAAAGGAAGAGGGAGAGAGAGAGACATATAGACTATGTCAGTTCTTATGCTTAAGCAGTGGGGTTAAGTCAAGGCACTATGGTCTATGAATACATTTACATGTCTTTAAAAAAAATCATCAGCGGGGCGTTGGTGGCTCACACCTTTAATCCCAGCACTCGGGAGGCAGAGGCAGGCAGATCTCTGTGAGTTCGAGGCCAGCCTGGTCTACAGAGCAAGTTCCAGGACAGCCTCCGAAATAATACAGAGAAACCTTGTCTTGAAAAACAAAAAACAAAAACAAACAAAAAATCAGCAGACTCAAAGGCAGAGAAACAAACAACATGACCTGCTCCAACTTAAAGAAACAAAGAAACTCCTGTAGCTCAGTATACAAAGTTCAAAGGAAAGAAAGGGTGTGCTGTGACACCGTGACTGTGGGGACAGAACCAAAGCATAAGAGGCAGGATAGATGACATCAAGTGCATCAAGCAAGTCAGTGGCAGCGATATGCCCAAGCAGGGGCTGGGAATGAGAAGGGAGTGAATAGGGCGGCCAGCGTTAGTTCTGAGCCAGGCGGTGTCTCTGTTTAGAGCATTTTGATTCTACAAGGTAATAATTCTCCCAATTTAAAAAAGTAGGGCATGGTGGTACATACCTGTAATCTCAGCACTTAGAAGGCTGAAGCACGAAGAGTGTCCATAAATTTAAGGCTAGCCTGGGCTACATAGTGAGTTTCAGGCTGGCCAGAGTGAGACTTTGTCTCAAAACAAAATAAGCTGGGCCTGGTGGCACACACCTTTAATGTCAGCACCTAGGAGGCAGAGGCAGGTGGATCTTTGTTAGCTTGAGGCCAGCCTGGCCTACATAGTAAGTTCCAGGATAGCCAGGGCTACACAATGAAACTCTGTCTCACAAAACAAAATAGCCAAAAAAAAAAAAATCGAAAGAGAAAACATAGTATATGAACCCCTTAAAGGATGGGTAAGTTTAAGCCGGGCGGTGGTGGCGCACGCCCCTTTAATCCCAGCACTCGGGAGGCAGAGGCAGGCGGATCTCTGTGAGTTCGAGGCCAGGCTGGACCGATAGCCTCCAAAACAATACAGAGAAACCCTGTCTCATAAAAAACCAAAAAAAAAAAAAAAAGGATGGGTAAATTTAACTAAATTTTTTTTTCTTTGATTCTCAGATTGAACTTGCCTATGTCAAGCATGGTGTCTGTCTATCAGCTCCAAAGGGCAGGTTTAATACTGAGACTGGACTTCTAAAAGATAAAATGGTGCCAACCAGTCCCCGTGGAGACAGAGTAACTTACTTATCCAATTGCCTTATCAGGCCACACTGCCTCTGCCCGGGAAACCAAGCATGCAGCATGGCATTTGTACAGAGCAGGACACGTCCAGGAAAAATAAATAACACTCTTTCCAGTAATTTATTATGTGATTTTATAGATGATTGAATAGAAGTTAGAGAATCCTTCGACTAACAATGAGGCTGTGAGTCAAAGCAAAGCAGATGGAGATGTAAGATTAAATTTGGGAAAAAACTGAATTTTCACTTGGTGTTACACGTTAAGAATGTGAGTCAGTTTAGGAAATATTCAGAGTGGCATCAACAGGTCATGCATGAATGACACTCATACACCCCCAAGTAAACATTGTTTGATTATTGAGATTTTGGTTATCCATCAACTCAAATACACACGAATGCAGTCAGTAGGGCAAGCTGAGAAGAGACTCTGAGTTCAACCCCTCTAAATCTCTTAGATTAGAAAGGAGGTCTATTTCTGGGATCCTGTGCCATATAGCATCAACTATGTTTGACACTCAGCTTCAGGGAATAAAAGAAAAAGATTCAAATGATTTTAGTCACTGCCAGGTCCGTAAGCCAGCATCTGCCTCTGCCAAGCTTGAGAATGGGGTGTGGTCATTGGGCAATTTCATGAGTCAGAAAAGCGCAGTCGGGCAGTGGTGGGCATGAGCCTTTAATCCCAGCACTTGGGAGGCAGAGTCAGGTGGATCTCTGTGAGTTCCAAGCTAGCATGGTTTACAGAGCGAGTTACAGGACAACCAAGGCTACACAAAGAAACCCTGTCTCTAATCCCCCCCAAAACAACCAAAAACAAACGGAGAAAAAACTAAGTGCTACACTGGTCTTGACTGTTTTCTACACACATCAAATTCAACTGTAGAAATTAGTTGACGTTAATAACTTCTTATTTGTAAAGAATATAATTAAAAAATGGTTAGTCAGGTGTTATCCCAGCAACTGTGAGGTGGAAGCCGGAAGGAAGACGATCAGGAGTTCAAGACCACCCTTGGGCTACAAGAGACCTCATCTCAAAAAGCAAACAAAAAGTACAAATTTAACTCAGCCATGTGTCCCTACTACAAATCAAGTGAATTTAATAAATGGTACAAGGACACGGGAAAGGGAGATGATGCACTTCAAGGCATAGTTTTGACACGTCAGAGTATCACAGACAACAAAAAAGACAGCATCAATAAAATCTAAAGTAAATGTACAGGTGCAAAATAAGTAAACAATTTCCAAGTGTGCAAAACCAGCCAGGAAAGTGCTATGTGGACACCTGGTTTTCAAATATCTGTTTCAAAAACTTTTAGCTCATGGTGGAAAGCTTCCAAGGCTTATGTAAAGGACATGTCACCACTTTACAGAGTATGTCTTTGTCACAACACTGGCTGCTCAGTGGCTGTCACTACTCTCTTGTGACAGATGCGGGTGGCACGGATGGGCGTAAACAAATGCGACACCAGAAGGGCAAGGTGCACCCTGAAACAGAGACTTTTCAAGTATACCCTGGGTCTATGTTTTATCCTCAGATCGCAGACACTCAATGCTGTTGAAGACATAAGATAACATGATTTTCTGTAACCACTGTCTATACGTGTACATTAATAAACCTCACATAACTACATTTAGCAGTTCATATCTAAAAGTCATCGTTAAAGAAACACGAACTATTTAAAGTTATTAATGTAAATCCTGTCATTGCCACAATGGGAAGATTTAAAGTGTTAAGTCCTGAACACATCGAGTTAGAAAATGAAGCTGATCTGCTAGGATTATTTGTCTTGAGATAGGTGAGGTGTAGACACTAGAAATACACCTGTGGTCTCTTCTTCACTTTGTATTTTAGTGAGCCATACCGCACCTGAAGAAAGAAAAGTATTAGTATTAACAATAGGTAACCCAGGAGTGTAGGGGTGGAAGAGGCAGGCAAATGTTGGTGAGTTTGAGGCCAGTATGGTCTACAAAGCGAGATCCAGGATAGCCAGGACTATTACATAGAGAAACCCTGTCAGGAAACAAACAAACAAACAAACCAACAAGAACACAAAACCCCAAAAGAAAATAAAACAAAAGGTAACCAAAAATAACTATGCATTAAAATGCCATAAGGAAATGTTACTTCGTATACTAGTTAAAACTGACCTAAACTAAAACAAGCAAAACTAAACAGACTGATTACTTTTTAAAACTAGGTAGGTTTTAATAATTCATCGTCATAGTAATTGTTTTACTCTTCTGACATAAAAAAAAATCAGTTTTTGGGGGAGGCCAGGCAGGAGGACTGTAAGTTCAAGATCTACCTGGGCCACCGAAAGAGCTCTGGGCCAGTCTGGGCAACTTATTGAGACCTTGTCTCAAAAGAAAATGTGCTGGGAATGAATCTCAGAAATATAGTGATTCCATAGCCTTCATGGGGTCCTTGGTTCAAATGCCAGTACAGCACCCCAACCAACCAACCAACCAACCAACCAACCAACCAACCAACCAACCAACCATCAAAGCAACGCTTTTGCAAGTTACAGCCTTACTAAGAACACCCACAGAAATGTAGCTGGTGACATGATGGGTGTATGCATACACAGGACATTCCCAATCACAGATGAAAACACTGACTTATTTACATTTTGCTGAGCACAATGTCAGTCAGTGAGCCTCAGCACAATGACACCGTGTGACTACAGGTAAATGTCTACTATTTAGTCATCATGTATGGCTTGCTGAAAGCAAAACTATATAGTCAATTCTGTTAGCAGTTTTTCTTGCTTATGTACAGGACAGCAACAGATATTCACAGTAACTATGGGTTTTGCTAGGTGGGAATGCTGCTTTCTATGTAGAGAACAAAATAAGAACATTGCTATTTCAAAATTTCCATGGGGAAAAATGTCCCAGAGATCCCTAACACACTTGTTTTTTTGTTTGTCTGGTTTGGTTTTTCGAGACAGGGTTCCTCTGTGTAGCTTTGGAGCCTGTCCTGAAACTAGCTTTTGTAGACTAGGCTGGTCTTGAACACACGGAGATCCGCCTGCCTCTGCCTCCTGAGTGCTGGAATCAAAGGCGTGTGCCACCACCGCCTGGCACACACCTGCTTTTAATAAAGAATTTTAACTACAATGCTGCCCTCTCATTTGAATCCTTCGCTCACTGGTCATTTAATGCATTTAATGACAAAGTAGAAGGAAAACCCTCACACAGATTATTATGAAAACAATTACCCAATGCACACTGACCTCCTTCCGGCCTTTGACGGTCTTGACAGACTTCATGCTCTGGGTTCGTCGTAGTCCCTTGTGAGTCACCATCTCATCATCTGAGAACGGCCCCTCTGCTTCTTCATCCGTTTGCTCGTTCCCATCTTTCAGGGGAACTCCGTAGGCTGAACAAATGGTCAAGAACAGCATGTTTTTGACAGAGGACACTGGTTAGCCTGCCCTTCGTATGGCTGGCATGAGGGTCTATCTGGGGGTCTCTCTTCTTGCTCATATGAAAAGGTGCTCCTGGACCTTCTCAGTGAACTTTTGCCTTGTGCACTACTGTAGATAAAGATCACAAGACTCATTTCCTCCATGAACTTCTCGCTGATCGGGCTTTACTTATTTGCCTTATTCATTTTTGGAGATAAATCTTGTTCTGTAGCTCAGGCTAGACTGCAATTCACAGTGATGGCACCGTGGCCAGCAGCCCATTCTTATTGTGAATATTTCTATTTAAAAAAAATAAGCCAGGGGGGATAACGGGGGAAGGGGGTTGGGGGGAGGGCATGGGAGGAGGGGAGGGAATGGGAGAGGGACCTGGAACTGACTTGTGAAGCAACCTCGTTTCTTATCTAAATTTAAACTGGAAAAAAAAAAAAAAAGCCAGGGCTGGGCGTTGGTGGTGCATGCCTTTAATCCTAGCACTCTGGAGGTAGAAGAAGGCGGATCTCTGTGAGTTCGAGGCCAGCCTGGTCTACAGAGTGAGTTCCAGGACAGCCTCCAAAGCTACAAAGAAACCCTATCTCAAAAAACAAAAACAAAACAACAAAAAAAACCCAACAACAACAACAACAAAGGCCAGAGGGCTGGGGAGCCAGCTCAGTGGGTGAGAACACTTGTACAAGCATAAGGAGCTGGGTTCAGATCCTAGAATTCAAGTAGAATCTGGGCATGGTCCTCCAAACTGTTGAAACTCCAGTGCTGTGTGTGTATGTATGCCTGTGAGGTGTGCCCAGATAGAGACAAGAGAATCTCTGGGGTTTCCATGCTGTCAGCGTAGCAAAAACACATGCATCCCAGGTTGAGGGAGAGAGCCTGACTCAAGGGAATGCGGTGAGAGTGACAGAGAAACACACGCTACACAGTCTGGCATTATACACATGGGTAACGTTAACTCAGGAAGCAGAGAAGGGCTGATGTGTCTTTAAGGTCTGCCTGTGTTAAAGGTGAGACCCCATGTCAAAACAGGGCTGGTAAGGTGACTTAGCCCGAGTCCAAGAAGACACACAAAAAGACAGAATGACAGAATGACTCCAAAGTTTTCCTTTGACTTCTAAGTGCACAATAATAATATCTAAAGACTTAAAGAGCCGAACTCAGCCTGGCGGTGGTAGCACATACCATACTGCTTTAATGCCAGCACTTGGGAGGGCAGAGGCAGGCGGTACTCTGAGTTTGAAGCTAGCCTGGTCTACAGAATGAGTTCCAGGACAGTCAGAATTACACAGAGAAAGAACAAAACAAACAAACAAGCCAAGTCCAAACACCAACAACGTCCCCCCATCTCCTAAAATTTTCTAAACAGTGAAGCTAATACCCACACCCTGCTAAAAAGGAAAAAAAAAAAATCAAGGAAACCCAGAGAAAAACCACCATTTATACTATGAAGTTTCTTTTTTGCCCTCACACAAATTGTACAAAAACCAAATGTTGTGTTTTAGGTTGTCACTTGTGCTTTTGACTTTAGTTAAAACCCAAGTGCCTCCCCCACTTGTCACATTGTTGGTCAACACTGGGAATTACAGGGGATTGCAGGAAAGATGCAAAGGGGCTATAATTAGAAAGGTGAGGTCACTGGGGCATGATTACAGTGCCGGTCAAGCCTGGGAGATTTCAGTTGACAGAGACCACAGGCCATAAGACAGATGCCAGAGGAAATACTCAGGGCCAAGACCAGCCAGGGACCTTGGGGCCAGCTAACAGGCTGTTATGTGGACCTGTAAATACTTATTTTTGTTTGCTATGCAAGAATCCAGGAGCAAGAGCAGCACGCCATCGCTGAAGGGAAGGTCCCCAGATACTAGCTTGCCTCATCGGGATAACTTGTCAGTACATATAGCTGGGCTCCACCCCTGGAAGCTTGTGATTCAGCAGGCCTAGGGTGGGGTAGATGTGAGCATCTCCAACAAGCCCTGGGGGAGGATGACGAAGACCTTGAGAACCCAAACCTGTGGCTCCTGGCGAAAGCCAGACAAGGGTCAGTCTAAAGTAGTGAAGACAGAGGAGCGGGGATGTGTGTGTGCAATTACATGGTCCCAAGAAGTTTCAAATCCCTCTCTAATAAAGATAAGGTCCAGGAGGAAGCAGGGATGAATTTTTCTGTCAGGAAAAATGACGTGGAATAAATGTCTATTAGTCAGCTTGCCCAGGACACAAATAATTTGAGATTTACAATGCAAACTGTGAGCAGTTGCTAATACGCTTTTTACTCTCATAATAACATAAATGACTTTAATTATATATTAGGCGAGAACAATTTTTGACTGCCAAACATCTAGGCTTGAAATCAAGAAGGATTTGGAAGCAGAGTCAGGCATTATTTTGGCCAGAATCCTTTGTTTTCCTGTAGTAGTCAAAAGCAGCTCATTCCAGGCTGAAGGGAGGGTGAATGTGGAGGGCTGGGGCAGCAGAGGCTGATGGGAGGAAATCCAAGGAAGACAGGGAGATGCTCCTCATTTAGCGTAAAATGAAGCCATGTTCCCTCTCTTTGGAGAGGTGCCAGGGGGTATTTTGAAGGAATTTATGTTATTTTCTTTTAAGGATTATTTTAATTTTCATTATGTGTGTGTGTGTCTCTGTGTGGGTGCGTGCATGAAGTACAGGTGTCCAGAGAGGCTGGAGGAGGGTACCAAATCCATTGGAGCAGGAGTTACGGGAGGCCGTTAACTGACTAACATGGGTGCTGGACTAAACTGGGATTCTCAGAAAGAGTTGTATTTGCTCTTAACAATGAAATCATCTCTCTATTCCTCTGTTTTCTCAAAAAAAAGTTACATTTACTTACTAAGCATGAAAGTCATGTGTAGACATGTATGCTGTTCGCGGTCAGTCTGCAGGAGGTGGGTTTTGCCTTCCACCACTTGGGTCCTAGACATGTAACTAAGCCATCATGCTTGGTGGCAAGCTCCTCTACTCACCCAGCTGGGCCTTGTTGATGCTGACAGCCACGGGACCATTATATGTCCTGGGGAGCAGGCTTTTGCGGAATTTAAATTGTTCCCCATTTAAGCTGTCAAGTATTTGTTTAAAAAATCATTCTTGTATAATGAAGAAAATAAAGCAGAAAATAATTTAGAGGTTATCACTTCTAGAGAGTTTTCCACTGTATTATTTAATTTTTTTCCAAAATAAGGTGTTAGCCAGGAAGTTGTAGAGCACCCCTTTAATCCCAGCATTCAGGAGGCAGAGGCAGGCGGATCTCCGTGAGTTTGAGGCCAGCCTGGTCTACAGAACAAGTTCCAGGACAGCCAGGGCTGTTACACAGAGAAATAATCTTTTTCAAAAAACAAAGCAAAAACCAACAAAACAAAAGCAAAAATCAAAATAAGACCATTTTGTTATTTCTGATTTTGCGTATGAGTCATGGATCAAAACTAAACAAACAAACAAACAACAACACCTCCCAACCGAACAACAGAACACACACAGACGTACAAGCAGAAGCCCCAGCACACAGAGCTGGACAGCGCTAACCTTTGTAACACCCTCTGGATTCTCCAGTATGCACAGACACTGGAAAGGCTTCACATCTCTGAACGCCTGTCTGGCAGACTGTCATCCAAGATGATCAGTTTATTTTAAGCTCACAGAAAGTCCAAGAGGCTGGACCATTACTTCCCCACCCCACCCACCCCCAACCTTTCTAGGCTTTTGTAGCCGCCTCAACAAATCACCACCAATAGTGTCGTGAAAGCACCGAGTGGGATTTCTGCCAGCGTCTTGTGGGACACTGGATGTGGGGACTGCAGCTGCCAGGTGACTCCAGTTCCCCTGAGAGAGTCCACACAGAGAGGACACACAGATTAACACCTGCTGCTTGCCTTTTCCAAGCTCTGACAGGGACGCGTGCATGCGAGCTCTTGTTTGGGTGTGTGGCTCCAGCCCCAGCTGTTGTAGGAGCACAGCTGCATGAGACCCTGAACAGAATTACTCTGCTGAGCTCAGTTACCTCACATTCTGAGCACTGTGATTGTTATACAAAACTGGGGGTTTTATAATTGACAAGGGGAACTTTCTTGTTTTTTTTCTCCCCCTCCCCCTCCTCCCCTCTTTCTTTGTCTCCCTTCCTCCCTCCTCCCCTTCCTCCATCTTCTGACAGGGTATCCGCGTATAGCTCTGGCTAGTCTGCAACCCACTCTACAGAGTGAGACCAGGCTGCCCTTGAACTCAGAGATCCGCCTGCCTCTGTCTCCAGAGTGCTGGGATTAAAGGTGTGCACCACTCTGCCCAGATAATGAGATCATTTCTGATGGTTTCTCTTGTCTTCTTCAGGATGTGAGATGTGTTTTTCCACATTTTGACACAGGGTCTCCTGTAGCCCAGGCTGGTCAAAAATTGCTAGGCAGTTGAGGATGGCCTTGAACTTCTGATCTTTCCTGCTTCCACTCTTTCCAAAGCTGTGTGCTTGGATTACAGGTGTGTACCACCAAGCCCTATTTATGAACTGCTGGGGACGGAACCCAGGGCTTTCTGTATGCTAGGCAAGTACTCTACCAACTGAGTCACAGCCCAGCCTCAGGTCTTCATTCTTGAAAGCATTACTTTAACCAGGGGTCAGTTTGAGCACAACCTTCCAGACACTGTTCTTAATTTGTGTATATACACATACATATCTGTGCATGGGTATGGGTATGTAGTTCAGTCCCATGGAGGGCAGAGGAGTTGGAGTTAGCTGTGAATAAACGCTGGGAATTGAACCTGGGGTTCTTTCTAAGAGCAGTGTGCACTCTTAGCCAATGTCACCTCTCCAGCCCCAGCCTTTCACTTTTGAAGAGGAGCTATGGCTAGGTTCAGAAGCTAACATCTGGGAAGCTGAAGCAAGAGAATTGTCAAGAGTTCAAGGCCAGCCTGGGCTACATTACAAAACTTGGTCTTTAAAAAAGACAAAAGGAAAAAAAGGAGGGGCTGTCACTTTATTTTAAAAATTAGCAGCCGGGTGGTGGTGGTGCCTGCCTTTAATCCCAACACTTAGGAAGCAGAAGTAGGAGGATCTCTATGAGTTCAAAGCCAGCCTGGTCTATAAAGAGAGTTCTAGGAAAGCCAGGGCTGTTACACAGAGAGACCCTGTCTTGAAAAAACAAAACCAACCAACCAACCAACCAACCAACCAACCAACCAACCAACCAAAATTAGCTATTACAATCATCAAATAAATGATGACTTCCAGCCTCCCTCTCAAGAGAACTTAGTTTTTTTTTTTTTTTTTTTTTGGTTTTTCGAGACAGGGTTTCCCTGTGGCTTTGGAGGCTGTCCTGGAACTCGCTTGGTAGACCAGGCTGCCTCTGCCTCCCGAGTGCTGGGATTAAAGGCGTGCACCACCAATGCCCGGCGAGAACTTAGTTTTTGAAGGAATGATAATACCTTAATAAAGAATGTCCTGCAGAGGACCTGGGTTCAATTCCTAGCACTCACATGGCAGCTTACAACTGTCACTCCAGTTCCATGGGACCTGACACCCTCACACAGACATACATGCAGGCGAATCGGCAATGCACATACATTTTCTTAATTAAGTTATAAAGAGAATGTCCTCAGCATATTAGTTTTCGCCCTGGCCATGAGTGAAGACTGCTGCAGATGTGACACAAAGACGGAGGGACTCTGCGGGTTTGCGCACTTGCTTCCAAGACCACGCCAGTTCATTAAAGGCACGAATCACAGCAGCTACGACAGGCTTATCATTCCTGCAGAATATGCCTGCAAGCTAGCTGTGAATTAGTGTGCAACCTCGACACATTTTCCACTGGACTAATCTTAGTTTGATTTTGACTCATCACTTGTCATCTGAGTCCATGTCCTTACTCGTTCACAGCACTCAAAGTGCTTACCCATGAAACTCCTTAGACGTCAATCCCCAGTCTGAACAGAGAATGCTGGTGACCAGTCAGAACTAAAGTTGGGGTGAGCTGTGAACCATGTCCACAGTGCCTAAAAACTCACAGCCGCTCAAGAGGCCACAGCTCTGTTTTTAGCTACATGATCGATCCGCCTGCCCGCCTGTCCATCCATCCTTCTTCTTTCCTTTCCTTTTTTTTTTTTTTTTAAAGGTTTCTCTGTGTGGCCTTGGTTGTCATGGAACTTGCTCTGTAGACCAGGCTAGACTTGAGCTCACAGAGATCCACCTGCCTCTGTCTCCTAAGTGCTAAGACTAAAAGTGTGTACCACCCATGCCCTCTAGCTTCACAATTCCTCTGGACAGCAAAAGGCAAGTAGTAGTCTGACTTAAAGCCTGTGCACACTTCTGAATTCTATCCCTATGTTACACCAGGTGTGGTGCTGCACACCTGAGCCCAACACCTAGGGGGCCAGGTGCAAGAGGCCCAGCAAGTCCATGGTCATCCTTAGCAAGCCTGGGCTATGACACCCTGTCTGGAAAACAACACACAAAAAATAATAGGCCCCCAAAATATATGCTTAAATTAGGTAACTTCTGCTGATGTGGTTGCTTCCACCTATAGTCCTAGCACTGGGGAGGTAGAGGCGGGAGGATCAAGAGGTTGGAGACAGCCTCACCTATACAGAAAGTTTGAGGCCAGCATAGGGTATACAGGACTCTGCCTTGACAATAATGATATCAATAAGAAGGTGAGTTCTGTCCCCAGTACTATGTATTATGCAGCATCCACTCTGACCTCTAGCCCATTTATGAAAATAGGCCCCTGCACATTATAACAAATAAGCATACCTGCTGACTCACTGGCTGGTTTGCTTTTCCTCTTTGCTTCTGGCAAAGTCTGGTAGGGTCTCTGTCCCACAGGCTCATCACCTTGGATAGCTGTCAAATCATGCATGCTGAAGCTTCGCAAACGCTCCGTTATGGCTCCCTGGCTCTATTTAACAGAGATGTGATGAGACCCGAGAAAACAGAGACTTTCAAATACTTAATATTCTTATATTTGTCACAGGACACGTTAACACATTTTATTATGAAACACGCTAACATTTTGTCATATAAATAGCATCCCCGCATATCTTACGAATAAAGAAGCATTTGGAGAGGCTGATGTCTCCCGAGAATGCCACACACTGTTTACATCTGCTTCATGGCATCTATAGCAACACTAATGCAGTTTGCGGTTTTATGCATTTCAAAGTATGCCATTATATCATATTGTGTTCCAGGCATTTCAGCATTACACTAAACTCTGAGATGTGTTTTTATTTTTATCTTTTTAGGATATGAGATTAACTTCAGAGAAAACAGCACGCACAATTCTGAGCTATGGTTCAGTATTCTTGGTTAGTAACAGTAAAACTAGCTTCTTCGGGCTTAGCATTTATGACTTGGAGAAGCTCTTCAAGGAAAGACGGTGTTTTAAAACAAGCAAACCTAAGTCAGGAATGGTAACAGCTCTAACTAGAATGAGGTGGAAAAAGTTAAGAGTCAAAGAATTTTTGATATTCAACAATGTTCAGACAATGAATAATCCCTAAAGGCATGTTCACCACAGTATATTTCATTTCATCTTTATCATGTATTGTACTACAGGGGGGCAGCACCTTCGGAGGCCAGAAGAGGCTGTTTGACCCCCCTGGGACTGGAGGTAGAGGCAATGAGCCACCATTTGAGAGTTGGGAAGTCAACCAGGTCCTCTGCAAGAGCAATAAACACCCCTAAACCCACAAGCTGGCTCTCTAGTTCCTATTATCTTAACAACACAAGAGACACAAGCCATTATTTAAATGTAAATTAATTAGAAGGAAAACACAGTTCCATTGTCTTTCCAGACAGGGTTTCTCTGTGTAGTCTGATTGTCCCAGAACTTACTCTATAGACCAGGCTGGCCTGGAACTCATAGAGATCTGCCTGCCTCTGCCTCCTGAGTGCTGGGATTAAAGGTGTGCATCACCACTGAAAGGCTGAAAATGAAGTTCCTTACTTTCACTAGCCACATCTAAAATGTCAGTGGTTGCCCGTGACTGCCGTGGAAACATGACAGCCAGTGCTGACAGCATCTCCAGTACCACACAGCTTTCATGGGGACATTTATCTGAACTTCTAAGACATACTTCCTTAAACTATGAAGCTTTATAAAATGGAAAAAAAAATCTAAATTTACCCTAAGTCTGCATAGCATACGGATGATTCATTGTTTTATTTATAGCTAGACTAAAAATACTTGTCTCAAGGCGTTTTCACTGATTATGTCTTCTCACACATGTGAATTTCTGATTGCCTCCTTATAACATTACCATGGAAACTCATCCATAATGGTTCATCTCTAAACTTCAAAGTTAAAGGTGTTACAAACATTTGGGTGTTTCTTTTCACTTGTATTTTACCCTGAAGAATCAGCTCTTCAATTCACAAGTCGTGATTCAGTACTCTAGGTTACTGATATCATACTATATTAAACCACACGCTGTTTCTACTCCCTAGGTAAGTTTTGTATTTCTACCATATGTTTTGAATTGTGTAAGAACGTTTAAAGTTGGGGCTGGAGAGAAAGTCCACTGGCTAAGAGTAGTCACTGCTCTTGTAGAGGACCAGGGTTCAATTCCCAGCACCCACACAGTATATCACCTGCAATTCCAATTCTAGAGGATCTGACACCTTCTTCCTCCCTCCATGGGCACAAAGCATGTAGATGGTACATATACATACATAATGGCAAAACATTCCCACATAAAATAAGAAATATATCTAAGAAAAAAAGAATGTTTAGTGCTGGGTGGTGTTGGTGTCGGTACACTAAAGAGTCCAGGACTTGGGAGGCAGAGGCAGGCAGATCTCTGTGAGTTCGAGGCCAGCATGGTCTACAATAGCTAGTTGCAGGACAGGCTCCAAAGCTACACAGGGAAACCCTGTCACAAAAACAAGACAAAAACAAAACAAAAAACAACAACAAAAAAGTTTAAAGTCCATTTCCCAATTAAAATAAAAGGATTTCACACATTTAAAAATTATTTTTGGAGCCAGGTATGATGGTGTACACCTTTAATCCCGGCACTTGGTAGGCAGAGGTAGGCGGATCTCTGTGAGGCCGGGCTGGACTGACAGCCACCCTGTCTGGTAAAAACCAAAAAAAAAAAAGAAAAGAAAAAACAAACAAAAAATTATTTTTGAAGCCTGGTATCAGGTGGCACACACCTTTAACGTCAGCACTGGGAAGGTCAGCCTGCTCTACAGAGTGAGTTCCAGGCCAGTCAGGGCTACAAAATGAGACTATCTCAAGTAAATAAGTATATAGAAATTGTTTTGGGCTGATGAAGTTGCTCAGTGGGTAAAGGTCCTCTCCAAGTAAGTCTGGCAACTTGAGCTTGCTCCTCAGTACCCACGTAAGAAGGATGGAACGCACCTCACAGGTGTCCCTGCACTCACGGAAGTACCCACGTAAGAAGGATGGAACGCACCTCACAGAGGTGTCCCCTGCACTCATGTAAGTACCCACGCAAGAAGGATGGAACGCACCTCACAGAGGTGGCCTTACACTCATGTAAGTACCCACGTAAGAAGGATGGAACGCACCTCACAGAGGTGGCCTTACACTCATGTAAGTACCCACGTAAGAAGGATGGAACGCACCTCACAGAGGTGGCCCTACACTCATGTAAGTACCCACGTAAGAAGGATGGAACGCACCTCACAGAGGTGTCTCCTGCACTCCACATAAGAAGGATGGAACGCACCTCACAGAGGTGGCCCCTACACTCACACCTCTCTTCTGTCATGCACACACAACAAGAAATGCAAAAAGACCCTTGGCAAACTTAGTTCATTCTATTCATTTTCCATTAACCAGATAGCATTTCCTTAGTAACAAAGATGGGGACAAGACACTCCAGAGAGGAAAGTCAAGGAAGTGTTGTGCTCATCTATCTGAAGGAAACTCCACTTCCTCAGAACTGTCTGTCCTTTTCTTTACTTTGCCTTTCTTCTTTCCGTAAATCCTCTCAATACTCCTGGGACTGTTTTATCCACCCCATACCTACATGCAAACAGCATGCAAGTACATATATTATGACTTGGGTCTTAAACGTTCCTTCAAAGATGTACGTCTCCAGTTTGTAGAGCTATTAGCAAGCCTACAAGAGGTGGTGTCTAATGAAAGGAAGCCACTTGGTGTGCCCCTGAAGGCCATCCTGGGGAACCCAACCTTGTTGGTGTCACGAGATGAATGGACTGCTCGATTACCTTGTTTGTCACAGGTCCAAGCGACAGCATCCACCATCGAGGGACTAAAACCTCTTTTAGCTTTGGAGTCGAAATAAACATTTCCTGGGGAAGCTGATTGACACACTGTGTTTGTTACCCTCTGCCTGACTGGCATACAATTTCTACCATCCATTTATTTATTTAATTTATATGTGTGTTTTATCTGAATGTTTGTCTGTGCACCATATGGCAGTAAGACGGTGTGTCGAATCACCTGGAACCGGAGTTACAGATGGTTGTAAGCACCATGTGGATGCTGGGGACCAACCTAGGATCCTCTGAAACAGATGAGTCCTCTCAATGGCTGAGCCACCTCTCCAATCTCTTGAATGCAGTTTCTAGGGCTGGTTTTAATGAGCTAAAGCGCCCCTGAGTATTGACTAGGTTAGCCAATTGCAAGCTGCTGTGCTTTTAATTGGTGCAATTAAGAGAAGACTTACCTCACAAATGAACGAGAATGCTGTTGTGACTTCTCTATGTGTGTTTGCTACAGGAGCAGGATTTTAAGAAACCAGAAGACAGGGTGAGTCTTAGGCTTCTGCCCTACTAGACCATCTGGAATGGTCTTATGTTGAGCAGATCATCAACATGTAAACTAAGTATGCTTTTTATGACTGTCTTTTCTTTCTCCCAGCCTTACACAAGCCAGAGTTATTCAGGAAGAGAATTCTCAAAAGATAAAAATGCCTCCACCATATTGACTGCAGGCAGGTCTGTAGTGTCTTGTCTTGATCAAAGATCGATGTGGAAAGCACCAGCCCACTGTGGGTGTTGCCACCCCTGGGTGGGTGGTCCTGAGTTACACAAGAAAGCAGGCTGAGCAAAACATGGGAGCAAGCCACAAGCAGCACCCCTCTCTGCTTCTGCTTCAGTTCCTACCCCAGGCTCCTGACGACTTCCCTCCGTGACGGACTGTGAAAAGGTGAGGCTAAGGGTGTAGCTCAGCTGGTAGGGGGCTGCACGAGCATGCAGGAAGTCTCGGTCTCCATTCCCAACATGAAATAAGCAGGGCGTGGCGATGCATGCCTAGCATCCCAGCAGGCAGGATGCGAGGGCAGCAGGGTCAGAAGCTTGAAGCTGTCCTCAGCTACAAAGTGATTCTGAGGCCAGCTGGTGATGCTTGGGGCTACCCCAGGGGAAGGAAGGAAGGGGGCGGGTGGGGGGAGGGGGGAAGAGAAGAAAAGAAAGGGGGGGAGTTTTTGTTTTGTTTTGAGGCCTTTTGACACTTCCAACAGTTCTTACTACCTAGGGAAATCGGATTTCCATATATATATATATATATATACACACACACATATATATATATATATATATAGAGAGAGAGAGAGAGAGAGAGAGAGTGTGTGTGTGTGTGTGAAACACATCTAAAATGAGAACAGAGAATAAATGCATCACCGTGAAGCTGAAAACATTCCCTATGTTGTAATGACCCAATGGAACTACTTCAAAGGAGAGGGGTATAATTACAAAATAATCATATCCAAAGGGCAACTTGTTCACTCTAGTTTCATACCTTCAGCACAAAAGCCCATTAGTACAGGATTTATGTTTGCCATGCCATGTGAAGTGGAAACACCTCCCGCCCAGAATCCCAACCACACCCATGAAGCGGTTACAACCCTGCAGTACGTGGGAAAACAGGCAAAAAATAAAAACAGTATAATGTCTAGGTAGATGAGATGGGTGACTGATTTTCTTTCAAATATTTCTTTAATATTAGGAATTAGTGAGTTTACTTAATAAAGTTAAAACAAAACCCCTTTTAAAGATTAGTTTTAAAATCAGCATGCCAATGGATGGGTTTTGTTACGGCATTTTCACACACCTTTGCCCTTGCCTGCCCTCCTCAAGCTGGTTTAATGAAGACTTTATTATAATAACGAGCTACACAATAACAATTTCTGCTCCATTTGTCACTATGGTTGTCGTATCTAATGCTTCACCCGTATCATCAAAAGATAACAGTCGCTGTGAGTGGCGAGGCTCTTAATCATAGCACTGGGGAGTCAGAGGTAGGTCAGTCAGGGTCATATAGTGTGACCTTGCCTCAAAAATGAAATAAAGATAAAGGAAGAAAAACAGTTTCCTTGCTATCTTTAAAAATAAGGTTTATATATTACTTTTAAAAATTGTGCATGTGTTTGGGGGTCATGCCCCTGTGGGTCGCTGGCATGTGTAGAAGTCAGAGGCTGTAGCTGGAGTTACAGGTATAGTTGTGAGCCACCCAGTGTGGAGCTGGTAACTGAACTCTGGTCCTCTTCAAGAGCAGTATGTGCTCCTAATGGCCGAGCCACCTCTCCAGCCCAGCTTCTCTGTTTTGAGGGCAAAGTAGAAAGCTTGCTCATTTATCACCGAAAGGTATTTCTGCTTTGCTTCAATGAAACGTGTGCCCCTTTTCTTCTATATGGCTTGTGCTATGTTAAACGAAAGGATAAGAAAGTCGAGGTCACTCAGGGTGGAGTAGGTATACAAACAGCACTCCAGTCAATCAGGAAGCTGGGGCCCTCCATCAACAAAGTATCTGCGTACACTGGCACTTTAGATCTTATTCATGTCAGAACTATATGGACGGCTGGCTATGGTAGCTCATGCTTGTAGTCCCAGCACTTGGCACGCTGAGGCAGGAGGGTCTCGAGTCCTAGGTCAGCCATATAGAGTTATCCTATCATGCTCTATTATAATCTATGCTTTTCCACTGTAATTCTCACTATGCCATTTAGTTATTAGAGCTATTCAGCTCTATTTCTCATCATCTGTGATGCGTGTTGTATTTAACAGCTGCTAAGTTTAGTTCTCATTGTCGGGTAAACCTTCCTTCTGGATAGTCAATAATAAAACCGATGAAGTCCAGGATGGACCTAGATGTATGAAAATTAGGGACTCTTTGAAGATTAGAGAGATACGTATTTATATAATAATATATAGAATAAATATAAAAATAGAATTACTATATAGACAAAACTTAAAATAGAAAATCAAAATGACTTGTAATCATTTCCTAAACTTCCTTTACACATGTGTATGTCTTTTTCGTTTATTTTTTATGTTTTTGGATTCATTACACCTTAGAAGCAGGGTCTCCCAGCCTCTGTTGCTCTTCTGAGCTGCAAATTCTTTACAGTGTTTCTGCCCTGCAGGACAGCAAGCTGCACCCGTGGCCTCTACTTGGGTTTCAGAAGTGGCTCCTTGTCAGTTGTGATGACCTAAAATGTTCCGTGGTGGTGTAGGTGGGAGCGTAAACCACTTCCAGTTGAGAGCTGCCATTCTAGAAATGCAGCAGGTTTTTAGATATCAGATATCAACCCCTCGCTTTATAGACAGAAAAATGTTTAATTCTTACATCAGTAGATGATTTGCCTACAGACTTGCGGCTGACACGTGGCAGAATCCAAACTTGAAAAGAAATCGAGAATAATTCAAGTGTTCTAGGATTCACTAATTTGCTCTGTGGACTGTAGAAATTGGCTGAATTTTCTTTTCCCCACAGAAAATAGGATGGGACTCAATAACTGAATACTCAAAATCCCTTCACAAACAGAAAGCCATTAAAACTGACAGCAAAGGGTCAGGAATCTAAAGCTAATCATGGTGGCTTAAAAAGTCAATTAGATTTCAGCAATTTCATCTGCAGACCTCTCCAATTTCCATAAAAAATTTTTTGGCGGGTCTATGAAAGAGATAAAATAAGAAGAGGCTGCTCTCAGAGTGAATCCCGAGGTGGCCAAAGGGGCCAACAGCTCTGCTCTTCACCTGTCCTTCAGCGCAGGATGGCGGTCAGCTACATCAATGCCACCTGCACTGCCCACGTGGAAGCATCCTCAGCAGAATCCTTGAAGGCCCTTCATGTATTTGTGCTTGGCTCAGCCAAAGTAAACTTGTACACTGACCTTGTGAGCAGACGCCTGGTAATGAGGACAGAGGACTGAGTAACATTTTCAGAAAATTGCTTTACGGTGTAATAAATGTTCTGATTAGATTCCTGTTTTCATCTCTGACATGCTCAAGTGATTCAACCTGAGGATCCCAGGCAGGAAAGCACCATTATCTAAATATCACACAAAGAGTGCAAGAATTTTTAGCCTAAAAGATATTTCTAACAAACTATATGAGATATGTATATATATGTATATGCTAATGTATAGTAAACAGCACACAAATTTTGCTATTGTTTTTCTTTCGACTTCTCTTTAAACTTGACCTATTTCTTAGTTTGATTCTAATTTACTTGAATATGAAATATCTGCTTCAGTGAGTTCAACAGATTTTTAAAAAAATGTCTCCAGAGATGAAACTAATTTCAGCCACTTAAAAAAATAATTACAGTAAACCTTGAGGCCAACAGAGCTAATGTTACACAGTACCCAACACAGTTATTGACTATTTCTAATAGACACAACAGAACCAAGAATTGAGTGTCTAGCACTCCCGGAGTCCTGAGAACATGACATCATCTCATGCACTGAGACTTTTTTGGCTAAAGAACAATGTGAGCAAGGAGGGCAGTGAGCTTCAGCGGTGAGCTTGTCTTGTAGTAGTGATTTTGGTGGTTTTTATAGTCTCTGTCTGCTGCCTGGGGGGTGGCGGGTTGATTTTGAATAGTTAAATATAGAAGTGAAATCCATGAATCACAAAAGGAGGAAGTAGATACAGGATTATCTTTTGTGGCATTTTTATAGAAAAGTCTTCCTTTGAGATAATATTATTTAGTAACAGAGGGTCTTAGCAACCAAAAGATGGGTTAAGATAGAGACATGGCTACAGCCAGACAGTAATTGGCCCGTGAGGCCACTGACCCTAACTATCTTAAACTGCATCAGCACCTATCTTAGATTAGGTGTTAAATAGAGAGATTAACTGTGCGCATAGAAGGCAAAATCTGAGATAAAATGAGAGAATAAGAATAAAATTATATTGTGAGGGTTGTTGACTTCCCATGAAGCAGTAACAGGCTTACTAAATATAAGTCAAGATGTAGTAACTACCCCACAAGTAGTTCTAATATATAATATGTCTCAGGAGTTGGAGAGATGACTCAGTGGTTCTTACAAAAGACATAGGTTCAGTTTCCAGGACCCATATAATAGGTAGTTTACAACAATCTAACTCTCATTTCATGGGCTCCAACACCTGCTTCTGGGGCACCAGGCGCACACACACACACACATACAAGCAATAAAACACATTAGAAATATTTCTCAGTGTCAAACAGAGAACCAGTGGGGTTTCTTTCAATATTTACTAAAACAACATTCTCAAACATGTTTTCAATGCACATTCAAAGTTGAAGTTCAACTTGTAGTTTTCTACACAAGATACTGTTAAATAATGCTAATGCTTTTTGTGTGTGTGTGTTTTGTTTTTCGAGACAGGGTTTCTCTGCATTGTTTTGGAGGCTGTCCTGGCACTCACTCTGTAGACTAGGCTGGCCTGGAACTCACAGAGATCCACCTGCCTCTGCCTCCTGAGTGCTGGGATTAAAGGTGTGCGCCACCAATGCCCGGCCAAAATGATGCTTTTTAAATAAGACAATTTCAGAAATGTCTTTGAGGCGTAGCCTGCAAAATCAAACAATGCTGATCTTAAACGGGAAGCAGCCAAGTGGCTTGTGGTCACACACCCCCCCCCTCTAGATACAATCACTCTAAACCCTCCGACTTGTGCTACAAGAGGGAGAGTTTTCTCCTTTAGCTTAGTCCCTTCCCCCACACCCATTTCTCAACATAGCAAGATGACTGTCGTTAAGTTTTCTGTTTTTCTTACTGCTGGGCTGGGCCGGGTTCCATTATTGTACGTTGCTTCTAATAGAAACTTTGTTGTTGTTGTTTCTCCCCCAGAGTTAATAATTGCCTTTTTGGTTCTCATTTGCATAGTCCCCAGTACATTTGTCGTGGTGCTCAGGGCTGTGGGTACACAGGTACACACTGTCTGCACCCAGGGAGTTCTTTGATGTGTTACACCATATGCACGGCTGGGAAAGTGTCACCCCTGCACGGCATCAGATTCTATTCTCATCTCTGTACTTCCATTCTTTACTTTCAGAAGCACCTCTGTTAGCACCGTCCATCCACAGGACCCACTGCCGGCTGTCTCCTCAGGGTTCTAGCGAATTTTGTCATCTCCCTTTGGTGCTGGAATAACCTATTTCCCACATCCCATGGGCTCTACCCCCACTCCCATTAGCTTTGACAGAATATATCTGCCCCAATAAAGGTGTGAACTTGGTATATTTTATGGGTTTGAAATTTATTCCTTTTCAATTATTTTAAGTTTACGCCTGATTGACAGGCTTGACCAGTATAGAACGTGGGCCAAGTTACAAGATGGCATCATGGGTGATGTCACATTGCTTTCATGCTTCTATTTCACTAATTAGAACTTTACTGTTATTCTGATGCTAAATCATTGGAACATGATGTGCTTTTAGTCTCTGAAATCTTTAAGAATTCTGTCCTTGTTGGGGTTTGGTGGGGGTGGAGGTGGAGGTGGGGGAGGGGGAGATTCAATGCCCTGGACTGGAGATGGTCATTTTTTGTCCTGTGGTGCTCGGTGATATATGGGCTCTTTGATCTGGAGGTTCATTGCCCTCAACACTGCAACACACTCCCTGATTTTCTTTTCTTTGATAACCACATCAGTTCCCTGCTTTCACAATGTCTAGTTGTGAAGGATGGATTTCCAGGGTGGTCTTTATGGTGGATGTGATCAGCAATGCATTCTCATTAGGCAAAAGACAAAGAGCAAGTAAACTCTAATAAGCTCAAAATGTTGCTGTTTTAGAGTTTATTCATCCATGTAATGAAAGAAAAGCCCCTACAAGTCTGGTAAAAGGAAAACCGTATAGTAGTAAACACTGTGGTATACTACTATACAATGATCAATAGCCAGTATCAATGTAGCTATCTACGTAAGTCCTATTAACGAATTTCTACTTAGCCCTCACTATAATACTTCCAGGCAGATCATCTGAGTTCTCACTTTTTGATTATGTCAACTTTGGTAGGTGAGCCAAAGGTCCCTGCAAAGTTAAAGTGTCCTCTCGCAACAAACACTCTTTCACCATCGCCGTTCTGTAAAATCACTGCTTAACTGTATCTTTGCATAGCACAGATCAGTTAAGAAGAGCCTGCTGGCCGGGCGGTGGTGGCGCATGCCTTTAATCCCAGCACTCGGGAGGCAGAGGCAGGCGGATCTCTGTGAGTTCGAGGCCAGCTGGACCAATAGCCTCCAAAACAATACAGAGAAACTTTGTCTCGAAAAACCAAAAGAAAAAAAAAAAAAAAAAAAAAGAAGAGCCTGCTGGAGAGCCGGCTCAGAAGCTAAGAGCACTTGCTGCTCTTGCAGAGGACCCAGGTTCAGTTCCTAGCATCCACATTAGGAGGTACACAACTGTCTGTAACTCTAGCTCCAGGGAACTCTATGCTTCTTGACTCTGTGGGCACATACATGCATTATACCCTCATAGATACACAGGGACACCCGCCCCCAAACACACACAGTTAAAACAAAAATAAATCTTAAACCAACAACAAACAACAAAAGAGCCTGACTCCAAAGTAGAATGCTAATCACCCCATTTCACTTCATATTAGTAAACCATTTGAATGAAATTAAGAATTCCTGGTTTCAATATGAGCAAGCACAGTGCTGTCATGTACGCTCAGAGACACGTCACCCTTGTTTTATACACAAAGCAACCAAGGCACACATAAATTAGCAAACTGCTTATGGTGACTTCAAAAGTCACAGTCAGCACCTTCTGGTTGTGATATCGTTTTTTTGTTTTTTTGTTTTTTTCCCATATACCACACGCTAAAATCAGTTGTACTATGCGATTGAAAATAAACCACACCAATTACTACATGCAAAGGAGCCCAAGAGCCAAAGCGCCAGTCTCTGGAGAAGGCTGGTTCAATAGGTAACTTGGCTAGAGAGAACAGCTATAACATTAGCGACTCAGAACAAACTTTTTACATGCTGTATTTTGAATAACCAGTTACCTCAAATTGGTTGAAGTAGAGGTGCAGAAGGAAGCCAGAAATCCTAGCAAGGCAGTGCACAGAGAGAGAGAAAGAGAGGGAAAGAGAGAGAGAAAAAGAGAGAGCAAAGACACAGAGAAAAGAATCATCATCTTTACTTAAGGTAATTTAACAATACTATTTCAAGATTACAAGGTGGGAAACTGTACCACAAAATGACATTTGCTGTTATGTTTTATTTGTTAGCTTCCTCTAATTTCATAATAAATTAAGAGCTTTGAACTCCTAAGTAGCACAGAAAATGAAGTGTTAAAAATATCATTAATATTACCTACTTGTCTATACAAGTGCGAGAATAAGTATAAAATAGAGTCCTGTCAGTTTTACAACCATCTAAAATAAAAGTGGCTACCTTTCTGTATGGGCTGATGGGAAAGCCAAAGATGACAAAGGGAAACTTACTTTCACTGCTGCTGTGACAGCAGCTGTGGCTGCTAAATTCAAACCTTGCCGTCCGAAGTTCACCATTGTCTCATAGCCTTTTTCCTTTGCTTGGACAATATAATCATCAATTTCCTGGGGGTAAACAGTTAACAATAAGATCAGGTGAGGCCACGAGTAAAAAAATAAAATAATTAAGCTGGGTGTGGTAGTGTATGCCTTTAATCTTCCTCTGGAGAGAAAGATCTTTGAGGCTAGCCTGGTCTACATAGGGGTTCCAGGTCATCCGGGACCATACTATGAGATCCAGTCTTAAAAACAAAAACAAAAACTGGCAAACTGAAATAAGAACACATCCGTAGATGTTCGTTTATTCAGGCTTTTTTGTCTGTCTGATTATTTTTTTGAGATGGGGGTCTTACTATCTAGCCCTGGCTGGCCTGGAACTGGATATGTAAACCAGGCTAGCCTATAATTCATCGATATGCCTGCCTCTGCCTTCTGGGGTATACACCACCATGCCCTGCTGGTTTTATTTAGAATTACTATTAAGCCTCTTTTCATAACACTGGGTAGGGTGTGGAAATAACTAACATAGCTTACCCTTTCCTTTGAAGAGAGAAGTGGATGAAGGAACTTTCTATATATTAAACTCGCCCCTCTGGTATAAGGCGACAGCAGCCAAATGACAAAAGCAATCTTCAGCTCGTAGTACAGGGGAAACCTAACAGGAAGCAAAACAAAGAAATAATCAGAAAGAAGTATGGTAAGAAGCAAAACAACAAAAATCACGGAAATCGCAAAATCACCTTATCCGTTTGCACACAAGGAAGTTGCTGACGAAGGAAACAATCACAGTGGGACTTATTGATGGGTTCATATCATTAAAACAGAGATGAGTTGACCAAGGACTGCAAGGGTCCTCGTGGGCATCTTGCACAGGACAGCGCCTGAACTGATTACAATGGCTCAAAAAGATTGGGCTCACCATTTGGTCAGGGTAGCAAAGGACTGCCCCAGATGCATGTGACACACCTACAGACAGCAGGGGACAACTTCATCTGTCCCACGTGCACATCGATTCTTTCTCCAAATTCCAATTGCAGACAAAGGAAGAGTATGAAAAATTAGCACGGAAGCAGTCTGGAAATTAGTTAAGGGCCTATGTCCAGCATGGTCGTTCCTATGGGTGGAGTTACCTCTCCAACCCTGGTCCATGAGATCTGACAAGAGATGATGTAAGTCTTAATTGCTCTCTGACACTCTTATCCAGTTCCGCCAACCTTTTGCTAAAGCTTCTGCCATGGAAATATTTCCTTCTACAGCCTTGGTTCTGAATGAAGACATTAAGGGAGCTCAGCCCAGCAAAGCTGCAGCCAAACCCCCACCCCGAGGCCACTAAAGCCAGACAAGGAGGTCTGCTGTTCTGACCCGCTGTGCTTCACAGGGCTGCCTGCCAGCACGCCAAAAGCTAACTCATACACCGTGAGATGACCACTGGGTACCACGATACAGCGAGCCCCAAGTCTGAGTTTTTATGGTAAGGCAGATAAGCAGGGAAGCAGTGAGGAGTGACTACTGTGTCGTCAGCAAATCATCCTGGCCACAGTGCAACTTTATAGAGTGAATGAACTCCCAGTATTGAAAAACAAAACCCCTATGATTGTGTGGATCCATGAAAAGTGTGGGTGATGTATGCTAACACCAGCGGTTCTCACCATCCACCATGAGATCCATATTAAACTCTGGTTGTAAGCCTGTGTGGCAAGCGCCTTTTTAGAATGAAGCACCTGTCAGCCCAACTTTTAACATTCAACATCTTTTACATTTTCAATAATGTAAATAAGCTACACTCCAAATTAGAAAAAAAAAAAAAAAAAACTGTGGGAACTGGAGATGTATCTCAGTTGGTAAAGGGTCTGCCTTCTAATATATGATGGTCTAATCCCCAGCAATGCAGTAAAAAAAAAAAAAAAAAAACACAGGTGGTTCATGCCCGTAATCCTAGCATTTAGAAGGCAGAGGCTGGAGGATCAGGAGTTCAAGGTCAGCCTTGGCTATGTGAGATCATGCCTCAAAACAGATGAGTAAATAAGGAAAGGAAGGAAGGCCTTTGAAACTTGAGACCCCTCGAATGGTTAAGAATCTTGGTTTTGTCAGTTAAAAGCTAAGAGAAGCTGGGTGCAGGTGAATCCCTGTGAATTATGAGGCCAGCCTGGTCCACAAGCCAATTCCAGGCTAGAGATACACAATGAGACCTTGTCAAAAAAAAAAAAAAAATTGAAGTCTGATGGTGCATATTTTTCCTACAAATTTGTGTGATGACATGATAAAATGTTCTATGAGAATTTTAGACTGGGAATAGTATAAAGAAGGCACAAGAAGGAATAGGAAGGGATGGCTGGGTACCTCTAGGTAGGTACCATAGTCTTTATCATCCATCCATCCATCTATCTATCTATCTATCTATCTATCTATCTATCTATCATCTACCTACCTACCTATATATCTATCCATCTATCTGGCTTCATTTAGTAGCTCAGATAAAGAAAGGATAACCGGGTTAATTTCAGCTGCAGTCTATGGCTCATGGGAAGTGGAAACACTGGCAAGATCTCGGGTTTCCACTTTTACAAGGGAGACTTCTCTAATGGCATGGCTGGATGGAGAGGTACGCTGGAATACCACACGGAGATCCGAGTCCTTAAGTGTGGGTCCTCTACAAACTGTGAACTCAATGAGGGAATCAACGTGGTGTAATTACGCCTCGTGTTGCTTTGCTAGAGCCGCCAGGGAGCTGCTGTCGCGTGGGCGGGTGTCCACGTGGCTGCTGACGTGTAGTCTCAATGTTCCTGCCTCAGAGCTCTGGGGCTGGGAAGGGAGGGAGGGCCACGACCAGATGCTGCGGATCGGAGAGGAGTCATTTCGGAAACTATCGAGAAAAACAGTCTGAAGTCATGAGTGTGGAGAGCGGATGATGACAGCCAGGTTCTCTATTTTAAGATGCTGGTGGGAGAGGGAGGTGGGCAGGGCTTAGCACAGCGAGCTGCCTTCATGAGGGCAGGCTCCACAGAGAGCGCTGCTGTCACGAGGAAGACGGAGGAAGAAAACCATGCTGGGTAATTAAGCTGCTTGATCTATTTCTCATGGTGGGAAGCAAGAGCCGGTAAGAACTCAGGACACCTGAGAGCGCCCGAGTCCCTAGGAGTGGTGCACTAACTTACCATACAAGTGTCTGATCAGCCACCGTTTCAATCACAGTATAGAGGGCAAAGACGATCCAGTACATCATCCAGCGAACCTGGAAGTCATAAAAGCATTCGTGAAACAATTGGCTAAGACAACTGCAGGGTCTGGGGCCTCAGCCCTGAATCTCATGCGTCTCTGGATATACACTACACTGGGGTTCAATGCAGAGGACGATGGTCCAGTTTTATGTATGAGTTTGTGGGATGACTACATCATGTGTTTTCAGATACAGGAGTCCACAACAAATCTCTGAGGTCTGGCAGAATGTAACTCAGTAACCAGAATCAAAGAACCATTCACACAAATAAAAGAGTACAAGACATGACAACATCTAATGCTAACTGGTCTGCAGAATTTTTCATTTATCAGGGCTGGAGTGGTTAAGAGTACTGGCTGCTCTTTTAGAGGATCCCGGTTCGATTCCCAGCACCCACATGACAGCCCACAACTGTCTGTAACTCCAGTTCCAGGGGATCTGACACTCTCACATTGGCATACACGCAGGCAAAACACCAGTGCACATAAAATAAAAATAAATCTTAAAAAATAAATTAATAAAAGGGTACATTAAGTACTTTTCATTTATCTGGGTGTGATGATGCATGTCTTTAATCCTAGTGCTGGGAGATAGAAAGAGTAGATCTCTGTGAGTTCAAAGATAATCTGGTCCACATATCAAGCTCCAGGTCAGCTAGAACTACATAGAGAGACCTCACCTCAAATAAATAGATTTTACATTATCATTTTTCCACGTACAGAAATTGTTCACAGACTAGGAACCACCATAGGGCTGTTTACTTGCTTAAATGACAAATCCATAAAAGCAGTTAGTTTGTTTGAGAACCTGAAGTTAGTGTCTGCCTTCACTCCTGTGGGGAAATGTGGACTTCCTGCCTGCTGAACGAGAGCATTCTAGCTGGTCCCCCACTCTCTGCTGTCTTCTGGCACTATATCCTTTCATGGGCAGATGCCAGATTAGTAGCTCTTAAACTCGCTCCCCCTCCCTTTTCATCAAGGCCAGCAGATGCACTTTCTTTCAAGTAGGTTCCGTTTGTTTTTCTTTTTCCTTTCTTGTCTGTTTGCTTGTTTGTTTCCCTGCTCAGCAATATAAGCAAATACACAACCCCACACCGACCACTGGACTTGGGACTGTTAAGTACACAATATAGCAATAATGCCTTCAACCCCTCTAACAACATTATGAGTTGGAAAATGCAATAGCTTCTGCCACAGGTCAGGGAATAGTGGCAGAGAGGTAAAGGGCTTTCTGAAGGTCGCTTTGCAGCAGTGTGGATCCAGGCTGCCTAATTCTGGGATGGGCTAGCCAGCTGGACCATACTCAGATGGAAAACCGGGAGGAGCCCGAGAAAACACACTGCTTCTTCTCATCCACTCCAGTGTCTTGAGAAGCAGTTAGGATACAGTGCTAGGCAAAAAATATTTTTAAAGTTAGCACTTTAATGGGTTGCACTGCTGCCATGGGGGCATCGCTGTCCTAATATGTCCTTATTAACTACTTAGTTTCAAGATAGATGCTTGTTTTGGCTAGTTCACAGACAACATCAAACCGTGACTCAAGGCTAGGGATGTAGCTAGTGGTAGAGGATGTACACACTACAACAATGTCCCTGGAACTGGAGGTACAGCTAGGTGGCTGTGAGCTGTCCCAGGGGTGTCAGAACTGAGCTGGGTCCTCTCCAAGAGCAGTAAGTGCTCTTATCCACTGGGTCACCTCTCCAGCTCTAATGAAATTCTTCTTTTTTAAGACAGGGTTTCTCTGTAGCATTGGAGCTTGTCCTGGAACTCACTCTGTAGACTAGGCTGCCCTTAAACTCACAGAGATCTGCCTGTCTCTGCCTCCTGAGTGCTGGGATCAAAGGCATGCTCCACCACTACCTGACATGTAATTTTTTTTTAAGAAGAAGAAGGGTATTTCTTTGTAGTTAAACTAAACCATCACCAAACAGCAAACTATGACATCATCAGTATATTCTAGACTTCCCCCTGTGGTACTGAATAGTATTTTATTGTTGTTTTTTTTTCCTTAGGTCTCACATTGTAGCCCAGGTTGGCTTCAAACATGTGACAATCCTCCTTCCTGGGCTTTCCGAGGTTACAGAGTCATCATGCTAGCACTGGCCATACTTTTATATAAAGTAAAACCCTATGGTTTGTATTTGTCCTTTGTGAATAAATCCCTTGACAATCTGCTCTTGAGTGTAAGGGGTTTCCTTTTTATCAGAAATATGGGCAGTAAAGGTAACCAAACTTAGGCAATAAATAATGTCACTCGATGACGGCGAGCTGTTGTTCATGGGAGCGAACGCAGAGAAGGGTAACCTTGGAAATGTGCTGCCTTAATTTTAACAATAATGGATCTGGTTAGGATTTTACATGAAACGATGACTCAGCAAAGCTTTTAGAAAAACTGTGCCTCAAGGCCACCCGGCTTCTGTTTAAGGTTTTTCCCAGAGGAAATACCAGAAGTCAAGGTTAAAAAAAAAAAAAAGCAGTTCATAGTTTTCATATTAGATGAAAATACCAATAATAAAATGCAGCATTAGAATTAATATTCGTGATTTCTGGGAAAACCATCACCTTGACTGTCCTATACTGTGTACAGACCCTTCTGTGTCTGTAGAGATTGTCCCTCAAACTCAAACCCTGCAAATACAAAGCCTGTTGCTGTGCAAGTCTCAACTATCCAGTAGCTTAATATTTACCAGTAACCAATGTATATCCTCTTGTATACATTAAATTGTCTCTAGGTTACTCATGATATCTAATATGATGCAAATTTTTCCCTCCTCCCTCCTCTTTTCTGCAGGGTCTTCCATTGATCATCCAGCTATGGCCTTTCAAGTGGTGACGTCACAGCTGTGTGTTAGCAGCTCTATAACCACTTACCGACCACAAAAGAGGCAATATGTACACCCATAAGCAGTAAGTCGAATACACACACACACACACACACACACACCTTTGACTTATCTTTCATACAAAACATAATGTAGTTAGTTCTTAATGACTGAGGTGCCATCATTAGCAATGACATGAACTGATACAGTGGTATCCAATCTTATTACCTATTTGTCATAGGAAAAGACACAAGTATGGGCTGGTGAAATAGCTCAGGAGCTTGCCATTAAGCCTGATGACCTGATTTTGATCCCTGGTATCCACATGGTAGAAGACGAGAAGGGTCTCCTGGCCGTCACATGTACTCTGTGTCACAAAGAGGAACAAGTATACACACATGCAAATAAATAAATAAATAAATGAAATTAAAAAAAAAAAAGACAAGAGCCAGGGGGGTGGTAGCAGTGGAGAACACCTTTAATCCCAGCAGTTGGGAGGCAGAGGTAGACAGATCTCTGTGAGTTGAGGCCAGTCTGGCTCGTCTATAGAGTGAGTTCCAGGACACCCAAGGCTACACAGAGAAACCCTGTCCCGAAAATCAAAAAGAAACAAACCAAACAAACAAAGAAAGAAGAAAACAAGAGACACATAGCCAACAGCTTCAGCCCACAGGGTTTTAATATTTTAATGAGGCAACAATGATATTGAAGTATAAGAATACTATGAGAAGGACAAGAATAATCTAAGGAAGGTAGGCAGAAGAAAACCTCCAAGGAAGAAGAAGCAAGCGTGTATGCTCTTGCTAGGACAAAGGGAAAAGGAAGTGAAAACTTGGCGGTGTAGGGAAATAGGTAAGAGGGCTGAAGGAGGTAAGCACTTCCCCTGCTTGGGGCCAGAGTGCGGCTCATTTGTTAGGAGCGGTGTGCTGGCTCTGAGAAGAACCAGGCAGTTTCTCTGTGCAGCCCTGCCTGCCCTGGAACTTGCTCTATATAGACCAGGCTGGCCTTGAACTCAGAGATCCAGCTGCCTCTGCCTTCTGAGTGCTGAGATTAAGGGCTTGTGCCACCACCACCTGGTTTAGAAAAGCCGCTTTCATGAGTAGCAAAAGATGCTGCCTAGGAAAGGCTGGGTCAGATACTGAGCAATGATGCCTTCACCCGTGTGGAGCGTTAGTGAGCTGTCTAGGGCAATGATAGGGGGGTTTATGAAGGCAAAGCTGCTGAGTGCCGGGCTCCTCAAGTCCGCTTGCAGGTGTGGGGGCTGAGTATCCAGTTCTCACCCGCAGAGTGTGAGCTGGGACAGTGGATGTCTACCTACAGGTCTTCTCTAGTTAGTTAGCAGGGAGCAGAGTAGCCTTGGAGGCTGTGTGCTGAGGGCGAGCAGAGTTCTTAATAGCTGTAGGAGGAAGAGTCCTGGCTGGTCTTGCTTCATGATGGGCTGGCACAGGACATACAAACCCCATATTCCTTCTGTCACCGCATACTTTGTTGCATGGTATGGTCAAAGCATCTGGCTGCCATTCTCATCTGTGGGGACTGAGAGGCTGGGGCCACCATAGAAATGGTTCTAGAACTAGCTGAGCACCCACCAGGGAGCTATTGTGGGCTGGCCGGGTCCCACCTAATGCCTGGTTAGTAGTGGCTGGTGCAATGGCTGCAGTGACGGAGATGAGAACTGTTTCCTGAGCGCTGCTGCTGTTGGGAAGCCGCTGGAGGGTAGGAAGAGGGACAAGCTCACACAGCATACTCAAACAGCCAGAGGCAAAAGAGCCTGAATTATGACTGGGATCCCTTGGAGGTGTGGCTTCTCACTGAGTTTGTTAACTCTCATCTAGCATTGTCCATGTTTTGTTACTTTAGCAGCATTACCCTTCCCTCCCATCATCTCCACTGGGCAAAACAAACAAACAACAAACAAAACCAAACCACCCCAAAAAAGCAAAAGAAAATAAATAAACACACAAACACACACACACACACTCTCTCTCTGTCTCTCTCTCTCTCTCAAGAGCATACACACACAGGTGTGGTCATTTGAGTCCACAATCCCAGAGCTAGGGGAGCAGAGACAATCAGTTCCCTGGGTTGGCCAGCCAGCCTGGCTGAATTGGTGAGCTGTGGGTTCAGACAGACAGACTGTCTAAAATCCTTTTTAGAAAGTAGAAAGGAAAAGAGGAAGGCAAGCATCCCAGTCCTGAGCCCCATGCTCAGCCCCAACAGAACCCCAGAATCACTCAGATATCAAAAGAAAGCCATTTGCCAAGGAAATAAACCCCTAATTAGGCAAGTTCTTTTAAAGATTAGGGAATCATCTGTGACATGAAACCACAGTACCTAAAGTGACATTCTGGTTACACAGTGCACGGGCAGACGTTCCTTGTCAGCGAGCCAGCACTTGCTTTATTATTGTTCCAAATCCATAAGGTTTTGATAAGCCTTAGCATTTCAAAAATCCAGACAGTCATGTGATGGGAGTTCTTTACTCTCCCAGAGGAATTAGAGGACATTTAAAGCCTGAGCAGTACAGTAAAATGAACATAGCCAGAGGCAAAATGTACTATCAGAAGACCATGCTCCATTTAATGGGAACTCATTTACATTATCCTGATGCCAAAAGAAATGTGGGTTCATTTCACGGATCTTTTAACGTTTTTCAACAAAAGAAGTTTTTATGCTCTACATGCTTAGGAAAAAAAATTATGACGATCCCAGGATAAACAAACACAGGAACTGTAAGCGTTGTAATTGTTTTGAACCTCCCTCCCCAAGTCCCACTGCAGAAACTGATAGTGGGGACAGTGGGACACAGACCCACAAGTGTGGGGGTGGGGTGGAGACCACCTTCTGGTTTGCAAGCACATGCTAAGGGTTTTAAGAGCCATGCATAATGGTAAGGGCACAGTAATTGAGAAATGTTTTCCTGGAGGCTGGAGAGATAGACGGCTCAGCGGTTAAGGGCTTTGACTATTCTTCCAGAGGACCCTGGTTCAATCCCAGCTCCCACATGACAGCTCACAGCTGTCTGTAACTCCAGTTCCTGGGGACCCCAGCACCCATGGCAAAACACCGATGCACATAAAATAAAAATTAATAAAAAAATGTTTTCCTTAAATCGTTCCTTTGTATGACTTGTTCTTGCTATGTCATTACTAGAGTGGTATTATAATAGCAACAATGGTAATATATTAAATGATACAACTGTACTAACTTACAGTGTGTGATTAGAAAAACCAAGTTGATAAGTTAATTTGACAAATATTACTTAGGGTCTATTGTGCACAAAGCCTTTGACATAAAAGAGTCATAAACTATTGTGGCAAGGTTTTCCTGTTCCCAAGGAGCCTTCATAGTAGGATATGAATGTAAGAAGATATATAATTAGGATAGGCAGTTTAACCCACTTATAACTGCTAAGATCTTTATATACTATGTCACTGTTTTGTCTGAATGAAACTTACTTCTTAGGGAAAAGGCTTTCCTAGTTATTGTCCTCCCTCCCCGCAAAAGTCAAAGGTCATTCATAAATCTATGCATTGTGGTTGGCTTATGTAACACCTGTTGCCTCAGTCATTTCATTCAGTGGGAGGGATGAAACCTGTCCTCATCGTCCTCTGCCTGGAAAAGCAGGCACGGAACAATCCTACTGAACAACTTCTATTTTCTGGGGCATGGTCTGTAGGCCAGGCAGGCATGGAACTCAACTAAGTAGTCAAAGAGTAATGACAACCATCCTGAACACTGATAATATAGGAGCCATCAGGTCTCTCTGTCTCTCTCTGTCTCTCTCTCTCTCTCTTAGACAGGGTTTCTCTGTGTGATATCCTTGGCTGTCCTGGAACTCGATTTGTAGACCAGGCTGATCCCGAACTCACTGAGATCTACCTGCCTCTGCCTCCTATGCTGGGATTAAAGGGGTGTTCGGTCACTGCTTGGCCTGGCTACTTTCTCAAAATTTAAGGTCTGGGATCCAGTAGGAAGAGAAGGCCTAGTGGGTAAAGTACCTGCTTTGTAGTGCATGGGTAATGACCTGAGTTCCAGCCTTGGATCCACATAAAGGTGGGAGGAGACAATTGACTCTATGAAGTTATCCTTTGATCACTACATGCTCACTGAGGCACATATGTGTCCACACATAGACATATCATGTGTGGACACAATAATAATAAGCAATAATGAAAAGAAAGTAAGGTCTTAACTGATAAGTCTCAAACAAGTAACTATTAGCTGTTAGTGGGCAGTTTATAGCACACAAAAGTGATTATTTTGCCATTTTCCACATTATCAAGACATTAAGACACTTCCTAACCTTTCTTAATTACAGATTCATTGAATCAGAGCTACCAACGCTGGTCTTCAAAAACATACCCAACAAGCCATGAACCTTCCCCCCACTTATGCCTAATGATTTCAATTATAACCACTAAGTAAACCCAGAGCATAAATGCTAAAATATGCTCCAATGGGAAAAAAAGAAGGGAGAAAAAAACAAAACAACAACTTTGCTGAATCTAAAAAGAAATAAACAGTGCTGAATTTCAGACCACCCAAGGAGAACTTTATTTTCTGGCCATTGTTAGTTACTCAGTTGGGTCAATCCTTCCAGAGTACTGTGTATACCACATTTCAGAAGGGATGGAGAAATTCTAGGATCAGGATTCCTCGGAAAACAGTATGGGGTTGAAAGAGATTTCTTCTGTTTCATGAACAATTATGCAATAATTTGGTTATTTCACAACAATTTTCTCCCCCTTTAAAACAAAGAGGAACAAAATGTGAGAAATCAAATAGAAGAAACTCCCTCCTTTATTCAACCCAGATGGCTCTGCTGTGGGTTTTTTCGCAGAGCTGTTCCAAGTTAGAGGCATGGCTGGAAAAAACTAGTGCAGTTAGATTTCATGTGGGTAGAGGCTGAGTCTGAACGTGTGGAGCCTGTCTGTTCTTTCTTCGCTCGTTGACATGGGCTCCTGGGACAGAACACAGGTCACCAGCAAGTCCATTTACCTGTTGAGCTATCTTGCCAGCCCTGAACATCAGTTTTGAACAGACAGAATGTGAGTTTAAAAGGTTAGGGTTGCCTTTAATCCCAGCACTCAGGAGGCAGAGGCAGGCAGAGGCCAGCCTGGTCTACATAGTGAGTTCTGGGACAGCCAAGGCTACATGGAGAAACCCTGCCCCTAAAAACCAAAACTAAATAATAATTAAAAAAAAGGTTAGAGGTGATCTGGGCTTCCTCTGTCTGGAGGTAGGTCTCTGCCTGTTCTGTCTTAGACTAGTGCTTCAATTGCTGTCACTCAGCTTGACTCCTGTTTCAGAGTTCAAGGCAGCAAGAGTAACCTGCAGTTTCTGGTTATCACCACCCTTGCCTTACAGAAGCCCCTGATTTTTTGAAGGATCAAGCTGCATGTAATACAGCTACATCTGGTGCCCAAGTGAACCAAGACAGAGACAGACGTTTGTGTCATCGGATTACAGTGGCCTCTCCAGGGCCAATGAGTTACAGGAGCCCTGTGTGTTTCTTCCCCAAGCTCCTCAGAGTCTGAGAAACTCAAGAGAAGGAAAAGTGCAGAAATGTCTCAAAAGTAGATGACAATCAATTTAAAAAGTGTTGAAAACAAGATGCAAAATTAGGAACGGCTTCAGGAACCTGCTCCCAGCAGCACATGGGAAGGAAAGGGTGGCTTCTCAGCCCCAAGATAACTCTTTCCATTGTGCTGGCTGGGAATTCACGCTGCCTTCCCCCCTCGCCCCGCCCTTTTTATTCTTTGTTTAAAGTCTTCTTGACTTATTTGGGATAATACGTATTTACAGGAGAAGAGACACCGTTCTTTTAAACACTGTATAGAATTTCTCAGGGTTTTAAATGGGAAGCAGCCGACTCCACAGAGAGGAGTGGAGTCAGTCAGCTTTGCTCCCATGAAGGCTGTCACCCCGTGGTCCTCGCTTCCGTGACATTCTAACATCTTGAACCACTATTCTCCTTATCTGAGTCACCCCAAGGGGTGGTTCTACTCTACAAGCATTTCTATCTGAGAGAACCAAGGACCACACCGGGGCAGGGTCAAGACTCTAGGGCAGTGGTTCTCAGCCTTCCTAATGCCGTGGCCCTTTAACACAGTTCTTTGTGTTGTAGTGACTCCCCTCCCCCCCCAACCATATAATTTTATTTTCATTGCTATTGCATAACTGTAATTTTACCACTGTTATGAATGTAATGTAAAATCTTGGGGATGGATGATAGAAATTTGTCAAAGGGGTCATGACCCATAGGTTGAGAACCGCTGCTCTAGAGGCAATAACTGCACCCTCAGGCCAGCCTCAAAATAATGGAAACCAGGGGGAAATTTGATTCAACTTGAACTGTGTGGTTAGCTGTGTTAAAATGTTTATTATATTCAGAGTTGTTAATTAATTGACATGTTTGTAAAACAAATATTTTCCACGGAGATGTAAGATAACAGGATTTACTATGACGTTTTCATATACAGGTATATTGTGCCTTGTTCACATTCACTCATTACCTTTTTTTGCCTCCTCTCCCCTGACTTCTTTCCTCAAAAATTCCTATTTTCATCACACACACACCCTGCAAAGTTAAATCTAGATTCTGCTTATGAGAGAAAACATGCATATTTACATATAACGTTTTAAAAATTAATAGTTTTTCTCCTAGCTGTGGATTACAATCTCCAGAGGGGGGTTGGGGGGTGGGATGCAGAGATGGCTCAGTGGTTAAGAGCTCTGGCTGCTTTTCCAGAGGACCCGGGTTCAATTCCCAGCACCCACATGGCAGATCACAACTGTCTGTAACTCCAGTTCCAAGGGATCTTACACCTTCACACCAATGAACATAAAATAAATTTAAATACACCATTAAAAAAAAAAAAGATCTCCAGAGGGGGCGGGGCTTGTGATATGGTTCAGAGGGCAAAAGTGCTGTCATGCAACCCTGAGGACCTGGGCTCAATCCTGGAACCCACGAGAAAAGCCAGATGCAGCTGCAACTCCAGCACTTCTACTGTGAGTTAGGAGTCAGAGAAGGGAGATGACGTCAGAAGTTTCTAGCTAAGGCAGTTCACAGCTCAGTGACACAAACAAGAGAGACCCCACCTCAGGAACAAGGCGGAAAGAACCAACCTAGAGAAATCCTCTGACCTTCACATGCTGCCGTCTCTTTGTCTGCCTGTCTGTCTCACACACACACACACACACACACACACACACACACACACACACACACACACACACACCTCCCTCAGCACAATATGCAGAGAGGGTAGCCAGGCATTTAAAAAGCACAATCCACATATGCTTTGGATGTGGGTCAGAGTTCAGCCCACGAACAGATCCCTGGCTTTACTTGAGAGCTGGCTGGAAACACAGAATCTCAAGCCCAGGCCAGACCTACTATACTAGTATCTGCATTTTAATAAGATCCCAAGGGAATGCATGCAGTCGCTGAAGCCTAACAGCACTACCGTGGGAGGCTACTCCACACAGTTCTCAGAATACCAACTAGAGCGAAGGGCAACACTCTTTGGAACACTGACAGAAGGACTTCAGCTTTGGAGAAAAGGGCAGCATGGTTTCCTGAGATAACTAATGCAATCATTTAAAACACAATCGGACTTTCAGATCGTTATTTATGGATACCATCGCTAAAATAAAATTAAAAGCCCAGCATGGTGACTCACCTGCCTGGGACTATAGTCCCAGAGTCTGAAGCCTGAGGCAGGAGTATATCTCTGACTTTGAGGCTAACCTGGGTTACATAGCTTACTATGTACACAGCTTGATCTACGAAGTTAGATCCTGTCTCAAAACAAGCAAACAAATAAAATGACCACCGCTATCATAAGGCTCAAAAACGTAGACGAGCCTCTGGCTGCTAGCCCAGCTCTCAGGGGACTGTTTGTGGTAGCCATCAGCAGATGAGAGCTTTGCACAATGGCGGAAGGGCAGCACCTCAGGTTCGTCTATCCCGAGTCCATTAAGAATATTCTGCTGTCTCTCCAGCTAAGAAACATCTAAGCAGTCTGGAACTATTCAGATATGGACAATCGATGAAGGCCCTCTCCCAAGGAGAAAGTCTGGGGTTGTGGACAGAACTAAGTTGGTACAGTGCTTGCTTAATGTGCATGAGGCCCTGGGTTCAGTATATAGAACTGCACACATAAACCAGGTGTGTAGGCCTACATCTCTGACCTCAGCACTAAGGAGGCCAGCACTTAGGCAAAGTCCGAGGTCACCCTTGGCCGAGTTTCAGACTAGTCTGGGCTATATGGGTCCTCGTTGTCACCAAATAAAATCTGCTGACATCAGATCTTCGTTTGGAAGAGACCTGCTGGAAACCTCTGGAAGCCACCGTGGTTCTGTGAAACAGATTTCTCAACTCAGTCCTTATCTGTGACTTTTGAGTAGCTTTTCCCTCTTTACCTGAAGAGCCGGGATATGTGGTGGGTTTTGTTTATTTGTTCCTGTTTTTAAAGCGATTTCTTTGTTTTTACTTAATCATTCTGACTGCCAAAAGTAGGACATGATTTCAGGGAAAACATATTTTGGTATGTTTGAGATTTCTGAACAACTGTTCCAAAGGATTTCCTCTCCTGACATTTCCATTCCCATGATGCTTCTTGTGTGTCCTTCAAGCTGTATGTACCAGGTTTTGGAAAGACCTGACTGCTCTTAGTGGACATCTTCAGGGACAGCTCTGGCTTCTGTGTTTTTAAAAGACCTTGTACAATATCAGGGCAATCTGGCTGGCAATCTGATTAACTGCAGCCATAGCTACAGAATTGATGTGTCTAAAACTACAGAAGGAAGCCAATATCTTAGCATTCAAATGACAGTTTCTGGTATTTGTGAAGAAAAAAGATTTCACTGCATAAATAATGTGATCTTCAGCTGAAAAGAACAAAAGCCAGGTACATATGATACAATCAGGAACTATCTCATTAAAAAATAAAAAAAGATTTATTTTCATTTTATGGGTTTATGTATTTTCCTGGCATATGTGTGTTCCCCCCATACTACAGTGCCCACAGAGGATGGTCAGGTCCTCAGATCCCCTGGAACTGGAGTTACAGGTCGTTGTGAGCTGCCGCAAGGGTGACAGGAACCAAACCTGGGTCCTCTGTCAGATCAGCAAGTGCTCTTAACTCCTGCGCCACCCCTCCTACCCTCATTTATCTCGGTTTTTTAGGAATAAAGCATTTCTGTAATAAAAATTTTAAGTAGTTGAGTGTTTTCCAAGTTTAGCACTTAAATTTCTTGCTTCTCAAATCTCTCCTAATCTTTTCCCCATCTTCCCTCTTGCAAGTGTTTTTGTTGTTGTTTTGAGATAAGGTCTAACTATGTAGCTGAAGCTGGTCTAGAACTCATGAATCTCCTACTTCAGTCTCCCATTGATGACTCAGGCACGTTCCATCATACCCAGGGTCTGCGGTTTGTTTTATTAAGCTTATGCAAGTCAACAATTCTTAGAAATATTAATTCCCTGGGTTTTATGCCTTTGTTTGACTGTTTAACAACATCCTGCTTCTCTTACAGGGTCTTCTGTTTGTTCATCTATTTACAGATAGAAGCTTGCCATGGAGGCCAGGCCTTCCTCAAATTTCCGATCCTCCTGCTCTGGCCTCCTGAGTGAGGGCTGGGATTACAGGTGTGTACCTCGAGGCACGCCTTTTAATTCCTGGTATGTTTTACTTTGTTAGTCGACATTTCATTCCTTTTTTAAAAGTGATGCTTGAAAACTATCATTCTGGAAAAAAAAACCTGTGATGTTTATTATCATTTCTTCTTTTTAATTGGTCCACTCCACACTTGCTCTTTCTCCCTCTTCCCTTCCCTTCCCTTCCCTTCCCTTCCCTTCCCTTCCCTTCCCTTCCCTTCCCTTCCCTTCCCTTCCCTTCCCTTCCCTTCCCCTCCCTCCCTCCCTCCCTCCCTCCCTCCCTCCCTCCCTCCCTCCCTCCCTCCCTCCCTCCCTCCCTCCCTCTCTGAGTCTGATCCACTGTCTTCTGGTGGGGAGGTTATAGTTTCAGAACAGAGATCGGGCAGGCAGAACACTGGCTGCCTTTGAATATATTTCTTCCTGAAGTGAGGGTGGAGACAGAAGTTTTTTGGTTGTTAGAGCTTTTGTGTTTTAAAGTATCCCATCACTAGGGATTAGGGTGGAGGTGGCTAGGCCTCTCTCCAACTTCTTAGCAACATTTCCTTTAATGGAAACGACTGTTTCTGCCTCTGCTTTAAAGTCCATTTCCACTGACACTACAGTTGGTAATGCCCTGCCTGCCTATTAGTGGAAATCTGGCCCAGTGTCTAGGTGTAGTGTGACTGCAGGACTGATCTGTCGAGGTTTCCCAAGCATTTTCTTTGGGAGCTAGGACAGGCTGCAGCTCTAGGAGCGTGGGAAAGCTCAACTGACTTCACAGAGGCCAAGAGTTTCATTAATTGGCGTCCTAAAACTGTAGGAGAAACTATCTTGGGTCCTCTGCAAGAGTAGTTAAGTGTTCTTAACCTCAGCGCCAACTCTCCAGCTCCAGTTACAGAATCTTCTTCACACTTAGCAGTGGTCATGAATATAAGGCTCTTGATTATGACAGTATCAGTGACATTAACAGAGAAGCTACACACACACACACACACACACAGCTATATATATTCATATATACAAATCAATATACATATTGATATGTACTATACACAAATAAATCCGACATATCAAAAATCAGGTTTGCAAAGAATAACTGTCACCTAATTTAAATAAATTTAATTCACTGAAGGATATTGTGTTGTCCCAAGTTTGCTGACACTGATTTATTTATGAAATCTTAGTTCATACAGCAGGGTGGTAGTGTCACACGCCTTTAATCCCAGTACTCAGGCAGCAGAGGCAGGAGGATCTTTGAGTTCGAGGCCAGTCTGGTCTACAGAATGAGTTCCGGCACAGCCAAGGCTACACAGAGAAACCCTGTCTAGAAAAACCAACAAAATAAAACAAAATCGTAGTTCATGGACTGGGGTATAGCTCAGTGGCAGCGTGTTTGTCTAGCATGTGTGAGACCACGGGTTTGAGCTCTAGCACTGCAACAGTAAACAAATAAAAAATGCTAGGACACCTTTAGTCCTAGCATTTGGGAGGCAAAGGCAGGCATGCCTCCCTCTATGAGTTTCGAGGCCAGCCTGATCTACATAATGAGCTCCAGGACTATACAATGAGACTATCAAAAAGCAAACCAAAAAAAAAAAAAAAAAACCAACCCCCCCAAAACTAGACTTAATAACTAAAGATATTAATTTTTTTTTTTTGGTTTTTACAAGACAGGGTTTCTCTGTATTGTTTTGGAGGCTATCGGTCCAGCCCGGCCTCGAACTCACAGAGATCCGCCTGCCTCTGCCTCCCGAGTGCTGGGATTAAAGGCGTGCGCCACCACCGCCCGGCTCTAAAGATATTCATTTAAGCAGCTAATACTAAATTTTAAAATAATTTTCAAGGGCTAGAAAAAGTGTGTTTTACTTTAGACCCATTTTCTAACAAGTGATACTTATAAGTGAATCCTAATGATGTGTGTTATCTGATACTATACAGCGGCGGTTCTCCACCTTCCTGATGTTTAATACAGTTCTTCATGCTATGGGTGACCCTCCCCCACCATAAAATTATTTTCACGGCTACTTCATAACTGTAATTTTGGTACTGTTATGAATCATGATGTTAATATCTGATATGCAGGACACCTGTTATGCGACCCCCGTGAAAGGGTTGACACCAACAGGCTGAGAACTCCTGTCGTCACAGACTGATTCAACGGCAACACCCTGATCACCAAGCCAATTTGAAAATCTGGGATGTTAGAGTACACACATTTAATTCCCATCCCTGTGAAAAGCCTTTTTAAAAAAAGAAAGGAATCATTTACTCGTGTGTGTGTGTGTGTGTGTGTGTGTGTGTGTGTGTGTGTGTGTGTGTGTGTGTCTCCACATGCCACAGTGGGCGTGTGGAAGGCTGAGGAGAACTGGTGGGCACTGGTGCTCTCCCTCCACAGTGGGAGTCCCAGGTTGTGAGGCTTGGCAGTGAGGGCCTATCCAATGTGGAACCTTCTGGTCACTTCCAGTTGACTAAAGGTAACAACTAAAAGTAGACTGGACTGCGCCTGGTGGCACATGCCTATTGTTCTTCCTACTCAGGAAACTCAAGCAGGAGGATGAGAGATGTCAGCCTGGACAACATTCTAGGAGAATGCCAAAAGTGTACATCAGAATGCAAACAGATAAGCACGGCTGACAAAACTAATTTTCTCTTAAAAAAAAAAAAAAAAAGAAAAGTCCACTCTAATCACTAGGCTGGTCTTTAAGCTTTCGATACTTTCAATACTCCCATCTTTGAACCAAATGAGAAATATAATGTTATTTTGAAGATTAGGATCAAATCCAGAGCTTGGCCCATTCAGGGAACATTCTACCACTGCTGTACATCCTTTCCCTCACAGGAACATCCGAGTTTGCCTCACAAGGCACCTGGCACACTTGAGTAGGTCAGCTTTACCAGGCAGAGCGCTGGGAACATGAGTGAAGAGAACCCTAGAGTGTGTCTCCCCCTTTAATCTCCACCCTAGAGCTACCAGGCAACTTTGGCCATCACCGAGCTACAAGAACTGTAGCGCCGGCCCTCCGTCTTTCTGATCATTTCTATCACCTAAAAAAAAATGAGGTCACTATCAAAAACCCCACGCAACTTGAGAGTCGTCTTCCTTTGTTCCTGTCCACAGAAAGTCTCTCAAGGGCTGTTCAGCCAGTCTTTTCATTGCTGTTCTCTCCAACATTCTAAGAATAAGAACCCTGGTTTCCTAGAAAAGCTACAGCAATTACACACGATTTGGAAGTAAACACTCTTATTTTCAAGTCTTGAGATGTATGAGCCTGGAAAACTTTGCAAAAACTGTACTAAATCTCCGGTAAGCTTGCATTTCAATTACTGCAAGACTGCGAGTGTCTAAGTAGGCCATATCAGCCACACCATACAGGAAATTATATCCCAGGAAAGCTCTGCTTTAAAAATAGGCAGAGGAAGAAAGGAACGCTGCCAAAATACACTGTGCTCTCCATTTGTTTTGATTTGCACACGGCATCTGTTTTATCAGGTGCAACCTGCCATTTGCAGGCTTTGGGAGGAATGGTAGTAGTCAGGGTGGGAAGAAGTAAATGAGCCCAAAATGTTTGCTTTTAGAAAAAGCTTTTGAAGTAGACGCCGGCAGACTTTATGTCAGGACTAAATATCACAAAGACACTGGGTCTGGAGATAAGTGCTGAGAAGGGGCTTGCACATGCCCTAACCCAGCAGAATTCAAGCTGAGGAACCAGACCTGGGTCCACCTAGGAACACACAAGTTCTTGTAAGCACAATTTAGCATTTTGCAGGCACCGAGAAGACAGCTTTTCTGTCACACAAGTTCATTTATTCAAAAGTTCTGACTAATTTACTGTATACCAGCTAGGTACAGAATAGCTCAATTAAAGTAAATGGACCCTTCCCTGTGGTGCTTATTCCAGCTGGAGACAGACATTAAGGGATTCAGCACCAGGCAACATAAAGAGGTGTTGCGATTGTAACAGAGAAATGTAAATAAGGTGATCATCACCAAGAAACTTCCACCCAAAAAACAAAGGGAATTGGACAGGTCTCCCAGTTTAAGCAGGAGAGATAGCTATGTTTGGTAAAATTCAGGTGAACATAAGAAACGCTGTTATCAATCTCCCCCACAACCCTATGAGGAAATACTGAAAGGGCTGTTAAGACTTTTAAAAAATTTTACAGAACTTTCAGTTTTAATTTTTTCCTGTTGTTTTTGAGACGGTTTCTCTGTGTAGCTCTAGCTGTCCTGGATCTTGGTTTGTAGACCAGACTGGCCCTGGACTCAAAGAGATCTGCCTGCTTTTGCCTCCTGAGTGCCGGGATAAAGGCATACACCACCGTCTCCTGGCTCTTTATTTAATTCCTTTAACCTTTCAGTTCACAGGTGATTTGGAAGCTCAGGGGTCCTGCCTCAACGCCCTTGTTTTAAAATAGCCAAATCGTTGTGGCCACAAAAGTGCAACCAATCACCAGAATATTCACTGGCTGACACTGAGAGCTGCCTCAATGTTTCTGTGAAGCTAGAATATCACCTATGCTTTAAAAAATTAAAATGACTTATTATTTACATTATTTAATGTGTGTGAATGTTCTGTCTGTCTGTATGTACACCATATGCATGCCTGCTACTCCGGGCATTCACAAGAAGGCACTGATCCCCTGGTACTGGAATTAGGGATGTGAGCTACCAACCAACTGGCTGTTGGGAGCAGAGTTGAGGTCCTCTGCAAGAGCAAGTGCTCTAAACCATGGAGCCACCTCTCCAGCCCCTTAGTCCATGTTTTTAACAGGAGAACTGTAGTGACTGGGTGTGGTGTGCACGCCTTTAATCCCAGCACTTGAGAGGCAGAGGTGGGTGGATCTCTATGAGTTTGAGGCCAGCTGGGTGTACACACAGAGTTCCAGGAAGACAGAGTTACACCGAGAGACCATCTCAAAAGACAACAACAATGACAACAACAAAATAAAGGGAACATTGTGGAACAGAATGAACAGAACATTAGTAACCTAAGTGTTTTGGTGTGGTACCAATGCTGCCTTACAAGGAGGGCCCTCAGGGGTGAGCTGGCAGTAAGGACGAGTGGGGACATTGCTGGGGTTGGCAGAGTCCTGCTTCTTCTCCCAGGAACAGGTCCATGTTTTAATCCCGAGAAAGTAAGTTTGTTAGCTTATATGATAAAGAGAAAATGAGGAGGCAGATGGGATTAAGGCTAAGTATCGGACAACCTCGAGGGGTGGGCCCAGTCATTCACAGAGGACCTTACAAATAGGAAGAGGCAGGCAGAAGGCCAAAGGCCCAGTGCTGGCAGCATCCAAAGATCTCAGCCCTGAGCTGCTGGCTGGAAAGACACAGGGATTGAGCCCGAAGCCAAGGAATGTGGGCAGCTTCCAGCTCTGAATGATGTAGCTCTTCCATCAGACCAGTATCCAGAGGGAACACAGCCAGGTGGACACATTCTACGTTTCGGAACTGCAGGGGTGTCTGAGAACAAATAGTTTGTGGCTTTACATCTGGAATAGTGTGGTAACTGGAAAGAGCAGCAACTAGGCATGGCACTAAGCAAAGGTATTCTGAAATTTGTGGGAAATGATTAACTGTACGTGCATTGTTCCAAGAACACACACAGCACCTCAAACTTGCTTTCTTAGAGTCTGGCTGTTAAGATAAGTGGGTGACTGGGAGGTCTTCAGTCTTCTTATATTGTCTCCTGGTTCAGTGCCTGTTTGGTTTTGATTTTAGCACTCACTATATATTCCCTCCTGGTTCAGTGCCTGTCCGGTTTTGATTTTAGCATTCATTGTATTTTTCAAAGCAGAGTTAATTACAAAGCAATGATCAAACCAGATCCAACCCGTCTCTACTTCCCTACATTCTCTTCAATTATTCATTACTGTGGACTTCCCAAAAAATAGTTAGAAAAACTGTTTGCTATTATTGTTGTTATAGTATCATAGCAAAACTATAAGAAAATAGCTTGATAGTGGTGGCACACACTTTTAATCCCAGCACTCAGGGGTGCAGAGACAGGCAGATGTCTGAGTTTGAGGCTAGCCTGGTCTACCAAGTGAGTTCCAGGACAGCCAGAGCTACATAGAGAAACCATGTCTCAAAAACCAAAACAAACAAAAATTACAAGCAAATAATGAAAAATTGTCAGTAATGAATTATCCTTTGGAAACAATTGTGTAAGGGTTAAGTCTCTTGCCTAGAATTAGCAAGGCCTTGGACTCAATTCCCAAAACTGTAAAAGAAGGGGACTGACTTGCTAAAAAACACCAAAACAAAAACTTTTAAAGCAACACACTAAGCACATATTTAAACACACTACATTGTATATGTTTTAGTCCTTCAATTTGAGTAAGAATGTTAATGGGTTCTCTTATGCAGGTTAACTTATTTTTAGCACACGAGGGAGAATTAAAATCTCGAAAGCATGCTATCATTAATTGCCTTACATTTTCAAATGACTCAGTAATAAAAATCTGAATGTAAGGGAATAAAACACATCAACTTATGTCTTCAAGTGGCGCTATGTGTGGTGGCACATGCCTTTGGTCCCAGCACTTGGAATGTAGAGTCAGGAGGATAAGGGTCAGGGCCAGCCTACATAGTGAGTTGGGGGCCAGCCTAGGTTACTTGAGTCTATGACTCAAAAAGAAAAAAAAAAAGTAGCAAAAAACCAAAAGAAAGCAAAAGTGATGCATAGCGAAAGTAGACTAATCTTTTTTTAAATAACTAGATCTACCTCTAAATAACCATTTTTCTTTTCTTAAGCATCCATGAACATACATAGGTGATTTCCTTATACTTAATACTTTTATATTCTTATTGCTGCTCATTTAGCTTGCTTGCATGTCTGCCCGCCTGCATATATATGTATATACATATCTGGGACAGGCTGCTTTCTGTCTGTCTGTCTGTCTGTCTACTTGTCAGTCTATCTGGGACAGGGCATCTATCTATCTACCTACCTATCTATTTTCTCTTTGAGACAGGTCTCTTCATTCTGCGGCCCAGGGTAACCTCAAGTCCTCAGTCTCCTGCCTCATATTCCCAAGTGTTAGGACTGCAGCCATGCACTTCTACTCTTGGCCCTGGAATGCTTTAGAGGTGACATACCACCAGCTCTTCAACTCCAGTTACTAGAGTAGGAAAAAAGATCCCACTGAATAGACACTGCAAATGGAGTTTTGCCTGTATTAAACTCTGGCCAGCAGTATACTACACGACTCACATTTTCATGGCATTTTAGAGATTATGGGTCATTCATATTTTTTACCATTGGAAAGAGAATTCCAAGTAATGAATCTCACAGTAGAGCAGTGTTGTCTAGGGAACTGTGCAAGGCTGTGGTCTGTTACATTCGGCAAAAGCACTAAGTTGACAGCATTTCTCGAAAAGCACTAAGTTCATAGTATTTCATGTCTATGGAAACAAATAATAACACTGGTCGTGTACTTCCTATGTCTCTGAGGGGTTCTGCATCTTTGTTTTACCAGTCTTCATTTACATTTTATTTTTACAATAGTGATGGCAAATGACTTCTAGGAGAAACAAAATTGCTTCATTCCCAGCACCACAAAATGCAAAACCAACATAACCAAGCAGGTTCTTCACCACAGGCAGCTTGAGAAATGCTGTAAATGAAAAGCAAGTGTTGTTTTAAAAACTAACATACGCCGGCACTGTACCACAGCACTTGAAATATTTATTGCAGTATATACTGAAATATGTCCCTTCAAGCCATGTATAAAATGAATTTCAATTAGTATGACTTAATATGCTCCCATGTATTAAGACTACTTTCCCAATCCTAGATCCAAGAGATCTGTATCATAAAAGGATTGAAGAACTCCAGAGAGCACCCAAGTAACTTCTTTACCTCTCATAAATGTATTTCACCATTATAACAGGGGTGTGTGGGTCTATGCATACATACACTTCATTACAAAAACTGGCCTTGTATGAAAGAGAAAAATGACTATAAAAGCTCAGTAGGCTAATTGCTGTAGTTTCAGCTAGTGGCTCTATGCAGCCTCAAATACCTGAAGATAGACTGTCAAGAATCAAGGCTGGATTTCTGACCTTTATGATCCTTGAAGAGTTGGATGACAGGCCTGCCAACCAAGGTCCCTTAGAAAGAACCACAGTTATACACCTCCAAGAGCCCCAAACAGGCACTTAAACAGATGCTCACCCAGGCGTGTTTGTGCCAGCATTACTCATAACAGCCAAAAGACAGAAGCAGAACAATTCAGATGTCTGTCAGCGGACTAGCAGACAAACAACCCATTGTTTGGTTCACCAACACAATGGAGCACTGTTCCAGCCACCGAGAGGAATGAAACACTGAAACATGTGAAAACACCGATGAACCTGAAACACATTACGGCAGGCGAAAGAAGCCAAACATAAAAGGTCACTTCTTACAGGATTCCGTTTACGGGAATGTCTCCAGGGAGGAAGGGCTGGGGGAGGAGTACAATCTAATGAGCCTGGGTTTTCATCAGATTAAGAGAGCTGGGAGGAGATGGTGTCTGTTGTCTGCACAGCACTGTGGAAGTACTAAATGCAACCAAATTGCTTATTTTGAAATGAATATTCTGACTCCTGAGTGTCACTCAGGGAAAAAAAAAAAAGCAGACCCAGTTATTATTGGTGGGAGTTATCTCACTACTGTCTGCTTATTTCTTTTGACTAACTGCTCAAGGCACACAGTTGCCATTCTCTGGCAATGTACCCCAATAAAATAGATAGCTACGCCCGGACTCATGAGGAAGTGCTGGCTGCCAAGTATGAGGACCTGAGTCCAGAGCCCCCAAACAACTTAAAATGCTGGGCACTGTGGCACGTGCTTGTAACCTTCATATGGGGGAGACTAGGATGGAATTCCTGGGCTCTTTGCCTCCCTAGCATAATTGAACCAGTTAGCTACAAGTTCCCAGAGAGACCCTGCCCCTAAGAATACCATCCTACATCGACTCCTGCCCTCTATAGTATGTGCACTAAGGTGTACCCCATGCATGTGAATACACACGTGTGCACACACAGCAGAAGAGCACAACAAACAAAAAGCAAAACATTATAAATAAAGTTTGCTTCAAGTCTGCCATTGTTAATAGGGATGGGGCAGGCATGTGTTTCACCAAAAATGACAAGAGACCCAGAAAGAAGAGTTTGTGCATTCTGTAAAGTCACAAGACTAGAAAACTACAACCTGTCACTCAAAAGCTGGACAAACAAGCAGACACCCAGACCTCAGTCCACGGTGACTTAGAGGCGTCAGAGCAGCCCATCACTCCTCTTGGGAACTGTACTCCCTCTAGTCCCAGTGTCAGAGAAGGCTAGCTGACGTGCTACTGTCAGGTGTTTTCAAGGTTAGCTTTTAAACATGATTATTTTCATGACTACACTTGCATCATCTTTTGACCCAGAACATCAGTCTAACTCAGTAAAAACACCAGCAGTTAACCAAGGTTTGTATACTGTTGACATGTCAAATGAGAATCACTGAAACTTTACTTACATATTCCTTGACATTTTTCGTCTTCACAGCTTTGTATGAATAGTATGCCGGGTAGAGCATTCCAAACACCAGTCTGGAAGGGGAAAAAAATTGATTAATTCAACACAGGGAATGCTTCTAACAGCTCTAGACTTAGCTCAGGAAACATGTGATGATGGTGAATTCATACATCTACAAAGTCACACAGAAACCAAGTCTACCCTGAGAAGCAAAGTGCAAACATATCCTAAAAAAAAAAAGACATTAATACTTTAGATAGTAGCTTCATGGCCATGAAAACTTTGTCTTTTGAAAAAAACAACCAACAACCAACCAACCAATTTGAAATGATTTCTATATATCCCATGCATAGTTCCCATTATTATCTTACAGTGGGAACACACACTGTCACCCTGGCCCAGGCTTCCTTTGTCTTCACCTAGCTCCAGACCCCCACCCAGTATAACACACTGTACTACATGTCTTCACAGCTCTCTTTGGCCTGTACATTTCATACTTTCCTCGATGCTAAGGTCACTACGAGAGTTTTGAGTATTGGTCAAGTGTACCTAGGATATCGCTCTATTCAAATTTGAAGTTCTTCTCATGACTAGTCAGAAATATGGGTTCTGTGGAGGAGACCACAGAGGCCAGGTACCAGTGTTACCATATTTATATCAAGGGCACATATTATCAACAGAAATCATTAGTACGTTACCCTTGCTCAGTATGCCGTTCTGTTATTCTGCCCACTGTAAAATTTTGTTTTGTTTTGTTTCTTGAGATGGAGGTCTTGGCTGGGTGGTTGGTGGTAGCAGCAGCCACAGGAAACTGTTTTTAATCCCAGCACTCAGGAGTCAGAGGCAGGTAGATCTTTCAATTCAAGGTCAGCCTGGTCTACAGAGGGAGTTACAGTCAGGGTAACACAGAGAAACCCTGTCTCCAACAACAAACAGATGGAGGTCTTGCTATATGACCCAGGCTGGCCTTGAGCTTGCAATCTTGAGCCTCTGCCTCTAACTCCCAAGGGCTGGTATCACACAGAGGTACTGGTAGAGACAGATGTCTACTTTTCTTCCTTTTTAGAGATTTATTTTAAATTTAAGTATGTGAAGCATGTGTGTAGGTGTATGTAAGTGGAGGTGCCCACTCAAGTCAGAAAAGGACACCAGGCATCGAGTCCTCTGGAGCAGGAGTAAAGAAGTTGTGAGCCACCTGACATGGGCATTGGGAATTCGGGTCTTCTGTAAGAGCAGAGAGGGCTCAACTACTGAGCCATCTCTCCAGCCTGCCTTTCTTTTTCCTCTTGTGATGCTGTGGGTTGAATCTGAGGCCTTTTGCAAGTGCTCCCTCGTTGAGCTATAGTCCAGTTGATGAATCGCTCTTTCACTGAGTAAATATTTACATCTCTATTTTTAGCGAGCTCACAGCTTTTATATGTATTTATTTTGAGCCGGTGCTTTCCTGGTGGTTTCCTTAGGTCTTGGTTTGTGGCTTTATGTCCCCAGGTCAGAAGAGAAATGGCAAGTTCTCTCCTGCTGGGGATTTTATCTTCAGCAGCTGGAAGCCACACCTCTGAGGATCTCTGCCTCACCCAGCAACAGAACTCTGTGATTGTCACCTACCAGACTCTTGTCTCTGGTTCTGGGATTTTTAGCCCTGCTCCAGGGCTCAGGGCTGTTAGTCTAACAACAAACCTCCTACAAAGTTGAATAAAACAGCTACACAAGTGTAAAACAGAACTGCTTCTCACCGTGCGCACCAGGCATCAAGCGGTAAATTAGCAGCCACAGTTGTATCTCACATAGTCCCATACACACATTTAGCCCACTTTGTATTTCTCTTTAGATCTTGCACACCATCAAGGCCCTCTGAAATCTTTATATTACAAATTACTTCTCTAGCAGTATAAAGTAATTTAAGCTACAAAGTGTTAAAACAAATATAACACATAGTTAATCTGATAAGCCTACATATTTTCAATGTATAATGTTACTTGGCAAATTCTTATTTCACTCCCTTTATAATCAAACAAACAAACAAACACATGGTATTTCATTAAAGAACAAAACTAAACAAAAAGGGAAACCTCAATGAGACTAGAAATTAACTAAAATTGGAGAAGTAATGTCAAATAAACAAAACCAACTAGAGGATCAAAAATCAGACGGATGGATGACAGAAGCACCAGGTTTGTCTGAAGGAGTTAGCACAATCAGCACACCATCCTCAGAAGGCAACACAAAGTGCAACATCCTACACTGCTCTCAAAGAGGGTTTAGTCTAGCCCAGAGATGCCCAGATGTCTGAACACAAGTAGGCTAGAGCAGGATTGACAAACGGCAGAGGTTCCTCCTCCAACAGACAGGCTGGAGCAGGCATGGCCAACCCATCACTGCTCTTCCTCCAGCACCATTCCTGTGGTAAAGACAGGCCGCTAGCCATTGACCACACACAGTTCTGTGGTGTCAGCATGGCTCCCCAACGTCACACCAAGGGGCTGAAGTTACATAGAACAGCCCATGACCCTTATTTCCTTGTTCTAAAGTCTTTATTCCTCCAGGAATGGTCACCCCAACAGTGGATCAAGTTTGATCACCAGGTTACATCCCTAGGTTGCTTATTACCCTTGGAAGAAAAAAGTTAATATTACAGTTTTAGTTTTTCTTGAGCATAGAAACTTCAGCTGTGCACGGAAGGGGCAATGTCAAGGGCACTGTGCACTATGTTTGTACCCTTGCATATGAAATTTCATGTGTAAGGTTTGCTTTGGAATTCGGTACTACACCACAGTGCTCAGCACTTTCTATTTTTAAAAACAATGCTCTTATTTCTATTTAATAAGGCTCCAGTATGCCTTTCTATTTCACAGATTGCCAGGAAACTAAGAATCAATTCTGTTGTTTAGTTATATCAATTGTGCTGGCCTGCTATACTGGTATGTTTGTATTTTTATTTACAAAATTTCTTTGATTTGCTATTCTCCTCTCAGTCCTTATATTTTTTACCCAGCATATCCATTTGGTAAACAGATTTCTTAAGTCATCCAAAAGAGCACAGCAGAACACATGTGGTCATGATGTGGCAGTCAGTGTGGTTAGGCTTGAACTGATTTCAGGTGCCCAGTAACCCAGAAAACAGAACATAAGTAAAGCACCTGTGTCACATTGCCTCACAAGCACGAGGATATACGTTTGATTCCCTGAACCCATTGAAAAGATGGGTATGGTGTTGCGCTTGTCAACTCAGCAGCAGGAGGTGGAGACAGGTGGATTCCAAGGGTTCAATGGCTAGCCAGTGAGACACCCTGTTTTAACAAACCACCACCACCACCACCAGGGTGGAGGATGTCCCAAGGAAGGACAGTCTTTTGGCCTCCACACACACTACACACCATGCACCCCTTCCTCCAGGCACTTGAACACAAGAAACAGAACACAGCTTCCATAATGGAACCATGAGTATATAACCTTAGCTTAATCATATCAGCGTCACTAGAAGAGACTCTTTTTTATGAAACACCTGCTTGTTGTACCCCTAGCTCCCAAGTGCTGGAATTACAGGTATTTGACACCATGCCCAATTTTATAGAGTGCTGAGGTTGGACCAGGGCTCTGGGCACACTAGGCAAACACTCTACCAACTGAGCTACATTCTTAGCCCACAACTTATAAATCTTTGAAAATAATCAATATGTTTTCCTAAGAACAATTAACAGCCAGCTCAAGGTCAAGTGACACACAATATGCTTGTTACAGTCCAGTGATGAACTTCCCTCATGAGTCACTGTGCCACTGCTTAAGCTGCCAGCGAATGCATGAACCCTGTCAAAGCAATGCGTGACTTCTGCCCTTACAGAGGTTGCTGATGAAAATCTCCACTAGCAGTGAAGAGGCTATAGCCTAAAAGAAAAATGGCAAAGGACAGAAGTCGAGTCTGTGCGGGAAACATCCCCTAAATCCTGACTTCTAGAATGAAAGGTTCAAGTTTAAAGCTGTCAAGGACAAAAAGAGACAGCACCATTCCTCAGGGAGACTCCGTGCACATTATCAAGAGCTACGATGCTTGGAATTCTCCTGATGTCAGAGCTAAACTCTAATTTTATGCAGAGCTTCAAATTTCTACTCTAAAAGGAAAGAGAAAGCTAGAGGGAAAAAGAAAAACAAAACAAAACACACACAGTACATCACTCCTCATCTCCCTTACTGCCACCACACCCCAACTCCCTCCCCATGCTCGCACTCCTACTGTAAGGGTCTACTGTGTAGTAACCCCAACCCATGGAAAATGCTTCTAAGAACTGTAGCTTAGTGGGTAGGGAGCCTGTTAGCATGCATGAAACCTAGGTTCAATCTCCAGCACAGCATAAATGGGGATTGAGGGGTAGTAGTACACACCCACAAACCTAGGACTAGGAGAAGAGGCAGGAAGATAAGAAGTTCAAGGCCATCCTTAGCTATTTGTTAAGTTCTAGGCCAGCCTGGGCTACGCACAAGAGACCTTGTTTCTAATCTAAATGTTGTTGTGTTCCTAATATAAATGTTGCTTCTAGCTACAAATGATATAAGCAAGGCTCTGGGAGTTTAAGAATGACTCACTCAGCAAGGAAGAGTTGATCCTGAAACATAATAAACACAAGACTTTTCACTTCAAAACCTTTGCTCTCCTATACTCCAAACGAAACCCAGACCAAAGTGTGTATCACTTCACACATTGTATAGCTAGCTCACTTCTCCCCTATGAGCCAATGATCACATTGGGAAAACAGACCTAAATCATCCCAGTTGTGATCTGCTAATAGAAAAGTGTCCTAAAGAGACCGGAAGTCCATTTTGAAAGTGGTGTACACACGATGCTGAAAGGGCCATGCCAAACCTTAATCATCACACACCAGATTCCCTGATTCCCATCGAACGCGTTAGGCAGCTAGACTCAAAGTGGTCATGATTACTCATCCTCTGGCGGACTCTTGACTCCTGAGTAACTCTTCCCTCAAGAACTGAAGGCTTTATTTAGCTTCTTAAGCACAGGATCTGTAAAACCACACTTACCATTAGCTTCCCTAGTTTACAGAGAATTTAAGAGTTGAGTTGTAACCTAAGATTTAAAGAACAAAAAATGAAAAAGAAAACGAAAAACAAAACACAGCTTCTGGTGAAGAAGATCACATACAAAACAGTTCTGAAAACGTTGAGAAAATTTCCTTTCCTAAAATATACCCGGCTATGCAAATAAAAAGGAGCCTAGTAAGGCGAGCCATATGCAGGGATTCGTGGTTTGCTGAGCAGTGTCTCCAGTTTCCCAGAATGAAGTCAAGTCTAAAACGTCTGCCAACATCTCCTATAAAACACTCGTTCCTACCACCCCACCTAAGCTTTGGTCCCCTCCAGTCACCCCAGGAATCTCCCCTAGGAGTCACCAAGCTGAAGTGAACTTAGCAGTTTGTTTTCTTTTATTATTATTATTTTTCTAGTTTTTTTGAGACAGGGTTTCTCTGTGTAACAGCGCTGGCTGTTCTGGAATTTGTTCTGTAGACTAGGCTGGTCTGAACTCACAGAGATCCACCTGCTTCTGCTTCCTGAGTGCTGGGATTAAAGACTCGTGCCACCATGCCCAGCTATTTTTGTGTTTCTTAAACTACTTCCTTCATTTCTAGTGCCTACAGTATCTCAGATGCCATAATTTTTCCCTTGCTGCTCCCTATGGCTAGACAATCCCCTTCTTCGTGTTGAGAGCACCCTCCTCTCAAACTGTCTTTCATTAATGAGGCTGAAAGGCTTGGTAGCCTCATTTGCAGACAGACCATAGCACAAATGATGTTACCAAAATAAACAGCCGGAACATGGTGACCAGATGCTGGAAAGGCATTTTAAAATGCTCTTGACATTTCCTCCCAAACCCTTTAAACTCTTCAATGTCGTCCCCTCTAGCTTTCAAGTTCATGGCCTCTCATTCTTTAATATTACTATTGATTGTTGTTAGATGTTCGTGTGCGTGCGTGTGTTGGTTGTGTAATGGTGTACTGCTTTTGCTGAGGAACCGAGTTTGAATCCCAATGCCCACACTGGCTGAGTCACAATTATCTGTAACTCTAGCTACAGGGACATCCTCTGGCCAGCCAGTCTAGTCAAACAGGCAAAATTCCAGTTCAGGGAGGGGCCTTGTCTCAAAGAAATAAAGCGAGGATCCAAAAAGGAAGACTCTAGGAGTCCTTCTCTGGGGGCCACATATTCACAAAAGGTCACTCACTCACACCCACATACAAATACTTTTTTTTAAAAAAAGTATTTATGTTTCAAGGCAGGGTCTCATGTGGCCTAGGCTGGCCTTGAACTCCTGATTATCTTGCCCCATCTCTTGAGTGCCAGGACTGTAGGCATGTGCCATCACATTTAATTTTATATAGTGTTGGAGATTGAACCTGGGGCTTAGTTCATGCTAGGCAAGCACTTTCCCTACTGAGCTATATCACTGCACCAAGATGTTAAAAACAGAAATTTCTCTGCATAATATCATTGGTTTTCTAAGGTTTTTGGGTGACCATGTTGCCAGTATTTGTTTTATCTTGGACTCATTAGATTCCTCATTGTAGCCAGGTGATGGTAGTGCACGCCTTTAATCCCAGCACTCGGGAGGCAGAGGCAGGCGGATCTCTGTGAGCTCGAGACCAGCCTGGTCTACAAGAGCTAGTTCCAGGACAGCCTCCAAAGCCACAGAGAAACCCTGTCTTGAAAAACCAAAAAAAAAAAAAAAAAAAAAAAAAAGATTCCTCATGTTGAATGGTTTTTAACAGTAGTATGTTCTGGGATATTTTGATTGCACTGTGACACTCCAGACTGGGGGCAAAACTAGTGACTAGCTGATTGGAATTAACCATAGAGAAGTCAGCAATTTGGATAAAGAAGACCCAAAGGAAGAAGGAAAGGTGGAGACTATTGTTTGAGCTTCCTTTTGGCTCCAGGATGAGGGAAGAGATGTGTCTCTTGTGGTGTCCTAGGCCAAAAAGCAAGGTCAGTTAGTAGTTACTCAGCCTCTCTGAGCTAGCAGGTTTTCACCCCAGCCTCTGACTCTGAGTCTTATTGATAAACGAATGACAGCAACTTAATTTAAATTTACATATCATGGTCAGAGGACCAGGAGTTGGTGGGGCTGCAGATGATGATAATTAAGTATCAGTAGATTCATGTGCAGCCATTAAGCCAACAGAAAAACATCACTAGTACATTTAAGTTACTAAAGACTATTTTTTTTAAACTAGGGGTATGGTGTAGCTCAGTGAGTAGAGTGCTTGTTGTCTAGGTTCTATTCCTGGCAATGTATGCTGGGAATCCCAGCACTCACAGCATGGAGGAGTTAAAGGCAGGATAGTTACGAGTCTAAAGTCATTCTGGACAACATAGGGAGTCTGGAGCTAGCCTGGAATACGCAAGACCCTGACTCAAAACAAAACAAAACAAAACAAAACACAAACCCAGCAAGATCTGTTATTTTTTGCTTGTTTTAGGTAAGGCCCATCAGTCACAGCTCTGCTTTTGTTTTCTAGGCTGCTGGAGATGGGCTTTAAGAAGATCTCTGTGTTTACATTTTTCAGAAGCCCTGTTCTAAAAGAGACAACCAGAACAGTGTGTGAGTCAGTCTCTCAATTGGCACTTCCAGGGCTGGAGGTAGCTGAGAGCAGTTGAAAACTCCTCACATCTGATGCAAACTGTAGACATGCATTCAAAAGACCACCACTTGGGCACTGATAGTGTGCCTAATGTCTCTCATGTCTATGGTAAAATAATAAAAAACAAAACAAAAAAACCCAACCCCAATATTTTCACACTCAAGAATGTATTTCTTTTCTTTAAATGAACAACCAGTTATTTTTTAAGGCCGACTTTGGACAATCTTGATTTCTATTTGATTGCAAAGATTTAATAGTTCCAAATAGAAACCCCAGAAGCTTTAACTCTTTCTCCAAATATATGAAGAGGACTGAAATACGGTTCGACATTACATAATGTTGCCACCTACTCCCGAAACAGAATCGAGTGCCTAGCAACAGCAGGGGTCATCTCAGGAGAGTGCTGATTGCTCGCTGGAGCATTTGAGACACAGGTGCTTTCCTGAGCTTATCATACTCAACCCCGCTGAACACAGCCTGGATAACCTTGGTCTGGGCCACCTCATGAGCATTGTCCTCTGATGGCAATTGATAATTGATGGGTCTACCTACCTACCTCTTCCATTACAAAACTCCAAATAACCTGAAACCTGTCTTCCCTCAGGGATACAGTCTTAGATTTGTATTTATTATTGCTGTGTGCGTGATTCGTGTGAGTGGGTGCACGAACATCACAGGGTATCTGTAGGGGAGTCAGAGGGTGTTCTCCACCTTTACAAGGCTTTTCAGGTTGCCAGGCTTGCCCAGTAAGCCCCTCCCCCCATGCTGAGCCCTCTTTTAAAATGGGAAGGGTCACTACTTTCCTTGGTGTTTTCTGATTCTATCTCCCATACGGCCACGAATTGAAGCACGGCTCTTACTAAGTTATGCGTGAAGGTGTCTAAATGTTGGACACTTTTCTTTTTCCTCTTTCCTTTCTCTATAGAGACAAGGGTTCACTATGTAGCCCCCACCTGTTGATGGGTCTCGAGAGCTGGGATTAAAGGTGTGCACTCTAGCCTTAGATGCTTTTCTTAAAATAGTAATCTCATGTTCAAGACTAGACTTTTACTCTCCTCACTCATATAACCTTTCAAGCAGCAGGCCAATATGAACAACCAGAGTTCCCATTCACTGCCCAAAGTGTAGCAGCCATTAAAGACCCAGGGTGCTTTGGCTGACTTTGTAAAGACAGGGAAAATAAGAAAGCACTTGGCTTATACAGCACGGCCACCGACTTAGAATGGCACACACTTTCTGTGTTCCTTGGCTATCTTCATGCACGCCACTGTTGATGCAAAATACCCTGTCCACGTGTCCTTATATGTTCTGAATAGGAGACACAGCTTCCTTTTTTTTTTTTTAAGGTAGGAGCTTTTATTAGGTTTTATGTGTGTACACATGGGCTCATGAGTGGGTATGTGCCACAGTGGAGGTCAGAGGATAACTGTGCTTGTTTCTCTCATCTTACTATGTGAGTAACCGAGGACTGAACTCAGGTGGTTGGGTTTGGTGGAAAGTACCTTGACTACTGAGCCATTCAACCAACCCCACTTTTTGCCTTTATATGCTACTAATGTTTTGTCCCATTCTGGTTTCTTTTCCACTCTCTACGGTGTCTTTATCCCTGACAGAGAAGTATATAATTTTAGTCTATTTCAAGTTATCATTATCAGCCTTTCCCTTAGAATGAATGGATGCTGTTGGCCCCGTTTAAGAGTGCTTTTCCCAGTCTTAAAGTCATAAACGATATATTTTGGTATTCTAGACACTTTACCGTTTAATTTCTGCAACCACAGTGGAACTGAGTGTGTGTGGTCTGAAATGGAGGCTATGATCAGAGAGACAAGGATGTAATTAATACAGGGTGTCATTATAAACAGCCATCTTTCTGTAGTGCTCTACACTCTACACTGCTACCCATCTCCTTGTCTGTTCCTGCCCTGATGCCACACTGTCTTAACTCCTGTAGACTTATAGTAGTTCTCACACTGGGTTGAGTCCTTTCTCCCAGTGGTATAATCTGATCAAATGTGTCAACATCCTACTATTGTCACTTGCTTTTCTGCTGCAAGACTGTTTGGGTAGCCTTTGACATTTTGCATACTTAGATACAACTTTTTTCTTGAAGTTGATTAATTCCCTATGTTATGACCTCACACAATTTATTTATTCTGAACATCCACAGCAAACCCGTCAAACTGTCCTCTCAATTTCTAACTCTTAAAAAATAAATCCCAAGTCGAACCGCTGCAGCCACCTTGGTCTAAGGCAGCATTCCTCTCTCTTTACTAGTTTATTAAAAGAGCCAGTTAACTGACCTCCCAGCTTCTACCTTTGTCCCTAGTCTGTCCCCCACAGCACAGAGATCTTTTAAAACACAAGATGTGATCATGTCACTTCTCAAAACCTGGCTCCCCATGGGCTCAGCACAAATCCCCAAGCTTTCAACAACTGCCCATGCCTCTGGTGACACCATGACTCTGCTCTAGCCACATGGAGCCCCACAGCTGTCACAGCCAGCCATGGGGCTTGCCCTTGGCAGGCATCTTACTGGGATTCTACTCCAGCTAAGCTGAGCTCTTGAGCAGTCAAGGCCCCCACTTCCTGCAAGTCTTTGTTCAAGTCAACTTCTTGATTCCTTAGCCACCCTATTTGAAACAAGTCATTCCACCCCTAGACTAAAGGAAAACACAATCCAAACACTGTTTTAGCTTTTGACAGGAACACAACACTAGGGAGAAATACCCACTGTAACTACAAGTGATTTCAATAGCAAACACCCATTTGTTTCAGATATCGGATTCTGTCCTATCTGCAAAAATAAGACAGCTAGAGAGATTAATCTAAAGTGTGCTAAATACTACATGGTGACAGATGAAACTCCTTTGTTGACCAGAGATCTATTTCTTTTTTCTTTCTAAGGTGTGGAGAAGAACCATGTAAGTCAAGTCAAGTGGCCTTTGCTTCAGTGAATTAATCTCTAACACACACTTATACAAAGGGGACAATTACTCAGAATCTCAAAGTGTCAGGGTACTTTTCTTACAGTTTTTGGATTGATGGTCATCTCTACATTTCTGATTCATCAGTAGTTGGAGCAGAGAATCTACATTTAACTTCTTTAAAGTTTCTTTGCTTCATTAAAACAATTCTTTCCACAGAGTATTTTCCTTGCCAGTTTCTCACTAAAAATTTACCTTTTCCTGCTTTTCTTTTCTTTCTTTCCTTATTTCTTTCTTTTTCGGTTTTTCCAGACAGGGTTTCTCTATATTGTTTTGGAGGCTGTCCTGGAACTCGCTTGGTAGACCAGGCTGGCCTCGAACTCACAGAGATCCTCTTGCTTCTGCCACCCGAGTGCTGGGATTAAAGGCATGTGCCACCAACGCCCAGCTCTGATTTTCTTTTATTAGTTTCTACGACAACACATTGAACCACACTTTAAATACCACATAGCCTTTCTTAGACTCTAGGGAAAGGACATGTAAGACAAGTTGGACATAGTCCAGCAGTTTCTTTTAGGGCTGCATACACACATAGCAGCTACACAGAAATAGGATTTGGAAAATGAACACCCACTCCCAACTTGTGAGTCTATTCTCCCCTACCAAGTATTCAAACCTTGTAAGACTTTATTTCTTTAAAGTTTTTTCTTTTTAAATTTTAATTAAGCACATGCCTTCATCTGTATGTGGTGATGCTGCTGAGCTTTGAATGTGCTGGGTACCTTGGGGATGGAGGTACAATCACTTGTGAGTGATTGTAGGTGCTGGCGATCAAACGTGGGCCTTCGTCTATAAGAGCAATGAGTGCTCTTAACTACCCAGCCATCTCTCTAGCTTTGTCATTTACAGTTTTATATTGTGGACATTCTAACTTTGTTCTGACTGAAGACGTCCTATTCATTTCCAGTTTCAAATTCATGATGTATTGAGAGAATGCTGTAAGAAACTTCAGATACCCCATTTCCCACATTCTTTACTTCGAATATATTTGCAAATATTACTAAAAAGATCAACTTAGTCAGAGAGGGGATTACCTCTTTCCAAACTTTTATTAGTATTACATTTGTGTGTGTAAGGGGGAAGGGTGGGTCAAAGGTGTTTGTTCTCTCCTTCTACCATGTGGGTCCTGGAGATGGGGATGGAACTCAGGTCATCAGTCTTGGTGGCAAGAACCTTCACCTGCTTCATGAATCATTTCAATGGCCTCGGAGGATCACTTCCTTATAGCCCACTGACCGCTTCTTGTTAAGCTCTGGAGATGTTGAGGGCTCAGATTCCTTGTTTTATTATCACTAAATAACCAAACTAACACTGTTTCACCATTTTTTAACTTCCTTGTTTTAAAATGGGGATATCTGGCAGCTTTATTCTGTGTTAGTTTCTGGCACAATTACTGCCAAAGAAATCCGGCATAAGGGTTTAAAAGCGTGACTGCATGTTCCCTGCACAGAGGAGCCTTTGGAAATAAGGATGCCCAGCCCATGCTAGAGCCACTCAGACTTTGGCAATGGGGTCTAGGAAAAGGTTTTTACAAGCTTCCAAATCATCTGCAGTAGCCATGAGCTTTAGTGATGTGTCTGTGTGTCTGTCTGTGCCTCCCACCCACTTATTTTTGGCATTAGTTTGCCCAGGTTGGTTTGGAACGTGAGGGCTCAAGTGATCCTCTCGCCTCAGCCTCCAGAGTGGCAGGTGTCATGGCACAGCTGTATTCCAAGGAGGCACTCAACATCTGTATGAAGATGGATACCGCCAGCACCCAGAGGTAGAGCCAGGCAGATCTCTAAATTTGAGGCCAGCCTGGTCTACATAGCAAGTTCCAGGACAGCCAAGAGTACACAGATAAACCCAGTCTCAAAATAAACAACAAGAACAACAACAAAAGAAACAGAAATGGATACTCTCCTACAGAAGCACTGCAACGCTGGAAATAACTTAAAGATGTTTTAAGATGTCAAAGCCATTATTCTACCAGTGGTATTTCTCAAATTAAATAATGCTAGAGCTTCTTTTCTGGCCCCAAGCTGTAATTTTTAACAATCTCATCTTACAGAATTCATTTTTAGAGGGTGAATAAAGTTAGGAGATCTTTTGAGACAGAGTCTCATAGAATCCAGGCTGGCCTGGAACTCCTGATTCCCCTGCCTCCATCACTCAAGTGTCAGGATTGCAAGTATGTGTGACCATACCCCAGTTCAAGGTTGGAAAATCTTGTCTATATACCAGAAAGTTTTAGACTTGGTTTCCTAGATTAAAATGTTAGCAAAACATAAAGACTGATAAACCATAGCAAAATAAGAATTCCACCAGTACTAGAGGGAAACTAGGTCATTCAGAGCCCATATGGAGGTAAACACTCTCCAAGCTGAAAAAGCTACATTTGCAATGTATTTTTACTTCTGAGTGACTGCTGCATTACTGCGGTGGGGGCTGGGGAGCTAGGTGGGGTTGGGGTGGAGGTGAATTGACTTAAAATTCCAACCAGCATCCTCAAATTATGTATCTTTACAGACAGAGCTGCAAATCTACAAGGTCACGTCTCATATCCTGTTCTGGACCCTCCCTCCAGTGCCCGGTGCGTATGTCACTTACTGACCAAGTGAGCACAGCACGGGCAATGAACAAGAACAAGGGACCAGGTTAACAAGCCAAATAAATCCTGGCCACCAGAAAGTGACAGATGTCTTAGCCAGATCGCCCCTACAGCAATAGTGACCCCTGAGAAAACACACCTCTTCATGCTCTCCTTTCAGATAAAGAGAGCCAAGGAATAACTAGCTACAAATCAGAATTCCTGTTAGTGTCTGATGCCTTCTTCTACTGATTAGTTCAGAGCCATCCAGAACCTACTGCTAACTCTCTCCCTTCGAATCCTGCGGAACTGCTCAAAAAACCATGTGCTATGTGATCCCTGCCCCCTTTTCCTTTCTGTCTCCCTCTGCTTGCAGAGATGGGGACTGAACTCAGAACTTAATGCATGCAAGGTAAGAACTCTATTGAATCACATCTCCAACTCAAGTTAAATTACTTTTTATGGAAGCACTGGGCAGTCTCAAGCAATGTAAGATTTTTGACTTGTCAGCTAATCAAAACGGACCAGCAATAGTAATAAAACACAAGCACAGCCACTGAATGAAGGACTTTAGTCTACATTTCAGAATCCACTTTATCTCCAGGGTTGGCCACAATAATTCACACACTTTTAGATGTTGGGTTAGTTACCTTCTACAGTATATATGCTACAAATCCAAGAGTTACTCCTGGGGTCGGAGAGACGGTGTAGTGGATAAAGCAGTTGCGTGCATGGGCGAGGACTTGAGTTCGGATCCCACGCCTGTTTCCCCACACAACTACAGTGAGATGGGAGGCAGATGCTGAAGCCCCAGGAGCCCGAAGATCTGCTAGGCTGGTATACCCAGAGGCAAACAAGAGACCCTGTCTCAAACAAGGTGGAAGACAAGGACCGAAATCCATGGGGTGCGACACACACACATGCCCCCTCTGCAATATTTACATCCAACTCTCACCTCACAATCAATGGAAATAAAAAAAGAGCACTTAACTAGATAGCTATGCATTTACTTCTAGAACCTCACTGGATAAATAGGAAGTTGGCCATTCTTCACTGGACTTACACCAGCTTTGAGAAAAAAGACAAGAGACAGCCGGCCCGGCAATTGCTCAAAGGTCCTGGCCTTCTGTTCGAAGACTCATGGTGACAGGTGCAGCTCCTTCCCTGCCTCCATCTGTGGCCTGGCGTAGCACTAGAACCGGCCCTTACACCCGCAAGAACATATGGGATGGGACGGGACCAGCCTCTCCTCCTTCCCGTGGTGTCTGCTCCCTGCTTGTCCCTTCAGTTACTGCAGGTAGCTTCTAACTCACTCCAAGCATTACACACGTTTCCAATGTAAACGCAGATACAAAGGAAAGACCATATGTTATACAGCATGATAAAGTGAAGCCCAGGAGTCTGCCGAACTTAGGAGCCGAATGCCATAATACCAACCTCTACATCCCTTGCTGCCTTCACGGCTGACCCCTATCCTAAAGTTTGTGCCAAACATTCATTTTTCTGAGGAAGAAGAAAAAAAAAAAAAAGACTTGGCACACACATGCAATTTAACTATCATAGTCTTGCCTACGTAGAGACATTTAAAGACGGTGTCATGCAATTCAGTCCTATCTGTGTTGCTTCACACACAACACTCTAATTCCCTGAATACTGCAACAGCAATGCCCACCACACTACCTTCACAGTCAGTACAACACCCTGTCATGTACACCCCCCCCCCCCCAGCATTTACTCATTCCTCCTGTCTATGGAAAGTGGTATCTTCAGAGAATTTTTGCTTTACAGACATTCCCGTAAGCACCTTTGCAGATGTCCCTTGATGTACGTATTTAATTTCTTTTAGGGTATGGAACCAGCTATGGCATTGCTGGACTATAGAGTATGTGATCAACACTGCCAGTGAAGGCCAGCATCTTTCAAATCCAGTCCCAGCTTCCTCTGCTCTTACTGGCGTTCTAAGGAAGACATGGCTGTTTCACACATCCTTGCCAATACTTAGTATTCTCAGAGTTCTTAATATTTGCAATCTAGTAGGTGTTAAACAGAATTTCAATATGGTCTTCATTTACATTTCCCTGAAAATGGGAGAGCCTATCCTTTTGTACATCTGTCTGCATTGGCTTCTTCTAGGAGACATCACTATTTGTCCACTCTTCTCTTAGACTTACTTTACAGAGTTCCTAACAGATGTAAGACCATGATGCGATGTGTATTTGCATGCTACAAAACCATGATTCATTCTAGTGCCAGTTTTTTCAATACAACTTCCTTCCCTACCATAAGTTAGGTAGGAACTGAGAAAACTATGTTCCTAATTAGTTTTAAAAAGTGTATATACTTAAAAGGCTGCTTAAATGATTGGATATTTCCCGCAGAGGTTGGCAGAGATGAAATTATTGTCAGGAATGATGAATGAATGTAAACTGATTTATTTATTTATGTTTGGGGACCAGGTGTCATGTAGCCCAGGCCTGTTTTGTTTTTTTTTTTTGAGAGATAACTAAGTCACCATAACAACATCTATTAAATTCTGTATACCTTCATTTTCCCCGTTGATCTTGCTTTAATTTGAGACAGAGTATTGCTATGTTGTCCTGCAATTCCTTGGCTCCCAGGATCTTCTTGTCAGCCTCTCAAGAAGCTTGGATTGGCAAGCATGTAGCACTCTGGCTGGCTGACTTTCCTGTTCGTTTCTTACGGCATACTAATCGTTCCTGTGTGGTCTGCCAGGCAAGCACTCCCCACTGTCTCTGTCCCATCAGAGCTCCACACATGCCTATGGTAGCTTTTGTATTCTTTTCTGAGTTCCCCAAGTCCAAAGCCAGTCACTGTAAGAATGGCAGGATGAATCTTCCTTTTCCTCAGTGGCCTTACCGGTTTCTGGGCTTCTCTAAACACATTCCTGGTACAGTCTACCAGGTTCTGTTACAGCTTGGGTCATGAATGTATCCCGAAGGCTCAGCCCCCAGTCTGTAGTGCTGTGGGTGTGTCTCTTTGGACCTACTGTTTAAACAGCCTGTGGACCTTTCCAAGGACAAGAGTTAGTTTTCTCATTTTATAGTTTTGGTGAAACACATTCCAATTTTGGAAGCCCTAAAGTTTGGTTAAGTTTGCCACCAGGAGGAAGGCAGAGGCAGGGAGATTTCTGAATTCAAGGCCAATCTGGGTCTACACAGCAAGTTCTAGGAGAAACAGAACTACATAGAAACCCCATTTCAGCCCCATCCCCCAACAAAATCGGATAAAGTCTGAAGATGAAAAGCATCCTGTTATCAATGTCTTTAGCATAAAACATATGCCATTTTAAATGTCAACAATGATGTTTATTTGCCACTGGACATTCTTGTAATAAAGATTAATATATTCATTTATTTAAATGTTTCTGTAATATGTACGTATGTATGTATGTATGTATGTATGTATGTATGAATATATCTTTCCCCAATCGATTTCCACAAGCGTCCCTGGAGGAAGCATACAAACAGTGCAGTCAAGATCTTCACTGGGTTCTACATTGCCTTCTGGGCTCAGTGGAGGACCACACACTTCTCTCACGAGGCAGGCAGTTAATGGTGAATGATTTTAGAGGTTATAAAATTGTCTTTTACAGGCTGTCAAGTTGGTTCAGTGGGTAAAGTGCTACCTGTGCAAGCAAGCCTAATGACCTGAGTTTGATCCCTGGTACCCACATAAAAAGCTGGATGTGTCATGGTGGTTCACGGCTAGCTGTAACTCCAGTTCCAGGGGATCTGATGTCCTCTTTTGGCCTCTGTGGTCACTAGGCACATGAACATTGTAAACAAATATACATGCAGACGAAACACTCATAGCCACAAAACAAAACAAAGAAGAAAAAAAAAAAAAAAGAAGCAGCATGCTGCGCCTGAAATTCTAGCACTCTAATAATGAGACGTGGGGTGGAAACAGAATTAATTGCCTGGAAGCTCTTGGACCAGCTAGCCTGGGGTACACAGTGCAGAGCAGCAACAATGGAGACCCTGTATCATCAAGGTGAAAGATGAGAACACACACACTTGTTCTTTACAGCTCCCTGACACCCACTGTCAGTCCTGGCTCTGAGATTTCACAGCAGATAATTAGCACCCTTCTGTCCACAGACTAAAATCATAGAGACAGCGATTTTGTTCCATTTCCCCTTTAATCCAGTCCCTAAGATTGCTCTTATGCCTGTCTGTAACCCTCTCCATGCCTGAAGATCACTGTACACTTTTACGTGTGTTGGAGACCAAAGCCCTGCTTTAGAAGGTGACCTTATTTGGAGACAGGGTCTTTACAGGGACAATCAAGTTAAAAGGAAGTCATCAGAGCAGGAGATGAGCCAATGTCAGTTTGGACTAGCACACCATCATACATCTATCTGTGTGAAGATGAAGAGATCAGAGATGGCTAGCAAACCACCAGAAAGCATAGGCTCCACACAGTCTCCCTCAGCCCTCAGGAGCTGGCCTGTTGTCACCCTGATCTCAGACTTGTGAAGTGACCTAGTTTGTGGTGCTCTGCTGCTATCAGTGGCAGCAGGCCATACTTCCCAGAAATGTGACACGATAAAAGGTTAATAAAGCTGTCCACAGCAGAATGATTGATTTTACTTATGTATGCAAATAATTATTTCCTAAGACCGGTATTTCTATTACCTGAAAACATCAACGCCCTCTGTATGAGGCTATCTGAACACTTCATGAAATCACTTTCTCAATTACTGGTCAGCACAAACCTATATCTAGATTCTTCCTATTTCACTTATTTCCTTGCTAACTCTGGTTTTGCCATGTTGCTGACACGGCAATACAATAGCAACCTTCAGCTTCGTGTGTGTGTGTGTGTGTGTGTGTGTGTGTGTGTGTGTGTGTTTGACACGGTTTCTCTGTGTAGCCCTGATTGTTCTGGAATTAGTCCATCATGGACTCTAACCCTCTAGAACCATAAACCCAACTCAATGCTCTCCTTTAGAAACTGCTAGGTCATGGTGTTTTATCATAGCAATAAAAAAGAAACTAAAACATAATCCTAATATCTTCTCATGTGTGTATGGTGCTAGGGATCAGACCCAGGGCCTGGACTCGTTAGACAAACACTCAACTGCTTCCAGTTGTGGTGGCTCACAACTGGAACCCCATCCATCGCTCAGGAGGCTGAAGCTCTTGAGTTCAAGTCCAGACTGAGTTACAGAGGAAGACACTCCTAAACAAACAAATAATATGCCTGTTAAAGCCAAGCAACAAAGAAGAAAGCTCTGCCTCTGAGTTGCCCTCCTAGGCTCATGTATTGTAACTCCATAGCTCCGCTGTGTCATCAGAAACTCAGAAGATAATGGAGTGATACTCAGAACATTACAATATAATTTTTTAAGAAGTCAGTAGTTTTATTACTCCTGAAGAAGTCTCTAAAAGATTGCAATGGAAATGACCTCTGAAATAGCATAAAGAAAAAGAAAAGACAGCTTGGTTAGTAATCGTGTTTCCCACAAAGAATTTGGAGGAAAGCTCTATCCTAGTGAATTTCCAAACATCATTATAGGAATCCCAGTGTCTTCCATAAGGACACACAGAACAGCAAGTAGCAAACAACCCAGCCAGTTTTGGATGGATGTGCTATGCAGAGGACCATATTTTCTATAGTTATTAGGACTTTCTGCAATAAGAGAAAGTTCTATTTTTGCACTGCCCAGTAAGGTGGCCACTGAGTACTTGAAATGTGGCTATCAAGACTAAGGACCTGAATTTTGGAATTTACTTAATTAATCCACAATTAAATAGCCACAGGTGACCACACTGGCCCTCACAGGTTCTTTCCCTCTCATAGTTTTCTTGCCTTTTCACCTAGTTTGGAGGCTCTCAGGCAGCGAGGCAATTCTGACTATGAGGTTGCACACATAGGGCACTATCTAGTAATGTTCAAGGTTCTTAGTACTGGGGAAGAAAGGAGCAGAGGCCAGGAGTTCTGCTAAATACCCCACAATGCACAGCATCCTTACAATAAGGAAGGATTTAATTCAAAGCATCAATAGTATCAAGGGTAAGGAAACCTGGCATAAGGGTGGAGAGGCGGTGGCTCACTTCGCTGCTCTTGCACGGGACTCAATCTGGGCTTGTAGCACCCACGTGGCAGCTTGTAACTGTCTCTAACTCCTGTTCCAAGGGGTCCAACAACTTCTGGTCTCTGAGGGTGTCAGGCATTCACACAGTACACAAGCAGTACACACAGGCGCTCACACATACATATATACAACCAGCAAGAGGACATAACCGCTGCCAAGCCTAAGTCCCTGGTTCAATCATGGGATTCACATGGCAGAAGGAAAAGAACTTACTCCTGCAGGTTGTCCTTTGACACATACTCCCAGGGACACTCCAAAACAATAAATAAATAAATCCTTTGCCCCTTACTGGTGCCACTATAGGCTCATGCTAAGAAAACTGTCAGATCTTGTTTAGGACCTGCTGACTGTTTCTGTAGGCTAGGAAGGAGTGTACATAAATAACTCCACTTCATGGTTTGGAACATGTGCCCAGGTCTGTGTGGATAACAGGACTGCTTTCGTGTTTAGAGGCGAACTCTAGAACAGTGCTTCCACTGTGCTGGGTCCAGAGCTCATTTCTTCACTCTTGATTAATTCCTCTTTCAATAATTTTTGTCTTCTTCGTCAGATTTTCCTGCTTCCCCTTCACCCCAGACCTTGAATTCCACTGGTTGGCAATGCAGGATTGCATACTTTCTGCAGTAAGGTACCCTCCTCCACCATCTCTACTCAGATTCACTGGGATTACCAACTCTTCCCACGATGGTGGCGCTTTCTCTCCCTGCTCCTCTTCCATCCGTCTGTAATCTACCTGGGCTCTGGTTTACAACAATCCACCTATCAGAAATCTTTTTCCTTCTTCCTCTTTGGCTGCCTAGATGAGGTTTGTTCTTTGAGGCCTATTTTGAATGTAATCTCTCTTGCCTACTTTGATGACTCCCCAACCACAAATAATCTCTTCCTTGTCTAACACTGGGTATTACGCTGGGTATAACCCTCATAAGACTTGACATTATGACCTGTACAGTAGATATCTGTGAATGTGAAATGTCTGTTCCATTCAGATCTCCTACATGGTACTGACCTTTGTGTTGGAGGCAGTACTAGGAACATATTCTTTTTCAATAATAAAGAAAAATTCTTCGGTGAATGCAAACTCACCAAGCTGTTCCACAATTTTCCATCAGTACAAATGGTCAAAGAGATCAAAAAACAAATACAGTTTTTTACGGGGCATTTAATTTCAGAGCTTGGTCAAAATAGCTTAGAGACTTCTGGTAGTCTAGGATAGCCAACTATACTTTCTTAGAACATGCCTGGATTATGTGGAAACACAAAAATTGTTCTGGAAAAAGCTAAAAAACAATTTGAAGGCATCTGTGGTATAACTTTGTTTATTTTAGGTTTTAAGATGAACACAAGAAGTTCGGAGACTTTAAAGCTTGAGGCGTTTTATAAAATGACAGATTTTGAATGCATTGCAAATTAGGTTACCTAGTTCACTTCCAAATGAAATAAAACCAAGTTAGAAAATTTAGCTCCTCCGTAGTTAAAAAAAAAAAAAGCCAAGTAATCTCCCTTCAAATTATAAGCTAATCAGAGAGGCCTGTTACCTCATATAAACATTTCATTAAGGTACTCGGATGACATTACTCCTACATGAATAATGAATCCCCGTCCCCAGGCTCAACTTAAATTATTGCATGCAGTTTATTTGGTGACTTTTAGTGTGGACAGAGGGCTAAGGTGGAAGATGGGAAAAGAACCGGTTTAACTCGTATTCAAATACCTTTGCAGATTAAACAACACAACTTTACTACCCCGCCCCCCTTTCCGACCCGCAGTTCTGGCTGGTATCACAATAAAGTGAAAAGATGATGTGAACAAAGGGGACAGGCACCTGCGCCTTCTCCATCGCAAATATTTCTTCCCAAACAGGGCCGGAGTCAGGGTTTGGCCGACCTTTCAAGCCCTGGCTCCTTCCAGGGTTAACTGTCTACCCTGGGCCCCCTGAACAAGGCTCCACAGTCAGGGCACTAACACCGATTTCTCCTCCTCCTACACGTGACCGCCGGGGCGCACGGCCGCCGGGGGACACAGACACCGCAACGCGGTAGACCTGGTGACAAAGAGGCGCGGGCGCATCCGGAGCCCCGCCGGCCTCCCGCGCTCAGCGTCGGCGGAGCCTGCGCAGGGCGGTGCCGCGCAGCGCGGGCCGCGGGAGCGGGAGCCGCAGCCGGGAGCGCGCCGCGGAGCCGAGCAGAGCTCGCCGCGCGCACCGCCGGGCAGCGGAGGAGCCGAGGAGAAGCCGAGCAGCGCCCGGCGCGCAGCCGACCAGCCCGAGGAGCGGAAGAGAAGCCGAGCAGAGTCCGCCGAGCGCCCGGGGGCCGATCCACGGGGCAGAGCCCGCCGCCCGCCGGCGACCTGCTTCCAGCGCCGCCGCCCCGGAGCCCCGCAGCACCTCGGACACGGGTGAGCAGGCCGCGGCCCGTCGTGCTCGGCCCCGTCACCGGGCCCCGAGCGCCTTCCCCCCCCCCCCTCCCGCACTTACACCACGGCTCGGGAGATCATCCAGGACACCATCTTTCCGGCCGCTGGGCCGCTGACCGCAGGCCGCGCGCTCCCCGCTCGCGCTCCCCGGGGCCGCGCTGGAGCCCTCGGGAGCCGGCCCGGTGTGTGCGCGCGGCGCCCGGAGCCGCCCGGCGCCCGGTCCCCCGCCCGCCCCCGCCCGCGGCCCCGCGGCCCAGCCGGCCCCGCCCCTGCGCTCCGCTGATAGGCGGCGGCTCCGGGACCCCGACGGGCGCTGCGCTCCACCGACCTGCGCGGCGACCTCGCTTCCCTGCGTCGAGGGACGCCGGTCGGGCGGTGAGAACGCGTGGGAGCCGAGAACGGGCGCGGGGGAACCGGGATGGGGAAGTGCCTGGCTAGGTGCGGCTCCGGTGCTCACGGAAGCCCGGCAGCCGGGGCCTAGCGCAGGCCTGGGTCGGGACCGCGAGGCTCGTGGTGCAATGCAGGGGCCAAGGGAGAGCGTTTGGGGTCACGGTTGGAGTGATGGGCGTGCGGTGATGGCGAGGCCGCGCTGGGCCCCCTGGGGCACCTTTTCCGTCGGCGTCAGCCAACTCCTGTATTGCCTGATACATAGCCGGAGTAGTATGTGAAGCCAGGATTTCCGACCGGTGGTGCTGTTTACAAGTGTCATTTTTTCCCCCCTTTCCGGTGTGTTTGGGGGGAGGGGAGGAGTAGATTACTGCTTACACTGTCTAAAATTTTAAACTCCTGAGTTTTGCGTGACAAGTACCAAATTGGGAAAATGACCTTTAGTTACTGTAGATGTTTTTCTCTTAGTCTCCTGGTTGAAGCAGTCGTAAAAGTTCTCCTAAAGCTGGGAAGTCTGTAATGTGGGCCTGGTGCCTTTAATTAAAGTACTAGAAAATATGATGGCTCATTTTGTGACATACTGTAATTTAATCTTTTTGTTCCCCAGTTTCCCCATAATAAAAAGTGGCTAATAATACTCTACCTTACCTTCTGCTTTTCAAGGGTGATGTAAGGTATTGCTAATTAATGTTTAGGAAAGGCTCGGATTTGCCTGGAATGGTATCAAGGGACAGGGGTAGGTTATCCCGAGTGCCTTTTAGTTCTTGAGGCCTATAAATTAAGAAGAGTTCTGGTTGTTTAAAAAAGGAGCAGGCGAGGCCTGATGGTGACAGCCTTGTGATCCCAGCACCCTGGAGGCTGAGGCCTGCCGGATTCCATCCTCCAGAACCAGGAAGAAAAGAACTCTAGCTGCTTTCTGCTCTTCGGTTCTTTTTGTTTATTTACATTAAGAATATATGCTTTTATCCCAGGGGCTGCAATGATAATTTGTGTTGGTTCTGGATTATTTAGTTTGGCCAATATTCAGCGTTATCGGGGAGTCGTGTTTGCCACCTAAGCCCCAGTTTTCTGGGACACTCAGTGTCCTTCGTATCCTTACATGGGCACTGGTCCTGTAATGGCTTTACAGCCTTCATTTCTGACCCTCGGTATGTCTTTCCCCGCCTCTCTTCTCTGAACCAAGCCGTGTGTTCATGCCTTTGACGGAGTTTTGTTTTTTCTTGAATGCTTAATTCCCCACTCTGCCTTTCTGACCTTGATTTTCCTGACACGTGCTTTCTTTCCCCCCCCTGGGCCCCTGTACCATATCCCTTAAATTTCTGGATGTCTCTCACTCTTACTCATTTGGTTTCTTTTAGTGCCTTTTTTGCCCTGATGCCTTTTGTCGTTGTTTGCAGGACACAGCCCCCTGGTTCCTATTTCAAAAAGCCACGGGTTGTAAACCACCTACCCTGTGCTGCTACAGTGTTGTTGAGTCATCCCGACACTCCAGACAGCCCTGGAGTGTTGATTCTCTTTGATACCATGGAAACGGAGGTTTAGAGAACTTAACTCATTAGCCAGTGATCACATAGTTCTTAGGTAGTAGAGCTGAACTCCAATACTGTGATTCTTACCTAAATTGGGTGGGAGCTAGATGGTCCAGGGAGGTTGCTCTCTAGGGGGAAATTAGCAGCGCTCCCCTCCCCCTCCCCCTCCCCCCCTTAGTGGTTTGTAATTGGGATTAACCATTAACTTGTGGATGGGGGCTTGAATACTATACTTTTTGCTATGTGTTGGACATGCTGAACAAAGGATGTTCCTCTGTCCTTCATGGCTTATGAATATCATGCTTGTGATATTTGTGATTATCTGAGCCTGAAATTTCTACTTTATGAAGTCATAATTTTAACCAAGACTGCATTTCCTTGTATATGTTTCTTCACATTCTTGTTGTATAAATGAAAGGAAGGCCTGTTCTGTTCACAGCTTGATTAGAAATTGCTTATAGTTTTGGAACATTGCATCATAAGCAGGTTTGCAAATGCTGCCATGTCCAGCTACTATTTTGTCTCAGCCCTCCTATGTTGACATGCTTTTTTTTTGTAACCTATTTTCATTTCCCCTTTGCATTTATTATCTTTATTTAGGGTAGATGGGTTTGTTTGAAATTGCCTGTGTGGAGATTATCCATTTCATTTCAGAGTGGTAGAGTAGAAATTGGAAAGTGTTTTACAGAAGGGCCGTGTAGAAGCTGATACAGTTGAGAACTATTGACCTAAATAAGAGTCAGTGTATCTAAGGCGGAGCCTCTTGTGGGAAGTGCCCAGCTTTTAGAGGTGGCTGTCTCTGTTATTGAACCTCAGATACTTAAGATCTGCTAACGACATGGCCATGCTTGGCTGTGTAAGATGAGGCTTTGGCACTATATGAGAAAAGGAAATACAGTATCTGTAAGTGTGTGTGTGAGTGTGCTTGCTTCCTGCCCCTGCTTGCACCAAAGGAAGGCCTGAGGGTGTCAGGCCTCCTCTGTCCTTTGTCTTATCCTGTGAGGCAGGGTCACTGTGAACTTGGAGAGTTGATGTTTTCAGCTAGGCTGATACCCTGCAAACCGTCCTGCCTTTGTCCCTTGCCACACTGGGGTTATAAGAACGTGGGTTAACCAAGTCTGGCTTATGAGGGGGGCAGTCATGGGCGTGGGGTGGGGCGTTGAGATTGGGACTCTTGTCTTCATGGGTGAGGATCAAGCCTTGTTAACCCACTTAGCCATCTCTCTAGCTCTGAGTAGCTTTTGTAATGTGGTCTTATCTGCCATGCTTGCCGTCATTCCATGTACAAGGCAGGAGAAAATTTAAAGCCATTTTTTTGATTTCGTACATTTATTTCATCACTGTTGGTGTGTCATGTGTGGTGTGCTTCCTTCCTTGTGTTATGCAAGGGCACTTTTTTTCCGTGGATATCGAGTTCAGTTTTGATGGGAGGCAATGTATGTAGGACAGAGGACATTTTCTCAGGAGACCTGTTTCTTTAACCGGTAATGAGGTGAATGGTGAGTCACACACAGTGTGTTTTGTTTTGAATAAATATGTTAATGGGTGGCGATCAAATGTAAAGGGTTTTAAGACTCCTCTAAAAGACTTGCTTTCACTGCCAACATCTTCACTTAGTGGTCCTAGGAGATAGTGGAATGTACATCTTTTGCATGTTAAAGGGGTTCATTTATTAGCAAATGAACGGAGTAGGAAAGTACCTCAGGCAGAGAGCTCCTGGCTGGTAGAGCAGAATTACAGGGTACAGAGATAGTATCTAGTCATGTAATTATTAATGAATATGCTAATGAGACTGAATACTAGGTCACCTTCCCATTTCTAATAGGAGAGGGTTTTTTTAAATAATTGAAAATACTTTTTGTAAAGAGTCTCAAATTACCACATTACCTTAACACTAATTTAGAAATAGTAGTAGGCCTTGACTAACTTGGAGGAAGAAACTTGAATCTTGTTCTATGTGTGCCGATGAACACTTTCCTGCCCCTTTCTGAGCCAGTCTCCTTTGAGTGTTATGGTTGCTGCTAGGTAGAGTTTGGCATCCTGCATGGAAATTGAGTCATAAAGATATGATGCTGAAAGTACGATAAGATCGAATTAGAATAGACAGATTAGATTAGAGTGAAGTAGTCGGTACAGGTATCTTGATAAGAGCTGCTGACCAGCTCTCAATGGGGAAAGCAAAATGGCTAGCTGTCAAAGCCTCTGGAAGCCCCTCTGGCAGCTGGCACTGTTTCAGGTCTCTATGTTTAGGAAATAGCTTCACCTGAAACCTGGATTAAGACCAAAGAGCTTTCTCCCTCTTCTTGGCTAAAAAACAATACTATGTTAAGTGGCAGAGACACATATTTAAGGCACTTTCAGCATTCATTTAAAGTACAGTAAAATATAACCTTGTGAGCTCAGAAGACTGTGGGGTTTCAGAAAGCTAAAATACTTGATAATTCCATCATGTGATCGTTTAGCATTCAAGCAGAAAATTTTAAAATGTTTACTGATGTTGTTTTGTTGTCATTTGAAACATACCAAGTGAAATTGAAAAGTGAAATGGTGAAAAAAAAATCTAGTCTTTTTGTTCCACTGTCTTCAGTCATCATTCAGTTTCCTTCAGAAAAACTAATTTTTACATAAGTTCTACATACTCAAGGAACAAATTAAGTGCCATCTCTTTCAGAAGATAGAGAGGGTTTTGTTAATATCTATCTTAAAAAAAAAAACCAAAACCAAAACACAACTGATTTCTTAGACTCTGTAATCCCCTACCTCCTTCTTGCTAATAGCTTGAGGACCATTCTTAGGTATAAAGTGACTTAATGGACAGCTACCTGCCAGATAAACATAAGGAAAAAAAGAGATAACCATTTCATGAACAGAGATTTAAAAATCTTTAAGAAGATAACTGGCATACAGAGCCCAGTAGTGTATGAGAAATTATATTCTGTGACAAAGTGGGGCATCCTAGGTATGAAAGGTCCAGTTGACAGTAGAAAATCACTTAAAATAATTTTATCACATCAGCAGGCTAACAAAGAAAAGCAGTATTGTGATATCAATACACACAAGAAAAGCACTTGACAAGTCCAAGACCAATCAGTTCATTATGAAAAATGTTCACCAAACAGGGACAAAGAGGGGCTTCGTTGCTTGGTGAAGAATGTCAACAAACCTGTAAGTGAACATAGTTCCTGGTGAAGAACCAAATGCTTTCTCTCTAGGGCAGGAGCAAGATAGAGATACCCTCATCAACACTGCTTTTCAGCAGTGTTACAAAATAGGCCAAAGATCTTAAGAGACACCTTGCCCTGGAGGAAATACCTATGACAAATGAGCATGTGAAAAGGGCCCAACCCCCATCCGTCAAAGGTTGACAAGGTGGGGATGCATTCCACACCTGTGAGGTGACTGAATCCAGAGCACTGGGGCAGCCTCGCTGCCTGAGATGAGGTGCACTGACTAGGGAGGCAGACAGTCTACTGATGATGTGTACAAATGGCATGGCCAGATTGAAAGTCAGGTTTTCCCAAATCAAACGTGATCGTTCAGCCCAGTGATCTCAGACCCTCCAGTGTTGACATGCCACAGGGAAGCCTGCGTGTGTCTGTAGCAGCTTTAGTAACGTTTGTCACAGTTCACCTGTGATCAAGATGTCCTTCAGTATGGAGGGTAGAGAAGTTATAGTAAGTTTAGACAGTGCTGACAGAGGAAGCAGTGGAGTCCAGGAAACCTCATCCCACATTCTTGTGAAAGAAACACTTCCTGAAGAGCCTGTACACTACGACTTCAAGCATGTGACCTGAAAAGGCAGAGCCATGCCCAGCAGAAAGAGAAGTGGCTCTCACAGTTGTGAGGGCTGGAGAGGCACACAGGAGGTTTGTCACACAGCACAGCTTTTCTTGTCCTGCACTGATTCACAGGAGTCGTGATGTATGTGTTAAAATCTGCAGGATGGTCAAGATAATAGGGACCGATTTTGTAAGCTGTGGAGTGTGAATAAAGCCAGTATCTGTGTGTCCGTCGACGGCACCGGTGCAGCACTAATCGCCATATTAATATTTCTTTTTATTCCTCGTTTTTCTTGCTGTCCTGGAGTTTCTCACAGGTCAGACTCAAGCTTTCTTCCTAAATCCTACCCTTAAAAGAAAAACAGTTGCTTCTCATTCATGTTGCTCACTTGTTCCCCTATGGGACGTGACGTTGGCCAGATTAGCAAATCTTTGCTATGAGGGCAAGTTGATTGGGCTGATGAGATAAGTCAGCAGGTGGAGATGTTTGCCCCCAAGACTGGCAAGCTGAGTTTGATCTTGGTTCCCAGGGCACACATGAGCCTGAGCACACAGCACAGATGCACAAGCAAACAGCGCTGGTGACGAGGGAATCCGAGCGAAGGGAGAACCCTGCATGTGCTCACATGTCAATAAGCTGTCAGCTCCTAGGACAACATTTCTGCTTTTCCTTTTGTTAAAGATGGGGTCCCACTGTGTATCTGTGGCTAGCCTGGAACTTACTATGTAGACCATGCTGGCCTCTAACTCAGAGAGATCTGCCTGCCTTTGTCTCCTGAGGGCTGGGATGAGGACTGGACCATTGTACCCTGCCCCAGTGTCTTGATTAGTAAGGAAACCAGATAAAAAGTTTCTCGGCTGCATTTTGCCCTCAAATGACTGTATTGCTGAGAACAGGCTGATGCTCTCAAGTCTGTAGTAGATGAATTTAGCTGTCGCAGAGGATAGCTTGCCCACGTTTTTACATCTCTGTGGACACCAGGCTTTTAATTGTTTACTCCTGTCGAGACATGATCTGGGCCTGTTGTTTCACACTGTATTTCCTAGCCCTTGCCCCATCCTTTGCATTTTAAAAACTGTACTTGCTGTATCTCAAACTTACTTGTAAAAGACTTGTATTTAAGTCATCTGTGATGCTGCCTAATTCATTCTTCTACCCTGAGATTTTTGTATTTAATTTCCTACTTTCCCATTCTGAGATTCGCTGGAGAGGCCCTTCATCTTTCTCACACCTTCGAGACACTACACGCCTTACTTGTTTTCTTTCCTTAATACTAGGTTTCTGAGACTTACTTATTTTTACTTGTAAGCCTGGTTCCTTCATTTCTTCTGCTATGTAGTATTACCAGTGTTTGAGTATATGCCAGTAAATTTTTTATTCCACTCATTGATGTTTTGGATGTTTGGAGCATTTCTTTGTTTTGTTTTGTCTCAGCTACCCATGTGAATGTTTATGGTATGTGACATGTATGTACTACATCATATTCTGAAAAAGTATAGGGAGATAGTCTAGTAGTAGACTCCACACTGAGCATGTCTAAGACTCTGTCTTAACTCCCAGAACCCAAAACATAAAAGAATAAAAATATACTGTTGACACCTTGAATGGTTGCCATCTGGGTCCTGCCAGCTGTCACTGCGACAAAATACTTGAAAAGGCACCTCAAAGGGCAGTTCAGAGGTCTCATCCAGGGTCACTTGGCTAGTTATTTTTCTGCACTTGCCTGAGGCAGAGCTTCCCGACTGGACCCATGCTCCCTAGAGCTGGGAGGAGGGGAAGAGGTAAGCCAGGGTCACAGTATCCTTCAAAGCCATGCTCCCCCTCCTCCCCCAAGTTTTTACCTCCTCCCACTAGTACCAACAGCTGGAGACCAAGCTCCAACACATGAGCCTTGCAAGAACATTGCAGATCCAAACATAGCACCATTCGTTCTAGCAGATGCTAAAGCTTCTTGACAGCAGGATGTGCTCTACACACCCCGACTTGCCTTGTTTGGCCGTAGTCACAGTAGATCTCTAGGTGTCTGTCACTTCAGTTCCTCATTCTGCAGATGAAAGTAAAAGCCTCCATCGGTTGTGTAATGTTCATCTGGTGTTTACAAGAGGAGGTCTAGAGAAGAGGAATAATAAAATCAGGAAGTCCAGTAGAAATTGAGAAAGTTAAGTATTCTTTGAAAGATTAAGGAGAGATGTAGTCTGTTATAGATTGGTGCTACTGTGTTGGGGGCTAGGTTGATGCCCAGGAGATGAGTGGTGTCCTGGAAGGCTTCCTCAATAGGGAAGGGACTGCATTGGATTCACCCACTACCTGGGTTAGCCTGGAAGGCTGGGCTTATGATTCCAGGTTCAGCACAGGTCTGATGGGGAGCATTTATGAATTACTAGGAGAATATAACATAGAAATATGGTGAAGTCTCTTTGCAAGCAGTACCCTGTCATGAAGGCATGAGATGTTTTAAAACTAGTTACAATCCATTGCACATATTCCAGACAGCTTTTGCTCTGGGGAGACCATGGAATTTGGGAGACACATACTTTCACTATAGAGAAAAGAACATATGTGCAGCCAGTGACTACTGCCAGGATAATGTGCCACATAAACCAATTAGAAGAAATTAAAACGGAAGGGAGAAGTTGCTCTTTTTGAAGGAACAAACCTCAACTCCTTCAAAAAGGTGATCTGTCATCAGGGTCTCCCACAGGTAGATAAGAGCGTGTGGAGGAGGGAGGGCACAATGGCTAGACTCAGTCAGCTCTGCAGCAAACACCAGCCAGAAGTTGGCTGGATCAGTTTTCATCAACAACTTGCGCAGGTCACAGGCTCAGTGCTGAAGACGCTCCCTTTCCAGGTGCCAGCTCAGGTGCTCGTTTTTAAACCCCCTCTCTCTGTCCTCACGCCCCACCCCTGCCTGACTTGTGTTGGGGATTGAGCCCAGGGCCTTGTGCCTGCCATTGTGGCCTGTGTAACCCTGAGCTATGCCCCAGACGCGTCCGGGTTTTCCCACGGCTCAGTAATTTGCTCGTGTTCTTTTTATCAGTTGATTGTAAGGATGTTACAAAGATAAGAGAGGCAAGGTATGGGAAAGGGCAGCAGCTTCTAGGCCCTTCTGGGGTGTGCCAACTGAGGCTCCTTCCTGTGTCTAGTATCTGGACACTCTCCAGTGCTGTCCCTTTTGGAAACTTGTTTGCATAGTCCTGTTTGAAGTGTGGACAGCCATGACAAGATACGCTCACGCAGAGCTGGGTCCCTGGCAGTAGACTGTGTGAGGACCCTGCAGGCCTGCCTGCTCCAGAGACTGCCTGCTTTAGTCTTGGCTGGCCGTGCACTATTTCTTCTCAGGGGATGGGTGGGGCCTCTGTAGACAGGAAGGTGTTACAATTCACTGTGGGCAGGCACAGGTGAGGCGATTTTATGAGCAGCTAAAGGCACAAAGGAGAAGGAAAGATTAGAGTTTCTGTGGTCGGCCTTGGGGCCAGAAACGATGGATGGAAAAAACTAATTTATGTATCATGATGTGACATCATTTCTCTCGTTCTCTGTCATTAAGTTTTACCTTTCTGAATCAGTGCAACTTTTCAGCCACCGCCTCCCTGCTGCCTGCACAGCAAATAGTGTGAGATTTCTGGTACATAAGCGAGAAGACATTGCTGTATACCCTTTCCCCTACTCGTAGCTTCCCCGTGCTTTGTGTTAGATTCCGTCTTAGCCCACAGAACCCTGTGTGCACTGGTCTTTTTATGTTTCCAAAACTGAGGTGTTAGCTATCTCTCTGGCCTTTTCCTGTACCTGTGAAATGGCATCATATTATTTCCTTCCCTGGGGCCTTTGCCGTTCCCTGTTTCAGAATGAGCACCTGGCAGGTCCAGCTGGAGACTCAGCGACTGCACACTGTTCCTCAGACTGCCTTAGTGTGGTCCAGATTCCAAGGCACCTCTGTCATCTGTTACCCAGGCTCACCTAGCCTCACATGGATTGTCTTACTCCACAGGACTTACCATTGGCTCCCGTCCTTAGTGTCGGTCTGTTCATCCTCCAGTTACGCTGTGAATTGTTAGTTCTCTGTCCTGTTTCACTGTTTTCATCTCAGTACCCATAGACACCCAGCCTTAGGATTTTGAGTGGCCATTTCTACCCGAGAAGGCACAGAGGCAGGTCATTTATAATTCCATAGTTTTTGCTCATAGGCTGCAATTTATTTGAATCAACCAAAAAGTGCTGAAGAGGCCATCAGCCATTTTAGGATGATCAGTTTAATGTTGTCTCAGGCAGAGTGTGGCTTGTAGCAGTTCAAGTGAGGAGGCAGGCTAGGGAAACAGGACAGCCTGTGGACACCCCCTTAATCAATTTCAGAATGATCTAGAATTCAGAGAAGGCTCAGAATTGACAGAGGGCAAGTTAGTCAACAAATAGCCATAGCGTTAGACTAAAGATGGGAGGAGCTGAGCAAATGGGAGAAAGAACTGCTCGGGGTTTGCACCAAACAGTCACGGTCACCTTGCTCGATGCCTTTATTCAGCTCATCTTGATGGGAGTTGCTGAGAGTTAAAGTTGCTTAGGTCCTCTGTGTCAGTGAAGAGCAGTTGTGGCACTGGAGCGTGGCTTGCGGATGGCAGGGGAGGGGTTGGAGGGCATTGGAGGGTGGGTGAAGACATTCCTGTTGGAGCAGTGTCTGGCACTACTCTACGCCCATCGCACAGCACTGAGGGCATCTGGCCCATTGTCTTCCAGACTGCTCACAGAAAAGGTCTCCTAATTGTTTTCCCCCTCCCAGCCCTGCATTACAAACATGCCTTTTTGTCAAAGATCTTTAATTATTAATGTTTTCCCCTTTTTAAACCAAAGGTTGCAATTAGAGTACAGTTTGCCGTCTATACTGAATTGACCTAAGTTGAACCAAAAGCCCCAAGCCTGAACAGAGCCCCATTCTAGTGATGGCCATAAGACAGCTCAATGGTTAGTTCATGTGGATTTCTGAAAGATTAGAGCTGGGTGTGGGCTTTTGGAGCCTGGCTGGTGAAGGCCCTCTGTCTTCAGATTGCTATCATCTAGGTGCTAGGTTTGTTCATTTAGTTTTTTAGACTCAGTCCCATTTGCAAAATGCATGTAATGGTACTACTTCCTTCACCGAGTGATTTTGAGTTCTCTTTAGATAATAATGCCTTTTTAGCTCTTGGCATATTGCCTGATACATAATCTGTGTATAGTAATTATTGTCTTGTTCTCTGAATTATCTTACAGAACTTGGACTTGAACCTTGATTAAAAGTTTTATTTTCTTTATTGCAGTGCATAGGATCAAACTCAGGGCATTGCATTTGCTAGATAAGAGCTCAGATGAAGCCAGATAGAAAGATAGGGGGGAATTAAGAGATGGGAAGGGACGCAGGAGCCCCTTTCCTTGTAGTTTGATCGGTCTCCCCAGCTGAGAATTCTAGTGCACTTTCCAGCATTTGCTGTGGAGGTTGTCTGTGTAGAGTCGCTTCAAATCAGAATGTTAAAACCACCATGAGCTGTGCTTTAGGCCCAAACGTTTATGACCTTTTCTCCTTTCCCAGCTGTAAACCTACAGTCTTGTAGGAATTAAGAACTCCATTTACAGTAGGGGCATCTTGTGCAGCACTTGTGATCCTGGCTCTGCCTCTTTCTGGCTTTGCCTTATCAGGCTATACGACTACCCAAAACACCCCGGGCACCATCCTGTGATCTCATTGGCCAACAAGAGTGAAAGGTTTCTTAACAGTTTTGAAATAAGACTTGAGAGCCACCAGAGTCTATGGATGGCTACTGTTAAGACATTTAAATGTGAGGATCCTTTGAGAAACTAGTATCCACCATTGGCTGTGATACATCTTTTTCTTTCTATTAGCCTGGAAAATATCATCCTGAAATTCTTTTTTGGTTTTTCGAGACAGGGTGATAGCCAGTGGTATCCTGTGATAGCCAGTGGTACCCTGTGATAGCCAGTGGTACCCTGTGATAGCCAGTGGTAACCTGTGATAGCTAGTGGTAACCTGTGATAGCCAGTGGTAACCTGTGATAGCTAGTAGTAACCTGTGATAGCCAGTGGTAACCTGTGATAGCCAGTGGTAACCTGTGGCATCATGGAACTGCTTCTCCTGCCACTGCCACTGCCACGGAGCTGCACATCCATCCCAGACTTTGAAATGTTTATTTCCAGAATGTGTTTCTCTTTCCCTGGACTCCAAAACAAAGTTAAGCAAAGAGTGGTATGAACTCGGGCAGTTGTGGGTGGGGTGGAGGGATCCCTGAAGGGCTGGCAGGTTGTGAGCGCTTATACCCTATGTTAACAGCATCCTATGTTAACAGCAGCCGCTCTGCTTGGACTGTGCATAGGGTGGTGAGAACAGGCTTCCCCTTCAGAGTAGTCACCGGGATGCAGATGTGCAGTAATGAGCTGCTGATGTTGTTTTGGGGACAACTTACCTGTATGGAGGCTGAAGGCCTGAAATTTGCACTGCGGTAAACTTGTAACAGTGGTTCTGACCTTAAGTGTCTTTATGCAGTCCACATTTTTACAACACATTTCACAGTTGATGTCTATATCAAAGTGAGTGTACATAAATGAATAAAATGTTTCCTTGGTAGCCATTGGTGTGTTATTTCAACACAGGGAGTAAAGATTTCATTTCCTTCCATTTACCTTGTATGCGTGGATGCCGCTATGCTCCGTGTATGTCAGAGGACAGCCCGGAAACCCATTCTCTCTTCTGACCATTTGGATCCCAGATCGAACCTGGGTAGTCAGGCTTGGTCCTAAGCCATCTCATTGGCTTCCTGTTTGATTTTAGAAAGAAGATAAACTTTTTTTTTGTCTTTGAAAGTATTTTAACATGCCCTTCCATTTTAAGTACATTTCTAAATTTGCTTTTTAGATATTTTCATAAAGTTCATAAAGCCCAGAAGTTCGAATGCATTAATTTCTGATGATCAAGGCATGGGATACTGAGATTCTAATCTGTTTTTTCTCAGTATTTTCCCAAGCATTTGGCTACATGGTGTGCCTTTTAGTGTGCTTAAAGTATTTCCTTCAATTTTTCAAACTTAGTTTCTCATTGCACTTTTGCTGTTGAGGCTATTAAAAATGTGTTTCCATTTGAATCGATGCATCAGTAAATACCTTGGTCTTTAATGACTGTCTTACACATTTGACCTGGGTTTTGGGTTGGGAAGGGAGCTGATTGCCAGGGACCTGCCAGAGGAAATGGCTTCAGCTAGTCAAGGTGACTGACACCCAGGATTTGTACAGATGCTAGCAGTCGTGCTTGCGAGCGGGATGTTACACGCTCAAACATTTGTTTAGGAGGAGGCAGGCTTATGTCATGAAACCCAGTGGAGTTTGGTGCTCACAGGGGCTCAGATCCAGAAGTGGAAAGCCCTTTACCTTGATGTTTAGCAAGCTACCTCCCCTGGACCAGAAGGTCTTCTGTGCCCTGGAGTAAAGGGACAGTTTGTTTCTGGAGACTATAGTGGCTTTCCAACCAGGCAGAAAGAAAGAGCACAGACATTAGTATCAGAGGAGAGAGGATGGCAGGCAAAATTGAGATATCCAGAAACAGAGGATCTTGCTGGCTTGAGAGGAGGTGGTTATCTCAAGGGGAGATCAGAGTGAAGCCAGAGGTATGCCACGCCCCTGGTCCTGCAGTTTCTGTGTAGACCTGCCCCAGATGGGATCCTCTGAGAATGCTAGAATAGGGGATGATGATGACAGAATCAGCCTCCTCTTTGCTGTCACCACTGTCATGCAGAAGGCTAGCCTGTGCCGCCGCTATTCTGAATAATTTATGCACGATGTGATGTTTTTCTGACTTTTTGGTGTTGGGGTATCTTCCAATCTTGTCACCAGGGATCTGTAAGGAATGTACAGTTCCAGTGTGTGTGAATGACTTTCTTTTACCGTTATGCTTATATTTGAACCCAAGGAGCAGTAGCGATTCTCATGGATTCCTGTTTGCCTTGGAAGCTTCACGTCTGAGATGATACACAGTGATTTGGAAGAAAATAAATAGAATTTTGAGTGGCTTGGTTAGAATATAGAATAGGTTTTCTGGCTTTCAGAAACGTGAAAATAGTATTTTAATTTTTAATAGCAAGTAAATTATAGAAAAATAAATTAGTGGCTTAAGCGTTTGAGGGAATCTGAATAACATCTTTAAAAATTCAGTTTTTTATTAGCATATCCTACGCATCACCAGGGTTTGTGTAGTTCCACACAGGCATACTGGGCGTGACCAGGTCAGCTGCCCTGCGGCCATTTCCCCTTCTCCGTGCTTTCCTGCTTCTACTGACTACAGTTCTGTATTGAAGTCTGCCTTTTAAAGCTGCCGTCCATGAGAGAACATCTTTCTTTTGGTGTTTAGCTTGTTTCATTGAAAATAATATGCTTCAGTTCCATCTGGTTCGCTGCAAATGAGAAGGTCCCATTGTGGCTAAATATTTGAGTGTATATACATTTATCACATTTTTTCATTCATTGGCTTATGGGCCTGTACAGCTTAGCTATTTCAAATAGTGAAGCAGTAACAATGGGCATGCAGATATTTTATCATTATTATTTTGCTTAGGAACTAAATTAACGTGTAGTTGGCATAGAAATCTCTTGATTATCGAATTGATACATAACAGTTTACTGGCTGAGTGTGACACTGTGATAAATTGTGTGTTATGACCATTTCCATATTGGCCATTAGGGGTGTTGTTTGGTGTGCTCAATCTAACCATGAGTTCATGGCTATTTTTTTGCCTCAGAAAAATACTTTGTTATAAGGCCTTATGAATTAAATGTAGAACAGAGGCTTGTCTGTGTTACTTTAGAATTTTTAGTCAGAGGGTGTGGCAATTGTAAGGCGCAGACAGAGCACCTCAATGGGTGTATCAGTTTATCTGTGGGGCCGGACAACTCCACTCAACCTCAGTAACTTTCCAAGGTGTTGCCATGCAGTGTAAAGCAATGACTTGTTGAATTAAATGCACAGAAAGATAGTTTACATTCTTTAGAAAGGATAGAGTGTTGACACCTTTTATTTCACTAGTGGCTAACATAAAACCCTGCTTAATCCTCACTAAGCAGGGGACTCCCCCGAATGTTTGAGGCCTGTCTGAGGCTCTTGTCTAAGGACGAGAGATGAGAGGTTGAAGAATGGTCACCGCTGCTCTTGTACACAGGGCGCGGCACTCCACTCGCCTCAGCCCTAGCTCCCGTAGCTTCATTCTGAGTTTCCATCAGATGAAAGCCTCGCTGTGTGGCGTGTTAGAGGGACAGCTCTTAGTGCTTCGCTGTGCCTGTACACTTGTGGCGTTTCCGTTATGGAGACTTCATGCCTTTCAAATTCCACTATCAACACTGTACTTGAGAGCTGGGCCACAGGCCTTGGATCCCAACAGAGGCAGCTTGACTGCGGAGTTAGAAGGCAGCCTGGTCTGCAGAGTGAGCCCCAAGACAGCCAGGGCTACATAGAGAGACGCTGTCTCAAAGACTAACATCAGCAGCAAGTGTCTACTTTGCAAAGTGGTTAAAGCAGTGCTGCTTAGTGAATATGAGGATTTTGGAGTGAGACCTGAATTGTGCTAGTCTGCGTTTCAACACTGATGGTGGACACAGGCTTTGTAATCAAGGGCTTGTTAGCTCCTTCATGAATTACTGCTTTAGTGTGTTCAGTACAGGGACTTTATTATTGCCCAACTCAGTTGTAACTTTAGATTTGATTGTCTGGTTTCCTCAATTACTTTGTAAACTTGCGCATTACTCTTCTTGTTAGTCTAGCTCCTGTGCATGCAAAGTTATCTTTATTGAATTGAGATATTTAATTTAATCACTTGAGGCCTCTAGAGTATGCTAGCTAGCTAGTAGTTTTTATATCTTTTGTGTAGGCAAAAATGAGAATTTCTGTTGTGGGAAGCCTGGTATGCAGGTGTGAGTCACTTTATTGGTGTTTTCAGAGTAGTTGACACGGGTCACTTTTACTCTTAGTTCAGAATGTCACTTCCTGTCTCTTCTCTTTTCCTCCACCTTCTGATTTTGTCTTGGGGTTCTTGTGACCCAGGCTGGCCTCAAATTCTTCCTCCTGTCTCTACCCAGAATCCCACGCTTACAGATGTGCACCACTCCTACACACCATCATAATTAGTGCTTGTGGTGTTAGGGGTTAACTCGAGATCCACCTGCTCTTTGTGGGACTCCCCTCCCACCCCTGGAATTAAAGGTGTGTGCCGACCATACCCAGTTGTTCTGTCTTTAAAAGTCACACAACTTAGATAGTTTCTTAGATCCAAAATGGTGACAGCTTTCCTTTATTAAAAAAAATTTCTTCTTTGGGCTGGAGAGAGGGCTCTGTGTTTAAGAGCACTGGCTATTCTTCCAGAGGATCTGGGCTCAATTTCCAGCACCCTCATGGCAACTCACAACTGTCTGTAAAGCCAGTTCTAGGATACCGGACAGACATCCTCATACAGGCAAAACACAAATGCACATAAATTAAAAAGAATTTTTTCATACTTAATTACTAAATTTTTGTTGTTTGCTCTTTGAGACAGGGTTTCTCTCTGTGACGCCCTGGCTGTCCTGGAACTCAACTTTGTAGGCCAGATTGACCTCAAACTCACAGAGATCACCTGCCTCTGCACACTGAGTGTTGGGATTAAAGACATGTGCTGCTACCACAGGCTAAAAGTTTTCTTGGTAGGGAAATTTTCTCTTTTTCTACCCTGATGCAGATTCTCTCCACCACCAAGGAGTAAAGGGTTTATTTTGGCTTCTAGTTTACACAGGGTAGAATCCACTGTGATACGAAAGAGCATGGCAACAGGCAAGGAAGGCATGGTGGCAGGAACAGGATGTAGAATCAGAAGAGGAAGGCCCACCTCAGAGACTGACCGACTTCCTCCACAGCTTTCCTATGGACTGCCACCAGCTGTGGGGTGGGGGGCACCGTGGTCTTTAGCAGAGGTCTTCCGAGTCTCAGGACTTGCTCTTCACTGTGACTCAAGTTCTAGCCGGGGCTCTGGCCTCATCATGGAGAGGACATGGCAGGAAGGGCAGGGCTGTAGGAACCCAAAGCCGCTTTCTGTGAACAATCTCTTGTCACCCAGGCTGGTCTTAGGAACTCTGCAGCAGAAGACAGTGTTCACTTCCTGATCCTCTTGCCTCCATCTCTCTAGGCATCTGTCACCTTGCCCAGCTTAAGAACACTTAATATAGAAAGGGAGAACAAATGCCTGATAGTTTTATTTATCATATTTAGATTCCTATCCCCTATTCCCTGTCTTCCCGACAGGCCCCCATCTCCCCGGCAGGACAGGATTTCTCTGTGTGATCTGGAACTCTACTTGTAGATCAAGCTGGCCTCGAACTCAGAGATCCACCTGCCTCTACCTCCAAAGTACTAGGATTAAAGGCGTGTTCTATCATTGCCCGACTTATTTATTAAATGAATCTGTTTTTACTTTTCTCTCTAAATTTAATTCTTGTTTGTTTTTCAAGACATCGTTTCTCTGTGTAGCCCTGGCTGTCCTAGAACTCACTTGGTAGACCAGGTTGACCTCAAACTCAGATATCCACCTGCTTCTGCCTCTTGAGTGCTGGGATTTAGCACCTTTCAAAAAATGATTTGTGAGTTATGTTTAGCTAGTTAATACATTTAAAATACTGATTTTCAGTCCATTATTTTTGTCGATGTTCCTATTAGCCAGTCTAGTCTCTTTATATGGTTCCTATTTGCTATAGCCCACTGGTCTTTGAGAGTGCTTGGTTTGCTATGAGAAAATACCCTTGTAAATGTCTTGACACAGACCTGAAATCAGTTAACCATTTTCTTAAAAACCATTGTTCCTTTGAGTGGACGTGGCATTCAAGTAGCACATTTGGGTTACCAGGAACAGCCGTTGATCCCTGAGTTTTATAAATGGATGGCCTTAGGAAGTCTGTATCCGTGTGTGTGTGTGTGTGTGTGTGTGTGTGTGTGTGTGTGTGTCTGTGTGTGTGTGTGTGTGTGTGTGTGTTTTCAGTCTGGTTTGGAAGAAAAACACACTCAGTCCTTCTTTGTTCCTAAATTACATTTTAAGGAATGAGTGTCAGGACTCATGTGCCACAATGTGTGTGTGGAGGTCAGAGGGCAACCTAGGAGAGTCTGTTGTCTCCCTATGCCATGTGGGGTCCAGGTTAGCAGGCGTGGTAGTGTCTTTTTTATGTGTTGAGTTATCTGAGGGACATTTCTAGACTTACCATTCTTTTTCCTGTCTTTGTGTGAGTTCTTCACTTCCATTTATAGTGACCCCTTACCAGGCCTATAAAAATGGCCAAGTCAGAAATTAATTTATATGCGAAAGTAGAACACTTTTCTCTCTTTTAGGTGCTGTTGAGTATTATTTTAATAGTATGCACCTTTTTTTTTCTTACTTAAAAATAGTCTCTAATTTGACCTAGATTTTAATACCACTTAAAATTTTCTGTTGTAAATACATTGTTAGAAGACTGGTGTTGGCCTGGGGAGATGGCTCGGAGGTTAAGAGCATTGGCTGCTCTTCCAGAGGTCCTGAGTTCAATTCCCAGCAACCACATGGTGGCTCACAACCATCTGTAATGAGATCTGGTGCCCTCTTCTGACCTGCCGGAATGCATGCAGACAGAACACTGTATATATAATAAATAAATAAATCTTTAAAAAAAAAAAAAAGAGACTGGCGTTATGCTCTTGAGTGTAACCTCGGCAGAGTTGCCATGACTTTAGGGCCAGTCTGTGCTGCATTGTGAGTTCCAAGCCAGATTGAGGCACCATGTCTCCAACAAAACCAAACAGCAGCAGCAGACGTGTTGCTTCATGTCTCCAGACCACAAGAGTGGGTGATGGAGGAAGAGTGAAGTTAAGAAAAGAGAGGTTGAGAGCACTGGCTTCCTTTTCTCTCCCTGAATAGGCTAGCTTTGTGTACACCTGGAAAGTGTGACAGTGAGGGTCCTCTGACTGTCGCATCTTCAAGCAAACTGTGCTGGGCTCTCTGAGTTGCTTTACTTGCTGTCTTCTTCCTCATATTGAATGCAGCACCTGAAACTTGTATTTTTCCTTTTACTTACGTTAAAAAATGATTATTGTATGTGTATGGTTGTTTTGCCTAAATGCATATCTTGTGCACCAGAGTGGTACAGTGCCCACAGAGGCTGGATGAGGGTATCAGATCTCCTGGAGCTGGAGTTAAAAATGGTGGTGAGCTGCCCTGTAGATGCTAGGAATCGAACCTGGATCCTCTGGAAGAACAGCCAATGAATGCTCTTAACCATTGAGCCATCTCTTTGCCTTCCTTTCGTTACATTTTAAAAAATTATTTCTTATTTATTCCATTACCCTCTTAGCTTCATTATAGGTTACTATGTTTTCTGACCATGACTAATTTGATCCTGGTTGGTTTGTATCAGAAGGAACCTCTGGACTCAGCTTGCCTCTCAAAGAAAACATGAAAATTATGTTACATGTGGCTTAAAAGAATCTCTATAAGGACAGAATTTGTTAGTTTAGGCTCCCCTCACCGACATTTAGAATGGATTCTGTCTTTGACAAATAGCTCTTTCTGAACTTGGCTATGAAACTTCCTCTTGGGACTCTTACAGAAGGGCTCTGGCAACTGATTCATGCCTTGAGCTTTCTTGAAGTCGCCTTATTTGTCTGCAGAGTCTGGAGCTCCAACTTCCTTGTCCCTGGAGGCTGGTTGTAACTGGAGTTATCTGGGAACAAATCTGAAGGGTTCCCTGGTGACTGAAGTAGAGCAGTGACTGCATAGACTTCTTGACTTTGTACTGTAAACTAGATCTTTATCTGCAATAACAGGACTCTTTCTGGTGAAGATAGGTAGAAGTGCCGGACCTGGTGGCACGTGCCTGTAATCCCAGTACTTGGAAGGCTGAGGTAGAAGGATAGTGAAGTTGAGACCAGCCTGGACCTCATTAAAATAAGTACCCCTCCCCAGCATTTATATGCCTCCTTTGTAAGAGGCAGAGAAAGGGGGAAAGATGTCTGGATGCTTTTCCTCTCTTCCTTTCCCGTTAATCCTAAACAGTTCACGTCAAGTGAACAGCCGAAGCGATTATGCAAGAACAGAGAGAAGTTCAAGACTCCAGGGCCGACTCCAGCCTATAGGAGCATTGTTGGTCTTTGTTTGGTATCTCAGTACTCTTTAGCCTGCTTTACAGTGTCAAGTAGAATATTAAAATCCGTATGCCCTGGAGTTACTGTGAGTCAGATCACGTGGAAAGGAGGAAGTAGTTAAAATGACTGAGGAAAAGGAGGCTGATGGTGATGGCTCTGGTGGCCTGTAGGCTGCCACGGTGCTGTGTGGAAGCAGGCTATTTCCTCAGAGCAGATGTTCCTGTATCTTGTCCTGGGCAGTGGGTGTAGAGTTCTGGGACCATGTAGCCAGCGTCATTCCTATCTTGTCTTTTTCATAAAACCCATGGTCGGTTCATAAAGGCATGGATTTTGGAGTAAGATCGATGATTCTGGAGTGAATCCCAGATCTGTTGCCATTGGGTGACCTCACACACTTGATTTTACCTCCGTTTCTTCATGTTCTACATACTGGAATAGTAAACCTTTCTTATAAATGTCAAGCATGGGATACACGAGACGATGAATGTGAAATATTCTAGATCCTGCTTTACTCTTACAGTGTCCCAGTGTTAGGTTGGAACAGCCAACGCCTTGCCCCAGGGCAACAGTAATAGGCTACCAAGGTCTCTGTCTCCTGCTTCTGCCCCAATTCAGCTCAGCTGCTTGTCCTTTTGGATTTGTTTCCTTTCTGAAGCAGAGTTCCTCCCTCGATATCCTTCACGGCAGTGTTTCTTGGCATGTAACACAGTAAGGCTGGCCTGGCATAGGAAGACTTTGGAGGTTGGCCCATCACTGTTTTCCTAGGTAGCCAGTTATTTTGTTGATGTACTTTGATTTAACAGCCTGTACATTCAGCAGCAATGTCCTTTCACTGGTGAAATAGCAGCCCTTTGGCAGGAGCAACAGAGGGTCCACTTCGTCCTTGCTGGTATTTTGGGTTCTTCACATTGTAAGTTTTTGCATTTTCTACCTTCCTGGTCTGTTACTGTAAGTCTGATGAGCATCTTGGATCCTCCTCCCCCTTGACATGCTTGGGAATCCAGCTTCATTCACACCAGGTTTCTTTAGCACTGCCGGCATTCGGACGGAGACTGTCCTTGACACTGTGATGCTCACTAGCATCCTGTCCACTGTCTACCTATTTCTTTTTGTTTTAATAGGTCCCTAACTTTGCCTGGCAGTTGTTTAATATTTTATTAATTCGTGCTTCTATTTTTCATGGGTTATTTCAGACTTTTAATCTCCTCAAAATGTCCGTCTCATTTTATTATATATTTATAGTAGATGACCTTGGCATCAAAGATAAAATAGAGGCTATTACATCTGTCCTCAAGATACCAGCCATGAATTTGAGTCCTTGGTTAGCATTTAGGAAATTCTGTGGCCTTTAGCAAGTTAGCCTGTGGCCTCATTTTGTTTCTCTCTATCATGGCTACCATAACAGCAAAGATGTCTTGTGTTTAGTGGAGCTTCTTGCCCATAGGTCAGCTGGTGATGGGCACGGTGAAGTCAAAACTGACAAGAAGGGGGCTGCTTTGTGTGAGGTGAATCAGCCACATCTTAGGGTAATCCTGAACTCGGGATCTGAAGAAAATGAAGGCGAGTCACGAGAGAAAGGGACTCTGTGAGGACATACAGTGAAGGAGAGAATGAATGGGTTTGATGTTTGTAGGTAGAAAGATGTGGACTCTTGTTCTGTTGGTTTTTTTGAGACAGGCTTTCACTATGTAGCCCTGGCTGTCCTGGAACTCACTCTGGCCTAAGAGATCTGCTCGCCTTTGCCTTCCAAGAGTTGGGATTCAAGGTATATTCCACCAGCACTGGGTAGAGGTGGACTCTTTTTGAGACATTTGCTTTGTAGACCCGGCTGGCCTCAGACTCTAGAGATCCACCTGCTTCTGTCTCCTGCCTTCTGCAGGATTAAAGCCATGCACCACCAAGCACAGAGATGCACACATTTTTAATTGCCTGTGTAAATGTCATTGGAGGGTGGTATTAAACTTTTAAGTAGAAGATTAATGTAATTGATTTCAGTAACTTCTTTATTCTTATCCATTTTCATGCTGCAGCCAGATTTACTTTTCTAAGTGCAAATCATATTCTTTTACTTAGTTGACTTAAAGTCATGGTCCAATCGCTCTTGCCCTTAGTCTGAAATTCAAACCTTGTAAGGTTTGTTTTATTTTGTCCTGATGCATCAGCACCAGCTACTATGAACACCTTCCATTTACCACTCTTACCTCCCTCTCCTCTTCCTCCTGTGTCCTCAGGTGGTCCCCTCTTTCCTCTTGTCCCCAGAGCTGCTTCAGCTTCAGTCACACCCCTCAGTCTCACTTCTTCACCGGGACACTTCCTGGGAGCCAGAGAGGCTGCTTTCTGTGTAATCGTGAGGACTACATCTAGGACCCTAGTACCCACATGACCTGAGTTAACTAGCAGGTTGTCATGCAGATACTTGTAACTCCAGCTCCCAGAGATCCATGCATAGATGTGCAGCCCTCACCACACCCGTACTCTGGCAGACAAAAGCCCAAGTATGAATACATTTTTCAAACAAAACAAGCCATGGCACTGCTAATGAAACTTCTGCTTGTTGCATTTGCCTTATTGAGGCTTTATTTAGTGAGACTGCATCTTCCCTACTCACTCCTCCAACAATGTGGGTTCGTGGCCCCTCCTATATGTTGCAATCTACGCATTTAATACCTTCTTCACTTCAGTTTCTTAATGCTAAGTCCTGGATTGCAGCTTGTGTCTCATGTTATTTGTGTGTGTGTGTGTGTGTGTGTGTGTGTGTGTGTGTGTGTGTGTGTGAGTGAGCTCTCTAGTGTCCTTGGAGGTCAGAGAGAAAGTGAAATCCCTTACAGCGGGAGTACAGGCAATTGTGATCTGCCTGGTAGAGTGCTAGGAACCAAACTTAGGTCCTTTGGAAGAGAAGCAAGTGTCTTAACCATTGAGTTGTCTGTCTCTCCAGCCCCTTAAACATTCTTTACTAATATTTCATAGCTGTTTCTGGAAAATTCTAAGAAGAAGGATGGTTTTTGTCAGCAAGTAATTCTGGAGAGGAAATGTTTTTCACCTGTGACATTACCATTTATTTTACTATTTTGCCCCTAAAATTCTACATATAGCAGTTTCATTGATTTGTTTTTTTTCTATGTTTATGTATATCCATCTCAATCCCCAAAGATTTCCAGGAGATTTAGAACATCTGGTTTTAGAGAGAGAAGACGAGAGTTTTTGTGTGTGGTGGGTTGGGTTCCTGCTTTCTCTAACTTAGTTTGGATTTCTTAGTGGTACTTTCATTGTTGTCTGTTCAAAATGATAGGTTTCTGAGTGCCTGAATTTTTGTTAAAATGATTGTATGTTACTAGCTTTTTTGATGAGACTGAACATATGTCTGCTTACTCCGTATAGGATGTTAATGACAAATAAGGAAAGATTTCACACAAGTGGAGTGTGGAGCATGAGCTTTTGGGTATGGGAGCAGCAGAAAAAAAAATCTAGTAACAGTTAAATGCCAGTAAATCGTGGGGGACCTTGTTTACCTCTCCCTCCCAGCATCTGTTAACCATCTATATGATCGTGAGGAGGCACCAGTGGGACCTTATAAACTACTCTCCCATCCTTGTCTTTAACTCCTTAGGGAGGGGAGGGACCTCATGAGCCCCTCCCCTCAGTTAGCCATCTATAAATCCTTGGATGGGGTAGAAGACACGAGCCCCTCCCCCAGGTAATATTAATTACCTGTAAATCCTGGGGAGTCTTGTGAGCCTCTCAGTTGTCTACAAACCCTTGGTTATGGGCAAGGCCTCCGGTGGGGCAGAGCCTCATGAACCCCACCTCCTAACCAATTGTTAACTGTATGTAAATCCTTGGGGAGGAGGGGCCTCAGGGGACCCTCCCTACTCCTTAGTGGGAAGTTAGTGGTGGACTTGGATAGGCCCTTGGTAGTAGTCTCATCTCATGAGAGTTCAAGAGGGCAGCAGCCATGCTATGAGAGGACAACATTCCAAAGCATTATCTTTCAAGTTTCAGAAGTTCTTAGTGTCCAGAAATATGTACAAAAATTTGAATGTATTATCACCGTGTTTATTTCCATAGAAGCCAGCAAGATAACACGATTTAGTAGTAAGCAGAAAGGAAAAAAGATATTGAGGTTGAGAAATAGGCATCAACTTTGGAAGATGGTAGATCACTAGTTCACTATTCTGACATAAATAACAAGAAAAACCCTGTCCCACTTTTCCTCTGAACTCATTTCAAGGTAAGCGATTGGCAAATTGGGCTTTTAGTTTTGATGTTTTCATTCTGTTGTTGCATTTATTTTCAGCACTTGACTTCCTATTTTATTTTATTTGATTGTACATATGATTCTGTACCTGCTGTGACTTGTCTCTGGATCTGTCTGTTGACTGTGTTTTCCCCTGACAACGGATTTGTCTTGAATTTCAGCCATGCATGGGGAATGAAGGTAAATGGTATTTATTCTGACAAGTGGGTGTGACTGTCACTGTTCCTCAGGTTGTGAGTCTCACCTGGAGTGGTGAGGGTTTACAGGTTTGTTATTTTGTGAGTCTGATTGCCTTCATTACCTCATCAATGGGTGTTGGTGTGCCAGAACGTTCTGATGCAGCCTCTTTAGTCTTTCTTGAACTTGCTTGCATATCTGTGTTTCAGCAAAGGTCTCCTAGGCTTTGTTCCCTCCTGGTGATCTAGTGCCATTGCATACTTTGGGTAATGTTTAGATTTGTGGTGTTGGGAAGTGAGCCTTGCTAATTACTGAAGGGCTTAAAAGCCTTAGAAGTTAAACTTCAGGATCGTTGCAGATTTCTTCAGCCTGTGTGTTCCGTCCGTTCGTCTGTCCTTCCTTCCTACCTACCTACCTACCTACCTACCTACCTACCTACCTACCTACCAATCTATTTACTTTTGAGGCAGGCTCTCTCTGCATATCCCTGACTGTCCTGTATTTAAACTAGGGTGACCACGAACTTAGATTCATCTATCTCTGCCTCCATATCTGGCTGCATCTTAAATATTTTTTCAAGTGACTTTGGAATGAAATGACTAGTTTTTCCTAATTGGAGAAAAAAAATTTTTTTTTGGTTTTTTACGAGACAGCCTCCCTATCGGTCCAGCCCGGCCTCGAACTCACAGAGATCCGCCTGCCTCTGCCTCCCGAGTGCTGGGATTAAAGGCGTGCGCCACCACCGCCCGGCTGACATATTTCTTTTTTAAAATGACACTTGTTATTTAAATACTAAATAAAATTACAATGGGCTCCCCAGTAGCTGAATGTTAACAAACACGCTCATTGAATTTAAAGTCAGTAGCAAAAAAAAAAAAAAAAAATTAAAAAAAGTTTTGAGGTCTAGTAGTCTTTATGTGCCATATCAGTTCAAAGTGGCCCCAGGACGGGCAGGCGGGTCCCGGCTCCTGTAAGTACAAGCTCTGGAACTGAGTTGCCTTCTTCTCTACTCCCTTTAGTTGAATAAATACATTATCTGTGCTAGTGAAGCCCATGCGGAGCCAGTAGACAGTGCTGTCCTTTATATGGAGGAGTTTGTTTCTATTCTTTGGTTGTGTTTTGCAGGAGGTTATAGATCTCATTATATAGAATCATGTGGCTTTTTGAGAATGAACCAAAGGAAGGAATGCCTGAAGATGATCATATTTCACCACTAGGTTTTTTTTTTGTCTGTTTCCTGAAGCAGGTGCCATTAAATTTGAACAGTATATCTCATGGCTCACAAAGGGCCTTCAGAATATGAAATTCCATTTCATCTTGAGAAGAACATTGATGGAATAGAGTTGATGTGTTGAGATTTTGAGTATTGTAGAATTTCTTTTTAAAGATTTTATGAGGGACTGGAGAGATAGCTTAGAGATTAGGGTTAGGATTAGGGTTCGGGAAGAGGCTGCTTTTCCAGAGGTCCTGGGTTCAATTTCCAGCAACCACATGGTGGCTCACAACAATCTATAGTGGGATCTGGTGCCTTCTTTTGGCCTGCAGTGCAGGCGTGCATACAGGCAGAACCCAAATACATAACAAATATTTTGTGAGTGTTTTGCCTGCATGCATGCATGCATGTATGTATGTATGTATGTATGTGCATCATGTGCATGACTGTTGTTCTTGGAGGCCAGAAGAGAGTGTTGAATTGCCTGGAACCGGAGTTGCCGATGGTTGTGAGCTGGGAACTGAACCTGGGTCCTTTTAACTGCTGGGCTGTGTCTTCAGCACCTCATTTATAGTTTATTATAAGTTCTCAACTCAGTGAATTTCTGCTGAGTGTGGACAGAACTAAGGTTAGGACTGCTACTAAGATGTTCGTCTCCGGTGGAGCTTGTGGGTTCAGTGGGAGCTTGGCCCTGGAGGAACCTGACCTATCTGCAAAGTGCACATTTGCATGTGGCTTGTTTTGGTGGCAGTTAATGGTTGGAACATTTCTGAGAGGGGCAGTGGGCAGAGAGCTTGCTGGAAGACACCTTGAAGAATTGCTTACTGTGGCCTGGAAGGCCACTTTCCATTTCTTTGTTTCTTGGGGTTTCTCAGTGAGCAGAGTAGGAATTTTGCTCTGTTATTTATATATTCTAAATTTCTAGTGCTTTATTATTAAAAGTCACATCTAAGTGAGGAGATAATTAAGAAGCTGTGGTTTCCAATGTAGACAGACTGTAAATAGGAAGTAGTGATCATCAGTAGAGAACGCACAGTTAGAAGGCTTGGTAAAGAGTGCTAGCTGGTTAGTCCTCTTTCTCTTTTTATTCCCTCCACTCTCTTCTCCTTCCCTTGGCAGCAAGGAGACAGCAATCAGACTTGGCCTCATCAGAGAGGACTCTGTGGAAGACTAACAGTAGGCAGGTGTTTTGTATAGGTGCTCAGGATTGCTGTAGAGTTTGGTATTAAAGCTTTGCTTGGGAATTATTAAATCTTAGTATCAGTTCTTTTCTACTTAACCTTGTGCTTGAAGACACTCAACACAGAAGCCTGGTGAAATGGGGTACTATTGCATGACGTTGGTATGAAGGCAACAAAGGAGCGTGTAGGCAGAACAGGAACTCTGATTTACTACTCTTGATTTTGAAATTCTAAGTTCCCTTCTCTTTGGTTGGAGTAAGAAAAGTTAGCTGTGTGTGGCAGTGTAGTACACCAAACCCAGTATTTAGGAGGCTGAAGCAGGGGACTCCAAGTTCAGGCCAGACTGGGCTCCATAGGGGACCTTGTCTCCAAAGAAGGAGAAAAAAAAAAAAAACAAAAGGAGAAAAGATACATTGGGCCATTTTCATCCATTAGTCAATTCCATCATATGGTCTTCTCACAGCAAGGGTTTGTAGATGCTGGGAGCACAGATAAATAAACATGATGAAGACAGACTGTCCCCCTGTCCTTGGTGTTGTGAAACTTGTACTTATCAGATGAGACAGGTATAAAATGATCAGTCACACCAGTGTTCAGATACAGTTGTCCTAAGTGTTACGATGAATAGGACAAGTTTTGAAAACCTGTAGTTGTGAAGTTGTCTTAGTTTGGAAATAGGAGATGGATTTTTTTGAAGAAACATCATAAGTATGATTAATTCATTTTAAGTATATGTTTAGGAAGTTAGCTAAATACAAACCACTTAAGGTTTCATGATAAACATTGTACTATCAATTTGTCTTGTGTTTTATTTTTTGTTTTCCAACAGTTTAGTTGAAATCGTGGTTCTCTTTCATACTGAATTCCACAGTTTCTAGTTGTGTTTGAATGTATTGTCCTAAGATTTTATGAGTGAGTCCACTCTATATATTTGACAGCTAATAAAAAAGTCCCAAGTTATAACTAACATGGAAGGCATTAATGTACTTTGTATGACATTCTGTTGATACCGCCTCTTTTTTTCCGCATTTAAAATTATTTTACATGTACAGTTTTTATTTCGTGTATGTCTGTACACCATGTACATCCTTGGTGGCCATGGAAGCCAGAAGTTGTTGAGTCCTCTGGAGCTGGGGGATACAGACAGTTGTGAACTGTCGGTGCTGAGAATTGAGCCGACTGCTCTAGAAGAGCACCCAGCGCTTCACCTCTGAGCCATCTCTCTCCATCCTTGTTGGTAAATCCATAAGTCAACAGACCAGAGCATTTCTGTTGTCTGAGTTTTCAGATAGGCTTTGAGCTTCTCACACAAAGCACCCTGTCTACAGAAGCTTTCAGGATGTGAGATACATAGTAAATGCTAAATAAATATTGAACCAATCAAGTATGAATAGGCCATGTTAATAAAGAGTAATCAGCTCGGTAGGTGGCCTTCACATTTTTTTAAAGTGTCATTTTAGTTAAGAACAGAGTTCTCGCCAGGTGGTGGTGGTGCACGCCTTTAATCCCAGTACTTGAGGCAGGCGAATCTCTGTGAGTTCGAGACCAGCCTGGTCTACAAGAGCTAGTTCCAAGAGAAGCCTCCAAAGCCACAGAGAAACCCTGTCTCAGAAAATCACCAAAATAAAATAAAATAAATAAAAAATAGCAGAGTCCCTTTGACATTACAAACCTAGTTTTAAAATCATTTCTCTAGCCCCACAGTGGTGGCACACCCCTTCAAACCCAGCACTTGGAAGGCAGAGGCAGAGGATATCAGTGAGTTCCAGGACAACAGGACTACACAGAGATACCCTGTCTCCAAAAAAAAATTAGCTCCTTGACATGTAGTCTTTATTAAATAATATACGGAAACTTAACAAATGAAACATACAGTATTCTAATTGTATGTGTTGCTTTTTCTGTTGCTATGACAAAACACCCAGACAGCAGCAGTATAATGGAAAAAGGGTGCCTCACGTGTGTGTGTGTGTGTGTGTGTGTGTGTGTGTGTGTGTGTGTGCCTCACAGTTTACTAGTACACAGCCCATGATGTGGGGAAGGCATGGTGACAAAGAGTGGCAAGGGCATCAGGCAGGTGCAGAGGGTAATGAATGATAGCACCCAATTGGTTAGCCCTAAGACCCCAGCCTGTGGAATCCTACTGCCCACAGTTAAGATGGGTCCAGTTGCCTCAATCGACTCTAGATAATCCCCCATAGGCATGCCTAGAGGCTTTGCTGTTAGGTAGCCTTGTGATCCTCCTTCCTGCTAAATCAATGGTCAATATTAACCATTATATACTAAGGTTTCAAATCTGATGTTAAAATTTCTTTCAATTCCATATTGTTTACAGCTAGTATTTGCCAGTAAAAATTAAACAATGCAGATACTCCTTAGCAAAACAAATTAAAAACCTGAAAAACAAAAACAAATGAACAAACAAAAACACCCCCCCCCAAGAAACTAAAAAACTTCAAGGTTTTACTCATCTTTTGAAAAAGATCTTTTTCAGGTCTCTCCAAAGGCAAAATAGCCCCAGTTTAGGCTGAAACCTAGATATTGGCTATAGTCTTGGGGTTGTAGGAGACAGTTTGGGATATAATTCTAGAAATACATGGTGGTACACACTTGTAACCCCAGCACTTGAGAAAAGCAGAAGGAGCCTAGCAGTGATAACACACACCTTTAGTCTCTGCCCTCGGAGGCAGAGACAGGTGGATCTTAGAAGATCAAGGCCAGCTAGTCTGGTCTACAGAATGAGTTCTAGGACAGCCTGGTCTACACAGAGAAGCAAAAGGATGAGTTCAGAGTCAGCCCGTATTACTCAGCAAGAAAACCAGTGGTGGGGATGGGATACAGGGCCTGTGAGCTTTGTTTCTATCCCCGATGTGGTTTTGCTGTATTCATGCTTTTTACTGGACGGCTTTCCCTGTATTAGGATATCATTGCGAGGGATCATTTTTCTTTAAACACACAGCTCTTCACCCACGCTGGGGCTTTCTTTGCACTAGCTAGACAAGTGCTTTGTCCCCATCTCCAGGTTCCTAGGTTGCTTTAATGATTACCTTGTGTCCCAGGTTACAAAGCAGATAGATCACGGATGGTTTGATATTTGATCTGAGACTCTTTTTAAAAATCTGTACACAGGCTGCACTCTTTTCACTGACTTATTAGGTTTATTAACCTTGTGTGGGAAGAAATCCTGAGAAATCTGAGCAGCCGGCACACATTTTTATTTTTTGCATAGCTTTCCTTTATGCGATACAATTGTGTTTTTCCTTAGACAAGTAAAATTAGACTGCTCATTTCAACTCAGCCTTGTAGTTTTCCATCTCTTACATGGGCAGTGGCTGTTTGCCTGCATTAACAGCTTACTGTGAATGCTCTCTAGATACAAGAGTCCTTTGTGTTTATTATAAACACGCAGAGTGCTACTATAAGAGTTTACAGAAAGCATTTTTTGGGGGGGGAGAAGTTTAGGAAGATATTTTTATTGGATTAAATTTTTGAAGTTGATAATCACTGAAAAATGGCAGATCGGATTTAGATTCACAATTTCACATATCTGCTTTAAAATAAAGTCTGTAAAGCATACCTGTCATCAAACTCTCTGGAGTCTGAAAGGGAGCCTTGATTGTGAGAATTGAGGCGCGATCAGAAGAGGAATTCCTAGCTGTCTTTGTCTGGGTTATAAAGTCCTGTTTTGATTGGATGGGAAGTAAACATCATTTATTTTCTTCCAGTGTGATTGGCTAAGATTCTTTTCTTTCCATGGTCTTTTTCCAGTAACTGACTCTGGAGCTTTCCGTTTTATTACCCGACTGTGTTCTAGTACGCGGAGTACTGGGGTTGGCGCTGAGACAGTTTGTGAAATTTAAGGACGTCGGTAACAGCCCGCGGTGGAGTGTCTGGCGTTCCTGCTAAAAGGCAGCGCGAGGTGTAAATCTCCAAACAGCTCCAACGCGGAATTTGAATCGCCGCCGGGAGGCATGCTGCTTTAGAGGCGCGGGCCGCCGAGCGGGCACGGTGGGGTGGGCGGCGCGGCTTGCCGTAACCCGCGCGGGGATTCGGGCTCCTTGGCGACGACGGCGCTATGTGTTCTCATGGACTGCGCTCCTGACATGCGGGCCGCCCGGAGTTGGCTTTGTGACCGCGCGTGGGAGCCGAGCCCTACCCAGGCAGTCGCCCCTCCAAGGGTGCGAGGAAGGAGCGGCGGAAGCCGCTTCGCTTGGCCTTGGCCGGCTGTCCCTCGGCAGCTGCCGCTCGGTGCCGCAGCGCAGCCGGCGGGGCGGCACTACTTGGCGGCGCCCGCCGACCCCCGCCCCCTCCCCCCGCCCGCGGAAGGACACGCGGCGCGGCGCGAGCGGAGGGGTACTGGACGCGGCGCGCCGCGCTGCTTGCGCCGGCCGCGCGCGCATTCCTGTCAGTTTGCCTGTGGGGCGCGCGGCAGGACGGGGGCGGCGCGGCTCCGGGTCGCCGAGCGTGCCGGGGAGCTCTCGCTCGCGGCCTGCCTCGCCTGCGGTCGGCTCCTCAGTATGGGCGGCCGGTAGGAGCGGGCCGCGCTCGTTCCCGGCGCAGAGGCGGCCATGGCGGTGGAGACGCGGCCCGAGCTGGTGGGGAAGCGGTTCCTGTGCGTGGCGGCCGGCGAGGACGCGCGTCCCGAGCGCGGGCAGAGCGGCTGCGGGAGCGGCTGGCGGGCGGGGGTCATCCGAGCGGTGTCCCACCGCGACAGCGGCCACCCGGACCTGGCGGTAAGAGCAAGCGAGCCAGCGGGCCCGCTAGCGGGCGGCCGGGCGGCACGCCCCTCTGCGTGGGGCCGGCGGGGAGCGCAGCCTGGCGGCGCGGGGCGGGCGGACGGACGCGCGGCAGGTGGGGCGGGCCGCCAAGTGCGGCGGGCGGGCGGCGCGGGGCCCCAAAACGCTGGGCATGTTTTTGGTTTGAGGGGTAATCGAAGCCTTTCTCCATCGTTTCGTACTTTGTGTTTTGTTTTGTTCGAAACGGACAGTGCTTTACGGTTCTGGTACCTGAGTTTTATATGGCTTCACAAAGGCGAGAGAGACAGTAAATTAAGGTTTGGAAGGGCATTTAGCACTTCTAGATAGCTCCCCGCCCCCACCTTTGCTACTTACATAGGACACTGTCAGTGTTCTTTCAGGAGTATAAATGTGTATTCATGATTTTGTGCCAGGAAATGCTCCACTGGTTACAAGTGCATTCTCATAAGGGAATGGGGAAGAGTAGAGACGGGATTGTTCAGTGAATACAGAATTTGTCAAGTTCATAGCAACTTGGGTGATTTATTTTCTCCTGCAAGTTTAAAAAAATTTCCCTTTGTACTTAGATTTAGTTTCAAATCCACCGTAACATGCAAAGTATTTACCGTTTTTATACAGCTGTTGGAATCCTTGAGTATGTTCTTCCAAATCATTCCTATCTACAGTTACTGCCATCGTTACACGTGGCATGTATTATTTAACTTTGTCGTGTAAAATGAATTTAGTTTGCTAATAGTTACCTATAATAAAGGAGATAGCAATAGAGCCAATTTACAAAACTCTGCTTGGTTATTTGTGTAAAAAGAAAAAAACCTTAAATTGTACTCATCTTAATGTCTTTCTTCTGATATTAAAATTGAGGGTTTTACCTGGAGGGTATTTGGGTAGTGGTTTAGTCACTGAAACAAACACTGAGCAGAATTTTGGGCCATACTACATTCTTAGATACATGAAAACTAGAAAATGGTTTTAGATTAGATAGTATTGGAGACAGTCGAGCTCTGAAACATTGAAAGGTCTATTAGAAATAGTGTCACAGAGGGAATAAACATATGCCATGTTTTGCAGATAGCAAGATACTAAGCTGGTTTTTAAAAGTAAAAATTGTCAGCCAATCATGGTTTGAATGCTTGTAATCCAAGCACTTCAGAGTGCGATGCAGCAGGTTCAAGGCCAGCTGGGGCTACAACCAAGATCCCCTACTACAGATGCATGAATCGAAGCAGTTGAGTGGAAAGAAGAGAAGGGAGTTCCAGATTGTTTTTCTGTCTCCTGACTGTTGGTTGCATACATTAAACTTTATTTCCTAATTATTGGTACATACATTTAATATGTCCATATGTAATTTTATATAAAATTTACTTGATGGATAAAAATTCATGCTGACTTAAAACAGTGTGACTCTGCCTTACAACAATTTGACAAGTGATTTGTTACTGTATAATTGCCCTCTTTTCATTCTAGAACCTATGGTTTTTATGTTTCCCAGTGTTCCTTGCTTATTATTTGAAACTATGAAATTTAGAATATTTTAGCACTAGTGTTATGTAATTTCACTTTATTAAAAATGCTCATGGTTGGCCTCCATTATGGTGTACCTATTATAATTACTAAGGAAGCAGAACTGTCTTTTATAAATATTGCCACCTCTACATAGTATTTTGGGGGGTATGACAGAATTTAGATTTTTCCTCTTTTTTTAAAGATGAGATTTTGCCTAATTGTCTGTACTGGTCTTGAATGTCTGGACTCAGAGAGTGCTTCATGCCTCAGCCTCCCGAGCAGCTGGAATTATAGGCAGGCCTGTGCCACTATACCTCTCTTGGTTTTTTGAGGTGTAGGCTATGATATTAGGTCTTGAAATGATTTAGTATATATTTCTTTATGCACTTGAGGTTTTAGTCACTTATTTAATTTTTTTGGTGGAAAGTAGTGTATAGTTCAAATGACTTAAAATAATTCAAATAACTAGATGATCGTAATGTTTCTAAACTTTTTGACTTGCTAATCTGAAATGAAGGAAAGATTGCAGTTATGGTAATGTGTCTGTTTAGCAGGTACATTTGGAAAGGAATAGAAATGTGCTTTCTGGATGTGTATTTCATTAAAAAGCGTATTATTGACCTAGGGTGACAATAACGTCTTTAGAATGCAATTAAGGCAGCCAGATGTGAAGACTGGAGTTTGATTCCCTTAGAATATACCTAAATAAAACCAAGTGTGGTGGGGCACACTTGAAATTCCAGCACTGAGGAGGCAGAGACAGGCAGACTCTTTAGGGTTCATTGGCAGGCAGGCTGGCTGGTTCCACAAGTTCCAGGCCACAGATAGACTCTGTCTTAAAGGAAAAAAGCAGAAAAGGTGACCAATGAGATCTCTGGACGGGCCATTGGATGTACAAGCACTTGCTGTGCCAGTCTGACAACCTGAGTTTGGTCTTTGAATCCCATGATAGCAGGAGAGGACCAACTTCTGTCAGCTGTCTTGTGACTGCCATACAAATTCTCCTGTGTATAAACAAATGTTTTCTAAAAAGTAAGTACTTTAAAAAACAAAAGGTGGTTTACACTTGAGGAACAACGGCTGTGATTGTCCTCTGGTTTCCGTTCAAAGTGCACACATGTGCTATCTGCACACAGTATACTGAGCTTTGGTTAGCTGATACAAGTGTGTTACTGAATTTTTTTGTTAGTGATTGCTAGCTTGACATATCATTAATGTCAGGATCATTAATGTTGCTGTGAGTTAGGTCTTTATGTTTAATGTGAAACTTTTGTAGTAAAAAAAGTAACCTGAGTTACTTTTAGATTATTTCTTTAGATTCTCCATATAAGAATCCATGTCAGGAGTGTATTTGTTGTTAATTGGTATGTTCATTACTGCGTGTGTGTGTGTGGGGGGCATCTCTTTGATGCTCTCTCTGTTTAGACCAGGCTGTCCTTGTACTCAAAAAGATTCTCCTGTCTTTGCCTCCTGAGTTAAACCATTTAGTGATTCTTATGCTCATAGATTAAATACCCTATATAGACACTGTTGAATTTTGGCAGAATCTCACCTTGCCTGGAGCTCACTCTAAACCAGGCTGTTTTAGAACTCAATGAAGTTCTCCTGCCCCCAATTCCTGGACACTTGGATTATATGGATAGCCACCATAGATTTTAGATTGCCTTGTTTACTTAGTTTTGATTTATTGTGTGTGCATTTTTTTTGTGAGTTTTGGCTCTCATATTGCTCTTTGGAACTATTGTCTAAACACACATTACTAAAATATTCCTGTTTGGTTTATATGAGAATCAAATCCTTGTAAGTTATAATATTAAATTTTGTCTATGACTTAATTGTTTAACAGGGATGAATCTGATCATGTTTAGGTTTGTCATCTAATGTGTTATTAGTGATTCAGTTACTAGATTCAGAATTATGTTAGGAATACTTTAGGGATTTGATTTTCATTCAGTTAGAGATCATGCTTCATGTGTGTGAGATCAGGGCTTATTAATCCCCAGCACAGATAAAATAGTTTAGGACCTAGCATTAATCTTTTAGAGTAGAATGCATCTGTCATGTCATTCAGAGTATGATACAGTCAGCACTTGCAGGAGATAGGAAAGATAAGGGTTAAGAGGACCTCTTCAGCACCTCTGCTTTAATGCTGTAGTTTCTTAGGGCTCAGTGTAACAGTGGAATGGACTTGATCTTCCCATATGGGGAACCTACCTCCTCATGCAGAGAACCCTGATTCTGCAGTTTTAACCTCTCACTAGGAAGTTTCTAAATGTGTATATTGGGTGTTTGTAGTTCTGTAACCCTGCTGTGAATGAAACTTAGTGTTCAGTTTGTAGTCACAACTTTTCATTTTATGAACTGGACAGGACATTTAGTTCTGGGATCTTGTAATGTTTGTTGAGCTTCACAGATAGTATTTTATTAGTCTACTAAATTCATATGGTTAAGTGATAATGCTGTTTTTTCTTTTTGTATTTTGAGACACGGTCACACTCTATTTATAACTCTGACTCTCTTGGAACACACTATGTATAAGCAAGGCTGGCTTGGAACTCAAAGAGATGCACTTGCCCTCTACCTACAGAGTGCTGGGATTAGAGATGTGTTCCCATGCCTGGCAAGATGTCTGGTTTTGTTTTGTGTGTGTGTGTGTGTGTGTGTGTGTGTGTGTGTGTGTGTGTGTGTGTGTGTGTTGTTACAGTGAGACAAGGTCTTTTCTTTTTAGACTTAGTTACTATTTTATTTTTATAAGTGTTTCCCTTGGGTATGTATGTGCACCTTGTTCTTCTTTATGTAGGTATAGATACACCAGTTATGCATTGGTCATTCTTCAGTCTCATTGTGCTACCTCTGCCCTGCATTTAGAACTAGTGAATGTTGTATAGAATTTAATCCATTATTGTTGTGTGAAATCAGTTGCTTTTTGAGACTTCAATTGAAGTCATTTGCAAGCTCTCCCTGACTGTTAGTCATTTATTTGTTGCTGTACATCTCTTTCCCCAAATTGGGAGAGACCTTCAGTTTGTGCTACTACTGGGTCTAAACCTTTCTTCTCCCCAGCATTCATCATAGTAGTCACTAATCTGTCTATAATTACTACTTTTTGGTTTTTGCTTTGGTCTTTGTTTTTTGAGAAAGGGTCTCACTAAGTAGCCTTGGCTGGCCTGGAACTTGCTATAACAGACTGGTCTTGAAATTGCAGAGATATGTCTGCCTCTCCTGTATTTGGCTTAAAGACATGAGCCACCATGCCCAACATTGTATGCAGTACTTGTGTTTGACTCCAAGATATAATTTTTTACATGTTGTATCTGAAATTTAAAAATATCATGTTAAAATGGTATAATTATCAGTAGGCACTATTAGTAGCAGTATACTGATGGTAGTCTACCTGCAAAATTTTGCATATGTGTAAGTTTTCATTATCCCTCTAAAAAATATTGAGGCTTCCTTTGGACTCTGGAGTGTATGGACTATGCCTATTGATATTTAGTGTTTTAGCCCTGCTGTTAAAGCATTAGGAACATAGAAGTATGTTGTGAAAAATTACATTCAGGTGTGTTATATTTGTTTATGCTGCAGAACATTTGTTTTATTGATGCATAGATGTATTGCATTCTTTCTTTTTAAAGATTTTATTTATTTATTTATTTATTTATTATGAATACAACATCCTGCCTCTATGTATGTCTGCAAGCCAGGAGAGGGCACCAGATCTCATTACAGATGGTTGCGAGCCACCATGTGGTTGCTGGGAATTGAACTCAAGGACCACTGGAAGACTAGTCAGTGCTTTTAACCTCTGAGCCATCTCTCCAGCCCGTATTGCATTCTTTTATGTTGCATTATTGCATTCTTTTATGTTGCATTTTTAACTCTGAAGCTGTGTTACTTTGCCTATCTAAAAACATCTGATGGTCTAATAAAGAGCTGAGTGGCCAATGGTGAGGCAGTTTGAGAAACAATAGGTGGAGCTGGCAGGCAGAGAATAAAGAGGAAGAGAAATTTGGGAAGAAGATGAAGGAGCAAGACAGAACAAGAGAGGAGGACTTCAGGGGCCAGCCAGCCAGCCAGCCAGCCAGCCAGCCAGCCAGCCATGGAGTTAAGAGTGAAAGATACAAGTAAGAAAAGGGAAAGCCCAGAGGCAAAAGGTAGAGGGATTCATTTAAGTTAAGGAAAGGTGATTAGAAACAAGCCAGCCAAGGCCAGGCATTTATAAGAAAGAATAAGCCACTGTGTGGGATTTATTTGGGAGCTGGGTGGCAGACCCCCAAAAGAGTAAAGGGCTAAAAGAGTAATATGAGTAAAAAACAAACAGCACAAGTACACATTTTCTTATCTATTGGAAATGATACTAAACTATTGATATATTATGGAAAAACTTACACACAGAACAGAATGAATGAAAAATACGTCTTAATAATCATTTTCTAAAAAAATCTCACCTCCTTAATGATTTTGGTTTTTTGCTTCCAAAAGCCTGTGATGTTAGTATCCATTACTTATTAAGTGGAACTGCTTGCGCTGGTCTCACATCAAATGTTGGATGTTTGAGTTTGACTTCTTTACCATCATCTCAAAGTTATTTTATTTGCTATGGTGGTGTATTTTTATAGAAGTTATTTATATGGAATGCAAAGAACTGCTTATTACATGCCAGAGAATGTTAGCATTGTAGTAGAAACAGCCAGCATTCCTAGAATAGATGTTAGGATTTCTCTAATCTAGGAGGAGGTCTACACAAATAATTCCACCTGTGAAAGATGCTACTTAGCCTGAAATATCTGCTGCATCTTCAAGTTCAGAGGAATAGCAGAGAAGGAAGCAGTGTCAGTGTATGGATGTAGTTATGCACTGCCATTTTATATAAGATGACTTTGAAGATATTTAGCATAGGAGGTTTTCTTTTGTTTTAATCCATAGATAGAGCCTTAGCATTCAGATAGCACAATGCTCCCTGGGGGATTTTAGAGACATTTTGGAGGTGTCAAACTGTTATCTTTTAGTGTTTGTGAGAATCATACCCTACAATAATTTGGCTTCTTAAAATTCATACTGATAATACTTAATGGGCTTTAGAGAAAGGTTCTGTTGTATTCTAACATGTTTTATTGATTTAGCTTTTAATGTATCTAATCATATAATGCTAAATTGAATTCTTTTAAGATAAGCCAATTTATTCTTCATTATCAATATGAGTAAATACAGAGTGATGCACGCCTTTAATCCCAGCACTCAGGCAGAGGCAGGTGGATCTCTTGAGTTCAAGGCAAGCCTGGTCTACATAGTGAGTTCCAGGACAACCAGAGCTATGTAGTGAGACCCAGCCTCCAAAATAAGCAAGCAAAAAATATTTTATCTTCTCAATGATTCTTAAGTATATATCCATCTATTTATTTTTAGGATAATTACTAAGCCTTTTGAAATACAAAGTTTGGGAAAGCTCAGCGGAACCTGGAAGAACCTAATACATGTGATTGAAGACAATGATCAACAACTTGTTTCTTGTATTCATAACTGTCTTTCTCTCTCAGTAGGTAGGGCTAAGCTGTTTTATGTGTATGAGGTGCGTGGCAGTAATATGCTGAAAGTGGGTTTGTGGCAGGGCCTGGAGAGATAGCTTAGTGGCTAAGAGCATTTTTCTTGAAGAGAACCCAGTTAGATTCACAGTACTAATGTCAGGTGACTTGCAACTGCTTGTTATTCCAGCTTCAGGGGATCTTGATGTCCTTTTCTGTTTTCTGTGGACACTGCACCCCAGCATACAAACTCACATTGACACACACATTTATACACACAAAACATTTAAAATACTAAATAAGCTTGCCGTGGTGACATACGTCATTAATTCCAGCACTCAGGAGACCGTGAGTTCGAGGCCAGTTTGATCTACAGAGTGAGTTCCAGGACAGCAGAGCTGTTACACAGAAAAACCCTGTTTCCAACAGCAATAACAATAACTAATGCTAAATAAAATAAAATACCCCCCCATGCCTTATATCCAGATACTTTGATATTAGATTTGGGATGAAAGACCCAAGAATTAGTTTAAGATTTGCTCACTGTGTTGAGTAAGCACCAAAAACAATGTGAAAATGTATATCGAGAATTATCTTTTTCTATTGAGTTATTTGCACTACTGGGAATTGAACTTGGGTTTTATATAAGCAAAGCAAGCATTTTACCAATGAATTATAGCCCCCCTTCTCTGTCCCTCCCTCCCTCCCTCCCTCCCTCCCTCCCTCCTTCCCTCTCTCTCTCTCTCTCTCTCTCTCTCTCTCTCTCTCTCTCTCTCTCTCTCTCTCTCTAGGACTTCTATGTGTAGCCCTGACTGAAACTTGATATATAGACCAAGCTGGTCTCAAACCCTCAGAGATCTACCTGCCTCTACCTCCCAAGTGATGGGATTAAAGGCATAGCCACTACTGACCAGCAACTCTTTGGTTTTTCTTTTGAGAAACCATCTTTATTAATTTTAAATGTATATGTCTGGAGTTTCTTTGTCTAAATGAATAGTTTTATATTTTATTCTTTTCATATGTAGTAGTGCTAAATATAAAAACAACTACATATTATGAATGTTCTGACAAGATATGGAATGAACTGCATTCAATTAGATATTTTTTTCCTAAAATAACTGAATCATGTCCAATTTAGCAGGTCCATACTTGAGCTCCTGATATAAATTAACCTGCTCTATATCTTCCCCATCCTATAAATCTTCACTTTCCTTATACATAGATATCCTTTATTCTTTTGCTTACAATTTATCCAAATGGTTAGCAGTCTTTTTGGTTCCACTTTCAGAACTTATCCAGAACTCCACCATATCATACCTCCTTTGTTATTATACTAATTTAAATCACCATTATATTTTGCCTAAGTCATCCATTATCGTTCTAATTATTTATAGTATCCCATTAATTAGTTTCTAGTTGGTAGGTACCTAACTGTCCAACTAGTCTTCTTTACTCATAAAAGTATGTAGGGTTTATAGCAATCAGTCAGTGCATGTCCTTCCTGTGATCAAAGTCTCCAAAGACTTTTAAACTACTTAGTGTGGAGGCATTGCAGTAGCCTGAGCAACTTCTCAATATTCCATTTTGATGTTGTTCTATTACTGGTCCTTATGTAGTGGCCTTATTTGATTTTGAATATGCCTAATATGGTCTTGCTTTGTAACCCTAACACTTGTGTGTTTATGTTGAATTGTCTTTCTTAAGATTTCTGCATGTCTCCCTCTCTTCCTTTAAGTCTATTGAAATAGCGGATTTGCCACTTGTTCCTGACTCTGGGAACCTTATCTAAAATTCACCATTGTCCTTCTCAATGTTTTCTTTTATCTTGCTCTGTTTACTTTGGATGTTTCCTCACTGTCATAATAAATTTTTACTTGTTTTATACAATATAATTGAATTGCCTTATGAAATGAGTTTGTCTGTTTGGTAGTTGCAACATTCTCAGTGCTTAGCAGATAGTAGGTATTTAGTCAACATAGTAGACTCATCCAAAGTTTAAGAAATACATTCATCAATATTACTTTGAGTGAAGAGATAATTAATGTACTCAGCTAATGTATACACAGTTGTGGCATAATTAATGAATATTTGTTGTTTGTGTTTCTAATGCAGAATATTGAATACTTTGGGAATTTCTTGAGATAAAATGGTTATAGAAGAGTCCTGTTCCATGAGAAGGCAACCCTTGGTAGGCTTGTAGATTGATTCAGGATAAGGATTGGTCACCAGATGAACCACATTTTGATTAGAAGTTCAACTCCCTCCGATCCTTGCTTCCTAACTCCCGAAGGATGGAAGCGGAGCTGCAGATAGTTCATCCTCAATAACCATTGTCTTGACCTGTGAGAAAGCTGTTATTACAAACTCCTAGATGATGGATGGGCTTGGGGAAGCTCCATGTTGGGAAACCCAGTATATTGAAATGATGGACATAATGTGGAGGGTATGGAAATGCTCTTTGTTCTTTATATTTCTTTTATTTGACAGTCACTATATTGTATTTTTTTATAATAAACTAGCAATAGTAATTACTTTCCTGAGTTTTGGGAATTGTTCAGTAAATTGCTAAACCAGAGAAGAGAGGTGATTGTGGAATTTCTGATTTTTATAGCTAATAATTGGTTGCAGAGAAGTTTGAGTAACCCTATACTTCCTTTGGTGTCTAAAGTGAGGGCAGTCCTGTAGGAGTAACCCCTATTCCTAATTTGAATTGGAATATCAATTTTACAAAAGTTTCCTATACACGAAGCTTACCTTCCACCCCTTTAAAATATAATTGATAATTTTCACAAAACATTTGCACAATTTTAGTCTTTCTACACAAAATTATATTAATAGTGTATGTGATGAGGACTGAGCTTTTATCCCATGAACTCTACCCCTAGTTCTGGGTAGTTGATGGTGGAATTAAATTGTCAGAGTTAAAGAAGTTATGTCAGAGATGGTAGGATATATTTTATGCAGGAGTGGGAATCAACCCAAATTAAAGACTGTTTATCCCATTATTATATATAATTGCACTATGTGTTGTAGATATTAAAGAAAGAGGTAGTTAGACAAGCATACCTTTGCCCATAGGTTGGCTTAATAGGCCAAGCACATAAAAGACAGGCAAGAATTGTACCTGTTGAGTAGAAGTCCAGCCAAGACTATGTTTGGTACCTCAAAAAAATTTGTGATTGTTTTCTTTTTACTCATCTATTTATTTTGTGTGCCCTGCCATGTGTGTGGAGGTCAGAGGACTGACTGCATTTTGGAGCTAGATCGTCTACAGTGTGTGTTCTGAGAATCAGATTGTCAATCTTGGCCGAAAGTGCCTTTACTGTCTGAGCCATCTTGTCAGACTTGCCATCTTTTTGTTTAAAGTCCTGTTTTCATTCTTTGTAAGTTAATTATGAATTATAAGGCACCTGTTGATATACACCATTTGCATAACATGCCACTGGGTTATTAGAAGTTTCAGAAGGGAGATTTCACACACACACACACACACACACACGCACGCACTTGTTCCTTTTCATTAAATCTAAAATAACAGCATGCCGGGCGTTGGTGGCGCACACCTTTAATCCCAGCACTCGGGAGGCAGAGGCAGGTGGATCTCTGTGAGTTCGAGGCCAGGCTGGACCGACAGCCTCCAAAACAGAGAAACCCTGTCTCGTAAAACCAAAATAAAATAAAATAACAGCATGAAGTGGTAGCACATGCTTGCCATCAACTCTTGGGAAGATGGAGAGGATTGAGAGTTCAGAAGAACAAATGCAAATGGATATATAGTATATATTTTATATATGTGATATAGTTTGAAATTATGTTGTCTGTTTTCTGTGTCTTAGTTTTACTAAGCGGAACTGGCAATTATTTTATGCTCAGTGTGAGGGTAAAATTAGGAGGAAATTATATAGCAAGCCCCCAAATTGATTATTTTTTTTCTTGGTGACTGAGGATACTTTACTTTTTTACTTGTTTGCTAGCAAACTGGCTCTTAATGAGACAAGTCCCTTGGATCATTAGACAGTATTTTTGCTTGCTTGCTTGTTTCTCATTTAGCCACTCTATCCTCCTGTGGAAGATCTCACCAGCTGCAATGACCAGCCAGTCATTGGGCACATTTATTATCACACCTATGTAGCATTCAGACCACTGCTTAATATAATAGGTGCCATTAGGCAAAAGTATTCTGGAATATGTAAATTTTGGATACACTTTATTCAGTATTTAAAATTTAGACTGTAGCTCTGGGTAGTTGCCTGTGCTCACTCACAAAAAAATGAAAAAGAAAACACAAAGGACAAGAAGCTAGGAAAAAGATGTGTTGGGAGTGATGAGGAGGTGTGAGTGGGGGATGGATATAATCAAAGTACATTATGTACATATGTATGAAATTGTCATAATAAATTACTTAATAAAATAAAATTTAGAAACTCCAGCACTAAAAATGTAAAAAGAAGGAATGAACAGAGTAGAATATTAAGAGTAAGGTGATGATAGCTATGGAAAAGCAGTATTTTGGGATGATTGAATGTGATAATGAAAACAAATGAGTTGGGTGGAGCTATAAAAAGGGGTGAGTGATGTGTCTTATTTATTACCAGGATATGCTGACGTTAACTCTTTTATTTATCATAAATACTGTGTGATTTTTGTGGTTGATGATTAGAAGAGGAAGACTGGGTTAAAAGGGGAGACGATTATTTGAAAATAGAGAGTACAGACATAAGAGAATACAAAATGAAATGAGTAGGAGGAGGACTTAAAGATGTAAGGTGAGAAGGAATTGGGAGGAGGGCCTGTGTATATAATTTATATAACATATATAACACAGTGGTACAGTGTATGTGTATAGGGATCAATCCCCAGTACCAGAAGAGGGAAAAGGTCATAAGATTCATTTCCACCTCTATTCCTAGCTCACTACGGATGGCTCCTAGATTAGTTACTTTTCTGTTGTGATAAAACACCATGAACAAGGCAGTTCACACAAGAAAATGTGTATTTGGGTATGTAGTTCCAAAGAGATGAGTCTATGATGGCATGGCAGTTGGAACTGGGAACCATGAGCAGGAAGCAGTAAAAGGGAACAAAGCTCTCCTCCAGTGCCACACTTCCTCCAACATCTCCCTAAGCTTCACCAACTGGGGATCAAATATTCAAGTGCATGACACTATGGGCTACATATCATTCAAATCACCATAGCTCCTGTCAGTAACTGTCTCTCAGAAGGACTCAGGAAGTCATTGAATTGCTTATGGATTCTCATCTGGATGATCTCATGTCTTAGAAAAAAAGTTTTTATTGTAGAGATTCTTGAAGTCTTGACAGGCATGTGTACTGGTCATTTCACTTCGAGATTTTCTCTTCTGCCTCTTCTAGAGTCAACACACACCTTTAGAAACTTTACATTGTAGCTGGTAAAGGCAGTTCTAATTCAGTAAATCACTAACCACCAAGGTACCTTCAAAAGCTGTGGCTGCCATTGCTGCATCTTGAGTGTGGTAGTTGAGTCAGGAGCATGAATGAATTGACATAGAGCTTCCCTGTACCTGTTGCCACAGCCTACTCAGAAAGAAGATAAACTCCTGTTTTTTGTTGATTCTCCCCCCTTCCCCCATGATTTGTTTTGGGTTTTTTTCTGAAAGATACTGTCTTGGTACGCTGCCTAGGCTGGTCTTTAACTTCTGGGTATGAAAAGATCATCCTCTCTTAAACTTACTAAGCATTAATAGCTGAGACAGCAAGCATTGCCTTTCAGCTGTCTCATCTATGTTCATTCTCCTTTTTGTCATACTGTCTCCCCATAACTGTCTCCCCTCCTCTACAAGAGGTTGAGGAATGAGGTTGCTGTCAGAATTCAGTCTAAACCACATGCAAAGGGGACTGGAGGTCCTTGAGTTCCTAAATGGTAAGAGAGCTTTGTTTCTTCAGGACATGGCAGTACCTTTCACTGCTTTTTGTGGTTTCCCCTCTTCTGAACCTCCTTTGTCTTTTCTTCTGTTCTCTGCTTGGCTGATTGCTGCTGAGTTTTTCTCAGCCTCAAATACTTTCTTGCATACTTAGTTGAAGTAGTGACTTGAAACATACTCATAGCTACTTCCTATGTGTCTTTAAAATATTTAACCAGAAACTTTTTCCTAACTTATCAACTAGAGAATATTTTGCCTAAAAGGCTGTTACAAGAATTTAAGGAAATGGTGTTACAGATTTACTACAGTGTCTTATCTTTTCTTTACTAAATCTGTTGTGGATACATAGGTGAGTGGGTGAGTGGGGCTTTAGTAGATGGTTGAGGAATAATGATTAAAAACTTAATGGCACACGTCTTTAATCCCAGCACTCGGGAGGCAGAGGCAGGCAAAGATCTCTGTGAGTTCGAGACCAGCTTGGTTTATAAGAGCTAGTTCCAGGACAGCCTCCAAAGCCACAGAGAAACCCTGCCTCTAAAAAACAAAAAAGAAAAAAAAAACCAACTTAATGGCCTAGTCTTCAAAGAAAGTGTGTGTAATTAAATGATTTAGCAAGAATCTGGTGGCTGGTATGTCTGAGTTTTAGTTGGCTCTTTCACTTGGTGATGGTCAGCTAATATATTCTAACTAAAGTTTTTTGAGAGAAATAATATAAACAAGTGTATTAGGAAGTACTATATAGGCAAATTTTAGTTTGTTATATATCTTGCCACAATAGAGTTTGAGATAAGTTTTAATTATTTTTGTAATTAATATGAAAATGGGGAAATTACCATTGTACTTTATGGGTGATATAGTTAAGTTAATTATATCTCCTGTTGCAATCAGACTATCACTACTGTTTTTCCTATTTTGCATGCTTGAGAAAGTTAAATCCTTGCTTGAGAGCCGTATAAGTAGAAAAAAAATGTTATTGTGTTTATAGCCTTTGATAAGACGATAATCCAACATAGCCATATGTTAGTAAAAGCATATCAGCTTTTAAAAATATTTTTATTTTATGTGTATGGTTTGTCTTCATGTATGTATGTATGTGTACTTGCAGAGATCAGAAAGAGGTGTTCGAACCCCTGGGACTGGAGATACAGATGGTTGTGAGCTGACATGTAGATGCTAGGAATCCTGGGTCCACTGGAAGAGCAATAAATACTTGTAAACACTAAGCTATCTCTCCAGCCCCATGTCACATTTTCTGTAGTGACATTCCTATGTGAGAAAAGCATTTAGTTTGTCTTCTTAATAATTATTATGAAAACTTAACAGGTGACCATGGCATTTTTGCCAGGCATTTAGATACTCAATACCTGTGAATTTCTATTTGGAGATTAGTCTAAAACTGTAAATATAAAAACCTATGCTTATATCCATTTGGAGCCTTGTGTTTTTAATTGTGTTATAATAACTTGCATCTGAACTAACTTTTCCTTTTTGTCTCTCCTTGTCTTTAATGCTAGTTAGGTGATATGTTTTGTTTGTTTGTTTGTTTGTTTTTGGTTTTTACGAGACAGGGTTTCTCTGTATTGTTTCGGAGGCTATCGGTCCAGCCCGGCCTCGAACTCACAGAGATCCGCCTGCCTCTGCCTCCTGAGTGCTGGGATTAAAGGCGTGCGCCACCACCGCCCGGCCTGTTAGGTGATATGTTTAAGTGTTAACATTTCCTTACTATTCTTGGAGAGTTTAGAGATATTTCAGATAGAGATTGAGTTTGGATGTGTTTAATCAAAATTCTAAGTAGCAGTAGTTAAACAGAAAATTTTTGTTGTCATGGCAAATTCAGAAATAGATGACTCAAGGAATTGGCTGTGGCAGTGTTGTTCTCTTGGTCTGTTCTCTTAGTCAGTGACAGTATAAGACAATATAGCTTGTTTAGCTGTTGAGAGAGAGGGGTCAGAAAGGGACAGAAACCTCACATTGTCTTTGTTGCTAGCTAAGGAGTACTGTAAGACATTACCCCAACTCATTTCCAGAATTATGTCTTCTATCTTCCAAGATGATCCTGGGAACCTGAATATGAGCACTTTGGTATGACAACAGGGTTTCTTTGTGTAAGAGACTTCCTTGGCTGTCCTGCCACTCAATTTGTAGATCAGACTCCACCTGCTGGGACTAAAGCATGTGCCACCACACCTGGCAGAAGACTTTTTTTTAACTCTTGCTTGAATTCATGTTTTTCATATCTGTAATCCTTTTGAAAAGCTAGATATGCTATGTTTTAAATTAATACCCCAGGTTTGATTACCGGCATCTGTCTGGCAGCTGTTTGTAACTTCATTTCCAGGGAATCAAAAATTAAAATATTGTTATAGAGCTTACATAGTATAAATTCAGTATTCTAACAGGTACAATATAGTGAATGTCTCTTACAGTTTGTGGAGTTGTGTAATCATGACCATTGTCTAATTTTAGAATGTTGCATTTTGTGGTACTTAAAAGACACCCCATGCCAGGCGGTGGTGGCGCATGCATTTATTCCTAGCACTCAACAGAATGCAGGGGCAGTTGGATCTCTGAGTTTGAGGCCAGCCTGGTCTACAGAGTGAATTCCAGGACACGCTCCAAAGCTATAAGGGGGGACTCTTTCTCAAAACCAGAGGGAGAGAGAGAGGGAGAGGGGGAGAGAGAGGAGAGAGAGGAGAAAGAAAAAAGAAACACTCCTACCTACCTATTTTCCTTTCTTCTCCTCGGCTCTTCCCCAGCTTGTTTCCTGTCCTCCTTGCCCCCCTTTGCCACTTCCAGCCTCTGGCAACATTCTTCTCTGTTCTGCCTCTGGATGTCTTTTCTGGACATTTCGTATAAGCGAATAAATAATATGTCATTTACCTCAGACATTTAGTGTTCTTAGGATTTATCCATACAGTTATAGCTTATAAATTCCTTATTAGATTATACGTATTTAAATGCTCTGTTTGTTGTTTGCCTTCTTACTCTCTTTGTTCTTTGAAGCAAAATTGTGTGTGTGCGAGTGTGTGTCATGTGCTTGCAGGAGCCCACGGAGGCCAGAGTATAGGGTATCAGATCACTTGAAACCTGAGTTGTGAGCCATCCGATAATAGGTGTTAGAACCAGGAGCAGTAAGCACTCTTAACCACTGAACTGTCTCACCATCCCTGAGTGTTATTATTACAAGTTTAGCTTTATTTATGAAATTCAATAAATGTGAATGAGCTGCAGAATGAATTTCACTGAATTAAGCAACTTATTAACACATATTCAGACTTGTAAAACCAACTATATTTATTGTTAAAATTATATTAAAGTTTCATTAGGACATACCGTCCTTTTTGTAATATAAAACTAAAAATCAGTTTTTACCAAATGTAAAGGTAGAATTTTTATATTATCCATACTTGTAAACACATTAAACATAATTTTAACTTAAAATACAAATAGGGGTTCAGCAGTGTTCTTTAAATGTGTGAATTTTCTAATAAGAAAGCATTAGACTTTGCTATAGTTTATTACAAAGCCAAGTGTGCTCTGTTACGTATGTAAAATAGTGGTCTTTGTTTAGCTTCTTAGAGTGCTAGGAAAATTGTGTAGTTCCATTGATTGGTTCCATGCAATGGAAATCTGACCTTTAGCAGATGTTTGAGAAATTGCCAGCACAGCATGATCAACCAGCTAGACAGTTTCCCCTTGTTTTTTGACAGGCCTTTTATGGTTTAGGAACATGCCAAAAATGTTCAAACTCTTTTTCATAATGTCTAGAGCTTTGTAAAATATTAACAATATGCTGTAAGATAGGGATTAAAGTGAAATAGCCACTCATAATGGATTAAATCCACTAACGTAAGAAATCATTGTTCATTTTACAAAAATATTGTTGAGTGAATAATATTTTGATGTTTTGGGCTATGAAGTTGTTAAGGTTGCATGTATATGTCTCATTTACCTTGCACAGTGTAGACATTACTTCAGGCTTGTCATACATTTTAGTGTTAGTTTTAGGCACCTTCATTAGCTGAGTTTTTTTAAAATGACAATTTTTTGATGGGGATTGATTTTTACCACAGAACAGATATTCTGTCTAGAACTTGAATCCACATTAAAACTTGTTCTCTGAAAGACAGTGTTTTTTAGGCCAAGTAATAGGTTCAGCTGTGTAGTTGTGTGAGCTCAGCAAGAACACTGTAAGCTCTGTGTTCTTAAACTCTCTCCACTGAGTGGACAGGAAGGGGGAGGAGGAGTGCTTTAATGTCTGAGAACTAAGTGATGAATGGACAGTCCCAGCGTTTGCCAAACTGCATCTTTTCCTGCAGGTGTTGATTTTCCATAGGACATTGCAGTTGCTTTTTATTGTGTTAGATATGGCAAGAAAGATTGTATTTTAAGCAACATTTGAGGAATATAGTCTTGTATGTTTTGCTGTATGGTTTTGTAGCCATCTTTGTGTTTTTAGGCTTATATACTAAAGTAATTCTTACAGAGTATTAAAATTTGCAGCATTAGTATACATTACATATCACCTTTCAGCAATAAATCCTTAAAGTCATATTCAGTATCAGGAATTAGAAGATATGCCAACTAAAATAGAAACGATTGAACAATAATACAGTTTACTAAATACTCATGGACCAAAAAAAGCTGATAACATACTGCTTGCAAGTGAAAGTGAATTTTATATTTTCTTACATAACTTAAACATAATTATTACTGTACTAGTAATGATTTATTATTAACCTTTCATATTAGTATTTATGAAAATTCCATGTAACATTTTACTGGATGAGGAGGGTTATGTGATTTAGGAAACCTTAAGTTTAATATCCAACAAAAGAGTACAAATGAAAAGTAGGTAATGATACCAGAATTTATGTCAGATAGTTGCTTTTAAGTAGAATATGTTTAACAGAAAGGCTAGTTTTCTTGGGGTTTTCATTATCTACGAGAGGCTATTGTTTTCATGTTTATTGACACCAAGTTATTCTCTGAAAAGAATTCATTCTGAAATAGGTGATATTTTAAATTGTTTACTCTGTTGTTTTACAAGTATTTCTGATGTTGTAGTCATTATTTTTGTTGCTTAATATTTTTTACTTTTTGTCATTGTATTTTGAAACAGCAATAATAGCAAGATATGTACAGGAAAATTTACAGGTTCAAATTTTTTCTTTTTGAGACAGAGTTTTCTCCTTGTAACCCTGGCTATCCTAGAACATGGAAAACTCTCTGTATGCCAGGATGGTCTTGAATTCAGAGATCCACCTGCCTCTGCCTCCTAAGTGTTGGGGTTAAAAGCATGTGCCACCTAGCCTAACAGAGGTTTTTAAATTAAAAAGTAGAAAATGTCAGTATCCATTAAAACTTTAAAAATAAAAATAAGGAATTATAAACATTTTCATGTATTCTTGCAATAGATCACCACCAAGCTATTACAATGGATAGTTGTAGGGCTGGAGATTACTTAGTGGTTTGTTTAGAACACTGGTTGTTTTTTGGAGAGGACTTAGATCGGGTTCTCAGCACCCACATGGCAACTCACTGCTGTATGCAACTCCAGTTCTAGGAGATCTGCTGCCCTCTTCTGGCCTCTTTGGCTACCAGGCACACATGTGGTGCAATGCCTATATGCAGGCAAAACAGCATGCAGATGAAATGAAAAGAATCTTTTAAAATATAAAACAAAATGGTTAGTTGGTGCAATGGTTGTAATGTTTGTAACATCTAATAGATGCCCTACAAGAAGAAGTAATCCGATTAGAATTTCCCCAAATCCAACAATGAAAGACAAACATCACTTATTATTTTGGACAGTATTTAAAAAGTTAATTTGTTTTGTCTTGCTAATACAACATGATTTCAACAGACTGAGTTTATGGTGTCATTGGTGGTTTTTTTTTTTGTCTCCTCCCCCCTCTCTCCCTTTAAAGAATTTTTTGAGTTGCTTTACTGTGTTGCTAAAGCCCTGCAACTAGAGAATCACAGATGTGTGTCATCATAACTGGTAGTCAGTTTGATCTTCATGATTACTTTTCTTCTTAGAGTTTGACTTGGGATTTATGGGATGTAGAATTCTAGAGTGGAGATTAAAAGTGAAATTTCCTTATAATTTTCAAAGTTTTAAATATCATCTTCTAGAATTTGGTACTGCTTTTGAAATGTTAGGTGGCAAGCATGCCTGCGTGTCTTCCTGCTCCTCTCTGCTTCCCTCTTCCTTTCTTCTCCTCCGCCATCCTCCTGGCCCCTTCCTTCTCTGAGATACAGCTCAGTGTCAGAATTCTTGGTCTAAAATTTGTAAGGCCCTAGGACCAATCCTCAGGCAAGCACCTTTGCAGTCTTCAGTCCATGCTTAAAAATTTCACATTTATGGTGGACCTACATAGATTTTTTTCGTATATTGTATTTAACTCTCAAGTTTCCTTTCAGTGTACACAGTTCTGATTTTTAGTTCTGGAAGGTGTTTATTGAATTTGTTCTACCCCCACCCCGTTTTCCGAAACTTGTATTGGTTAGTAAGCCATACTGAACCATTTTAAATAAATTGTTTTTCTCCTAGGTTTTTGTTGTTGTAGTTACTTCAAAAATTTCAGTTGCCTTTTCTAAACCTGTTCCCTTTTCCATTATTTCTGTTATAGTTTAAAGTCTATTTTAGTTCATTTTTATAGTGACTCTCTTGTTGGTTATAGTATTTTTCTCTGATCTCACTGATTGTATTAGGTGTTTATTTCTTTTAAAATCTTTTTGATGTAGTCACTTTTTTCTTCGTGAAAATACCTGGTAGATCTGACTACTTAAAATTAGTAGAAAAAAGCACATCGTGAGTTGATAATGTTGTGAATTAGATTATAGTCCTCATTTACTTAAAGGTCAGGCCATTTTCTTGGGAGTTATATAGCTAGTATCTGTAGTGGTGGTGATGTTTTTTATCTTGAAAACACTTCAGATTTTCCAGAGATGTCTACTTTTGTCTTGACAAAAGACTTGGAAATAAGCTGGGCAATGGTGACTCACCCCTTCAAGTGAGTGCTGGGGCATTCAGGAGGTAGAGACAGGTGGATCTCTGTGAGTTTGAGGCCAACATGATCTACAGAGTGAGTTCCAGCATAGCCAGGGCTACACAGAAAACTGTCTCAATCCGCCTGCCATTTTCTTGGAGTTACAGCTGATATCTGTAGTGGTGGTGGTGTTTTGTCAATATAACACCTTGATATTTGCTCCTAAAATATATTTTTAGACTGTTCATAATAGTTTGTCTTTTAAAATGTAGATATTACATACAGTAATCACATAAAACAAAGGATTTTAGTTGATAGTGAAAATTTAACATTAATCCTAGTACAATAAAATTAATTCAATATAAACCTTTTCAAAAAGGTTTCTTTCTGTGGGTGTTCACATTCATTTCTCTGTGTCTGTTTAGATTCTAAATTCAGTTGTTCTTCCTAATGCTGCAGTCCTTCAGTATAGTTCCTCCTGTTGTGATTGCAACCATAAAATTATTTTATTGCTAACTGTAATTTTGCTACTGTTACAAATTGTAATGCAGATATTTGATACACAATCCCCACGTGGGTGGTGACCCACACACAGGTTGAGAACATTCTCTAGAAGAACATTCTTGTAGACTCTAGAAGATGGCATTGAATTCCCTGACTGATGTGGGTACTCTGGACTGAACTAGGACCTCTTCCAAAAGCACTAGGCACTCTTAACCATTGAGCCATTTCTTCAGCACTAATGCAACCCTTAAAAAAAAAAGAGAGAAGATTCAAGCTGCCTTAGAAATAAGTTTTGTTTTTGTTTTTTTAATTGAAAACGTTTTATGTGTGAGTATTCTGTCTGCATCTATGTATGTTTGCCATGAACATTTAGTGCCTGCAGAGGCAAGAAGAGGGCATTAGATCCCTTGGAATTAGAATTCCAGGCAGTTGAGAGCTACTATATGGATGCTGGGAACCAACCTGGGTCCTCTCTGAGAGCAGTAAATGCTCTTAATTGCTGATTATTTTCTAGTCCCTAGTTCCCTAGTTTTTAGATGTCTGATGTGGTTTGATGGTCATAGATTCATAAATTGTTATAAGGCTTCAAAACTCAAACTCAATAGCTCTCTCTCTCTCTCTCTCTCTCTCTCTCTCTCTCTCTCTCTCACACACACACACACACACACACACTTTTTAGAACACATTTGGTCTTTCCAAGAACCAGTTCATATTAGAATTGCTTTCAATTCGTTTATCAATCGAAACATTAGACATATGTTCCTTATTCAGGCTTGTGAGTGTTTCACTTCTGTAGGCAAACACTAATTTAAAAATTGGCTAGTTGTTCTCTTACTGTCTTCTTTTCTGATTTTGAGTTCATTTACTTTTTAACTATGTTTCTTCTACCTTTTCCAGTTTTCTACTCAATTCTCCTTGGTGGAGAAGATGGATGCAAAGCAGGCGGTGTGAGTAGTTATTTATTCTCTCTGCATCTGTTAACTCTACATCATCTTCCCTCATGGTGATAGTCTTGTTTCTCCTTAATTCATCCTCTTACATTTATTCAGTGAGTGGGTTTATTTGGTTTTCTTTCTTTGATGAAATTGAATTGATTCAAATAAAACAGAACATTAATTTGTAAGTATTCTTATTTATTTTTTTAATATGCATACTTTAAATCTGATACCAGAAAACTCTGTACTCCATTTACTATAAAGTCTTAGGGATTGAACCCAGGGACTTGAGCATGCCAGGCATGCACCATATTCCCACCCATGTGCCTACATTTCTTACTCACCCACTCATCTCTTCTTTTATTCAGTTCACTGACATTTATAAAAGTACTTACGTATAGGAAGCTCAAGATAGTCAAATATTGATAGAACCTTTACTGTAGAGTACATACTTTTATAGGGAATTATTTTCCCACTTGTTATTAGAATTGTTCACATATAATTAAAGAATAATTTCTGCATTTTGGTTTCTTCAACATATTATCGACTAATGTTTCCTTTTGAACTTAATACATGCATTATAAAAGTTGTCTCCAGCTTGAGTTTTGGCTTTGCAGTATATTAACTGTGTAATACTATTTGACAAATGACTTAATCTTTCTGGTTTTTAGCCTTTAGTCCTAGCACTCTGGCAGAGACAGGTAGAATATTATGCTATGATGGCTAACACATTGTTAAGTTAAAATATGTTACAGCAAGTAAGTAAGGTATACTCTGTCTAAATAAGTATGTGCTTGTGCTCTAAACTTTGTTTTTTAAGAGCATACCCAAAGTTCATAGTTATCCTTTTCTTGAAAACAAAATATGGTGTGGAAGCATGCTGGGGCATGCCTTTTAATCTCAGCACTTAGGCAAGAGGGAGGCAAAGGTCTGTGAGTTCCAGGGCAGCATAGTGGTCTGCATAAAAGTTCTAAGCCAGCCAAGGATACATACTGAATCATTGTCTCAGTAAAACAAGAGCCCACTTGTAATACTGTACTTTAAGAAGTTGGGATATTAAGTCTATTTCAGAAACAGAACAAAATCAAGAATTATCTTTCATATTCAGCTTTGTGGAAACCAGGCATTTGATAAGGGGAATGTTCACTTAGTAGACATAGTCCATATAGTTGATGATGAAGGAACGATACACTTAGAATATTGCCATTTTGTAGGTTTGAGGGAAGTATTGAATTTAGGTAGTAATTAGATAGTAGGTGGTCTTGAACTTGCTGTCCACCTGCCTTACCTTCCCATGTGCTGGGACTGTGTGCCGCTGTGACAAACTCATGTGTATTAATATACATTGCTTTTTATTTGATGGTTTTCTCTGTTAATCCTGAATTTGAGTAACACTATTTAACAGTTACAGTAAGTTAAAGGACAGAGACACACAATTAAACAAAGCACATTGAATAGTCAACAAAATACAGATAAATGAACACTATATGGAACTAATGACTTGATTTCTTTAGTAATATAATCACAATTGAAAAACATTAGGTGGAAGCCTTTAAACAAAACTATTTTGAGAGGCATGTCAACTAGTTGTAATTTGTGGACCTTTGAACAAATAAAAAGAAAGCACACAAAATGTCCATCCTGAGAAAAGTAAATGCTGACTTATTGTAGGTAGATTTTAGAAAATTAATTGGTCATGAATTTGAAATTGTTGAAATAGCTGGCATGGTGGCCTACACCTTTAGTTCAGCATTCAGAGACCTGAGTCAGGAGATTCTGGGAAATTCAAGTTCAGACTGAGCTATGTTGTTAAGTACAAGCCTGCCAGGGCTAAGTAGCAAGATTTTATCTTGGTGTGGCGGGTGGAGTGTCATTAGTTTCTCTGAGGAGCTGGGCTGTTTTCTAGGATTTCATTACAAATAAAACAACTTTGAACTTGAAAAAAAAGGTTTCATATCTGAAACTCCTGGAATATGAGATTTATTGTCATTTAATTTTTGTTTACTTGTTTCTGTTAAGTGTCTTTCCACGCAATCTATTTTGTCTCTCTTGATTGGGTACATGCAATCGTGGATGTGTAGGTTGTCACTGTTTGACTTCAGATCTGAGGTACTACAAGCTTGAGCTCTGTGTCTCTTCATCACTAAAAGTACCTGTTCAAAATTTTCTGTGTTTTTGTGCTTCCTTTTCTTTTGAGAGATTTGAGAGTTTTTCTTTCAAGATACAAATACGTTGTCAAGTAAATTATTTGTAATTTTTTTCTAGTTTGTGACTTTTATTTTGTCAGCACTGACTTCTAACAAAGCAAAAATTAATTTTGATAATATTTTTCTTATAGATTGTGGTCTTAGTATTATTTCCAAGAATCATTTTGCTACCCAAGGGCCACAAAATTTTGGCTCTAAAAACTGTTTTGCTTTACATCCTTAAGTCTGACCAATTTGAGCCTATTGGATGTGAAGTATGCATTGAAGTTAAATATTTTTTATGGAGGGGGATATGGGTGTCCAGTTATCTCTGCACTATTTTTGAGGAAACTCATCAATTCTCCTTTGAAATGACCTATCAAAGACCAATTCTCATTTCTTGCAGATTTATTTTGTATCATTCCTTTATTGACTCTGTCTTCTATCTCTTGGCAATACTCTTGGATACAACAGCAACAGCATTGTTGTTATCTGTCTTATTGAGAGAGGGGAGGGAGGGGTGTGTGTGTGTGTGTGTGTGTGTGTGTGTGTGTGTGTGTGTGTGTGTGTGTGTGTGTGTGTGTGTGTGTGTGTGTATGTGTGTTAGGATGCCAGAGGGCAATTTCTGCAGTTGGTTCCCTCCTTCACCTTTACATGGTTTCCAGGGATTGAACTCAGATTGCCATGCTTGCTTGGTAAGCACATTTATCCAGTGGGTCATCTTGCCAACCCAGTATTCAGCTTGGTAGTTTTAGAAATACAATTTCTTTTTTGGAATTGTTTTGGGTCTTCTATTTCTTTGCACTATCTTGTGTATGTTTTAGAATCTACATAAAGAAAATACTGTTGGGATTGTCATTGGAATTATCCTTAATCTGTGTATTAATTTGGGGAGAATTGATTTTAATAACAAGACTGACACTCTGAATTCATGAATGTAGTAATTTCATTTATTAGTTGAACCTTGAGTTTTTTCCATTATCATTTTGTAATATTCAGCATACGTGTTGTAAACATATCTTGTTAGCTGACTCCTTTTATGTTACATTACTCCTTGTTTTCTACTTATTTTTATGTGCTTGAATTAACTTTTCTCATTGTTGCAACAAAATGCTTGACAAAAGCAGCTTTGTCATGTAGTAGGACTTGTTCTGACAGAACATTGCAAAGTTCCAGCAGTTGGGAGGCAAAAACAGGAGGATCACAAGTTTTGAGACCACTCTGTACTATATATTTTACCAATACCTCATGCCCAAAACTTATAAAGTAATGTCTTTTCTAGTTCCATTTCATGGGTTAGTATCATTCATTGCTGTATATTGCTCATAAAATTATGTTTTCTTTTTTTCATAGGTGTATGTGGAATTTGATGACCTTGAATGGGATAAACGGGAGTGGCTTAAAGTTTATGAAGATTTTTCAACTTTCTTGGTGGAATACCACTTAATCTGGGCCAAAAGGAACGACCCTAGCCAGTCTCAGGGATCAAAGAGCAGACAAATTCAGTGGCCTGCACTGGTAAGATCTGTTTTTGTTTTATTAAATGTTTTCAGTTGTTTGTTTAAGATGAATAAGCCTTGAATGTAATTTGAGATATGTCTGGCAAATTATAGTTTAATATACGTGAACATTTGTGGTATAGCAGAAGTTTCAAAGCACTATTGTAATTAACAGTTTTCTGTGTCAGTCTGATTAATATTTTTCAACATATTTAGTTCATAGTTTGCTCTATTCAATTAGGTTAAAACTTGAATTTGGTTATAGACTACTTGAGAAATAGTCATCCAGTTGTTTTCTATATGATATAGAACGACTTTGTTGAAAGAAACTTTAAAGTGAAAGAGAGATGTTTGAATTTCCAAAGCATTCAGCATCACATGATTCTTCTTGTCTTGTTAATCAGTCTACTTTATAAGGGATACATGTTTAGGTGGTGGGTCAAATTAATTTATATCAGAAAATGGTTTGTTTAAGAAAATATTTTTATAAAGTTCTCATTAGTTAAAAGATGTCTTTGGTTTTTACTGTTGTAAAGAGACACTATGACCACAGCAACTCTTATAAAGGAAAACATTAATTGTGGTGGCCGACTTACAGTTTTTAGAGGTTTAGTCCATTATTATTATGGCAGGGAGCATGGTGGCATATAGTCTGACATGGTATGGGATCAGGAGTTGAGAGTTCTACATCTTGATCTGCAGGTAGCTGAAGCAACTGTCCCACACTGGGAATTGCTTGAGCAAAGGAGTCCTCAGAGCCCACCCACAGAGGTACACTTCCTCCAACAAGGCCACACCTCCTATAGTGCCACTCTCTAGGCCAAGCACTGAAACACATGAGTTTATGGGGGCCATAGATATTCAAACCACTACAGAAGAATTTCAGAAAACACATACAAACTGAATAAGATTAGTTCTGTTAGCCAAGTGAGGCATGGTTGTATGTGTGTATAATACCAACAATTTAGGAGGTAAAGCAGGAGGATTGAATCAGGAGTTCAGATCAGTATCATTACATAGTGAGTTCAGTCTTAATAGGAAAATAACCACATTTGATCCTTGACAACCCCTTCCCCTTTTTGTGGCTGTGCTTTTTTTTTTTTTTTTAATGTTTGTAGAATGTTCTCTTTACCCCTAAGTTTCTGAAATTTGATTGTGATGTTTCTTTGAATCCCAGTAATTGAAGTTTAACTTTCTTCAGTCCTGGGAAATATTCTTTAAACCTCTTCTCTCTTTCTCTTTTTCTGCTTTCTTCTTTTGGTGATAGGCTCCCTGCCTTTTTTTCTCTTAGGAAAGAACCAGTCTCTGCTAAGAATGAGTCTTTCAGGGTTCTGGTGCAAAGTGAGGGGAAGACTAAAGTTCTGTCTAGCTTTTAGTCTGCTAATTGGTTTAATTATGATGAAGTGCAGAAATGACAAGTGGTTATTCCCTAGTTACCTATTATGTAGTCCTGGCTGTCCCAGAACACTGTAGACCAGGCTGACCTTGAACTCAGACAACCACTGCCAGACGATATCTTCTAATAAAATAAATATAATTACCTAATCTAGGTGTTGTTTAAGCTTTGAAAAATGAGGAAGAATGTTTGACTACAGTTCGTCCTCATCCTAATAAATATGGTAATTGTGAGGAATGAACCGTTGTTATCATTTTGACTGGATTCACCTGGGAGATATATCTGAGCTTATCCACAAGTGAGGGAGTATTCAGAAGGGTATGACAGAGAAGGGAAGACCTATCTTGGTTGTGGACATCATTGTTATGTGGCCAGTGGCCAGGAGTGAATAAAAAGAGGAAAGGAGATAAATGGTTGACCAGAGCATCCATCTGTTTGCCTGCTTCATGACTGTGGATCTAGTGTAATAGCTACTTCATTCTCCTGCTGCTCCACCTTCCTATGCAGCCACAGAGGACTATATCCTCAAACCAGGAGCCACAACACACCCCTCCTTAAGTGGTTTCATTAAGTGTCTCTCCACAGTATCAAGAAAAGCAATAAATCTAGAAGTGAGCCCCCTATGCAATTGTTTATATTTACTCCAATGTTTAGGTAATATTTTACTTCAGTAGTAGTATGATGTTAATAGTTAGACTATAACTTCCTCTCACACATAACCAGTCCAAAGTTTGAAGACCAAACTGCAGAAGCTCTAATGATCCAAAAATTAGTATAAAATTAGTAGTGTGGTGTTGGGGATTGAATTTAGGATCTTATATATTTTAGGTAAATGCTTTACCACCAAGTCAATAGTCCCAGCCTTCACGGAGGTATGTGTGAAGAGTGTTATTACCTAACCACTTATTGTTGAAACACCTAATGATTTTTACATGCCATTTGTACCAATGCTATTCTCTGTTCTTTCTTGTCCTTGCTCTTATTGGCAACATTTCAGCTACTTTGCTTCAATTTTAGCCTGTATAGTTAAACATCGCCCATATGCAGTATTCATCACCTGAAACTGTATGTATGAAAAAGTTAGCACTATTCTGGTAATCTTAGTTTATGCTAAAAGAATTTAAAGACAAGAAGAAGCAAAGTTTCATTTGCTTAAGTCCTTTCCTCTATTTAAATGTCCTATGTAGTAGAAGCTAAGAATTGTTCAGTATTAATTTTATTGACAGTATGGTGAACTATGCTGGGATAATGTTCACAGATGACACAATTCTGTTATAATAGTCCATTCATTCACTGTTCATGCCTTTGTCTGTATGGGTTATTCACTTCCACTAGTCTTTTTGTTTATAATTTTGATACAGCTGCTTCTGAAATTATCATAGATTAGACAACAAGAAATTTTTACCTGATCCTAGATTAGATAAGCATTAAAGATTTACAAATAAAGTATATTAGTGATAATACATAAAGAAATTGTCATTGAAACGATTCTTTGGTTTAATTACAATTTTAACATTTTATTAAAAAGGAGCATAAATGTACATGCTAATGATGTTAATTTTTTTACATTACCATTAAAATTGTGGCTGAATATTTGATACTACTGGGCAGAGAGCATCCTCAAAATTTTCAAAATTGTGATTGATATTCTGATGATGTGATGATTGTCAAGACTGAGAATGAGACTTTCGAATAGATACATAATACCAAATGGAAGAAGTATATTTAGGTCTTCTCAAAAATTACTGGGAATCATGACCTAAGCCCCAAGCCAAAGTCACGATATAAAATTCAAGTCAGAAACTCAAACAGGTTTGTCTTGGTTTTGGATTTTCAAGACAGGGTTTCTCCGTGTAGCCTTGGCTGTCCTGGAACTTGCTCTGTAGTCCAGGCTGGCCTCAAACTCAGAGACCCACCTACCTCTGTGAATTCAGGGACAGCCTAGTCTACAGAGGGAGTTCCAGAACAGCCAGGGCTACACAGAGAAACCCTGTCCCAAGAAACAGATAGATAGATAGATAGATAGATAGATAGGTAGGTAGGTAGGTAGGTAGGTAGGTAGGTAGGTAGGTAGGTAGATAGATAGATAGATAGCCAATATGAACTTATTTTCCAGCATGGTCAGAAGCATGATTTTCAGAGATAATGGTACTAAAAGTTTCAGAACTAGTTCTTGAATGATTTCCATTCAAATGGATCCTTTGAAGGAATCTTGATAAACACCTTTAAATGCTGTAGGAGATGTAGCTAAAGAAATACACAGATTTATATATTATAACGTTTGGCGGCAAAATATATTAAATCCTGGAGGTGGGTATTGTTTTTGTTGTTGTTGAACAGATTAAAGTGACTAAGGAATTGCTATCTATGGTTTCTGGCTCCAGTTTGCCCTTCCAAGCTGTCAGTGGTCTTCCTATATAGGCTAATATCATAGTTGGTGTGTTTAATGCAGCTAATGGTACAAATATATAAGTACATTTTGCATCTTAGTCAGAAGAAGTTGACATTTCGTATTCCTGCCAAGAAAAATCAGTTTACCAATACAAATGATTAATTAAAATATGCTATTTTTATTTCTTCTTGAGAGCATTCCTATTTCAGAGTATGGCAGCTGATTTCTTTTTCTTAAAAAAAAAAAAAAAGAAAACAAAAAGATCTGGCTGTGAATCCTAAATTCTCAATCTCTCAGATGTAGCCAGCAGTCTGAGAATGTCTGTCTGAAAAACAGAGACAGCCTTATGCCCAAACTTCTGTTACCAGTGCCTTTTGATATCCAGTATGAATTATTTTGTTTGAATTTCTGACAGTGGCAAAGGCAGTCGCTAACTATTCACATTTAAAAAGCTGGAAACTTGTGTAAACTTTTTTAGGGGAACTTATTTTGGAGTCCTAAGACAACATTTTATTTGTCCTTTGCCTTTTTGTAGTTCTAGCACTGAATACTGAAGCAGGGGGATTGCAAGCTCAGCTTGTTATAGTCTACATAGCAAGTTCCAGGCTAACTCATGGAAAGTAAAGCTATAATAGATTATTATTTTTCAGATATCAGATATAAAAGTAAATGTGTTTGGTTTTCTTGAGTGACTGACTTTCTAGCCCATGCTGGTTTGGAACTGGTGATGTTCCTCTTCCTAGTGTCTTGTCCCAAGTGCTGAGATTACAGCTGTGATCACCCTGCCCATCTTCAATGTAATTTTCCTTTTCAGCCTTTTCTTGTTGCTTGTTCCTTTCCTCTTTTCTCCTGGTAATCTTACTTCCCTATGTAGCTGAAGCTATAGTTGAAATTCTTTCATCCTGATTTTGCCTATCAAGTCTATAACCCGAACACCTTACTGTTCAGATTTACAGTTCTGTTCAGCTTTTTTATTTTCTTTCTCTCTCTTTTTTGGCATGTAGGAGTATATAACCATAGGCCAGTGGACTAGTATTTTTAAATTAAAAAAGGTAACAATGATATCCTTTTGGGGGAATTGTTTGTCTTGTAAAGTTTCTCTTAGGCATGAGTTACTGTGCTTTTTTTTCCATTAAAATGTCAACAAGTTTTAATAGTTTTGTTAAACTATTAAATAAGATATAATCAAGAAAGGTGGTGATGGCTCAGTGATTAAGACCACTGCCTGCTCTAACAAAGGTCCTGAGTTACAATTCCCAGCAACCACATGGTGGCTCACGACCATCTGTAATGAGATCTTGCACCCTCTTCTGGCCTGCAGGCATACATGGAGACAGATCACTATACGTAATAGTAAACAAGTCTATTTTAAAAAGGTGAAGGTGGTGCTCAGTAAGTAGAGTATTTGCCCACAATACACAAGGCTCTGGGTTTAATTCCCACTACCACATAAGTCAGTATGACAGTGCATGCCTTAATTTCAGCATGTAGGAGGTTGAAGTAGGGGGCATTGGAGGGTCCAGATCATCCTTAGCTACTTGAGTATAGTGATGCATGCCTTTAATGCCAGCTTCAGAAGTGGAAGCAGGTGCACCTGAGTTCCAGGCCAGCCAGACTGTCTTAACACCCCTCATGTCCCACCAAAGAAAAAGGAAGTGTTATTATAAGAGAAATATATAAAAACGGTATGCATTGGGGCTGTAGTGATGGCCCAGTGGTTAGGAATGCTGACTGCTTTCCCAGAGGTTCTGAGTTCAATTCCCAGCAACCACATGATGGATCATAACCATCTTTAATGAGATCTGGTGCCCTCTTCTGTTAAAAAGTCAATAGAACACTCATTTACATAAAATTTAAAATAAAGTTTTAAAATGGTATGTATTGTTTAGCAAGAAATTTGTGACTCCAGATTTTTTTGTTTTTTGTTTTTTTTTGTTTTTACGAGACAGGGTTTCTCTGTATTGTTTTGGAGGCTATCCGTCCAGCCCGGCCTCGAACTCACAGAGATCCGCCTGCCTCTGCCTCCCGAGTGCTGGGATTAAAGGCATGCGCCACCACCGCCCGGCAGTGACTCCAGATTAATACGAATTTATCTTTTGTTTTCTCTCAGGGAAATGGCTTAATTAATACTTAGTAATCTCACGTTTGGAAATGGTTTTACAGAACATGACTATTGTGAATAGTCAGAATTGATTGTACCAAGTGTTTCTTGCATAAATATTCAAACATTTCCATGTTGTGTAGAACTAAAATATAATGCTGTGTGCATGTTTATAAAGAAGTTAGTCATTAAATGTTGTGCAAATCAAATTTATATTTTGAGGTACTTCTTATCAACTGGCTTTCTGGTGAGACTCATAAGAAAGATAGTAAGATTGATGTGATAATGAAGCTTGTACTTTTAAAAATACTTTTACGTTTATTTATAATTTGTGTGTATATGTACATGGGTTTGCCATAGCATACATGGAGAGATAGGAGGACAATATTCAGGAGCCATCTCTCTCCTTCCACCATGTAGTCCTGAGAGTTGAGCTTAGGTCCTTAGGCTTGGAGACAGGTACCTTTACGATGGAGCCATCTAGGAACCCGCTTACGCTTTGTTATTGTGGTATCAGCCTTTTAAATGCTTCTGACAACTTTAATCTTTTCACAGTTCATGTTAGGTATGTCTATGACATACCATGTGATTTCTCAATGCCTCTGTACAGCATAGTGTTCAAATCAGAGTAGATATATTTCATGTGGTGAGAACTTTCAAAAATCCTTCTAGCTTTTTAAAAAACAATACAGCTGGGTGTGGTGGCACATGCCTTTATTTAGTCCCAGGATTCAGGAGGGACAGGCAGGTGGATCTGTTCTAAAGAGCAAATTCTAGGACAGCCAGGGTTACACAGGGAAACCCTGGGAGAAAAACAAAACAACAATGACAACAACAACAACAAAAATACATGACATTATTATCTATAGTCACCTTACTGTGCCAGAGCTCAGTCATCTGAAGTTTTTGTAAACTTTTCCACATGATACCTTTCCAGACTTCTGTTACCATTTTTATCCTCAACTTTTGTGAGATCAACTTTTTGTAGATTTCATACCAGATTGAGATTATATTGTTATTGTTGTACTTTTCATTCTTCTTTTTCCGTGCCTGACTTGTTTAACTTACCATAATCATAATGATCTCTAGTTCTGCTCATGATATAGCAAATGGCTAATCTTCAGTCACTCTTTTTTGTGTGAGTGGTAGAATAGTATTTTACTATACTTACACATTATATCTTTCTCCATTCATCAACAGATAGACATAGAGGCTAATAACTTTCTTGGCTCTTGTGACTGTGCTGAGTTAAACTTGGGAACAAAGATACTGCCTTTACCTGCTAAGTTCAGTAATGAGATTTCTGGATCATAGGATATATTCCATTTTTACTTCTTGAGAAGTTTCATACTGTTTTCCTTGGGGTTGTACTTATTTGTATTTGGACCAGTCATGTGTTATTCTTTCCCCTCCAATAATCTCAAGTAGCACTCGTTAATCATATTTTAATATATGTTAATTTTGATGTTTTGAGATAGATTCTTGCTATGTAACCAAGGCTTTACTTGAATTTGAGTCCTACCTTGGTGTGCTAAGTGCTGTAATTAGAAAGACAAGCCTCTGCTTGGGCTGCTCCCCCAGTTTCACCTTCATTCTCCTCTTCCCGAATGAGGTGATCTTTTCTTTTCTTTCCTCCTTTTTTTTTTTTAAACAAAAATCACTGGTTTTGAAACAGAGTGCCAAGTAGTGTATGTCAGCCTCAAAAAACATTTTTAGCCAGGCCTTGTAGTGCCTGAGGCAGGCTGATCATTGTGAATTCTAGCCCAGCATGTTTTACATAGAGTTCATACAGCAAGAGCTTCATAGTGAGACCCTGTCTCAAAATAAGAATAATATTCATCTGTGTAGCCTAGAATGGCTGTGAAGATCTGGTCTGCCTTCCACTCCTGGGATTATAGGGATAAGCCATCATAGCCAGCCACGGTGTTTTGTATTTCTCTGAAGTAACATGGAGCATGTTTTTCATGGGGGGGGGAGAGAAAGAATGTGTGTGTGTCTTAGAGAAATACCTCTTCAGTTTCTGCTGCCCAGCTGTATGCCACGTTATTTGGTACATTGTTCTAGAGTTGTTTAAATTTAGGTCTTTCACTCTAATTTTTAATAGCATGTTATTCCCTCCCTAGAAGCTAGTAGAGCTGTTTTCCCTCGAGAAGCCTCAGCTTTAGAACTATATTACAAACGTGCAATGGTAGTATGGTAGTTTTTCTTAGATGAATATTAAGAGATACATCTCAGTTGTTTTTTTTTAGAGACATATGTATAACTAGTCATTTTATTGTGGTACATTAAAAGTCTAAATAAGCTATAATGTCTGCAGAGGCAGAAAATAATTTCATGTAGTAATCTGAAAATCCATGGAGAAAAAAGGCTGTTTGTCATATACCCTAAAAAAAATTTAATAGATGTGAGAAAACATCTTGAGCAACAGCAAAGAAGAATGAATGAATGTGAAGGAATAGATATTACTTAGTGATTTAATGTATATAATATTATATGGAGCTAGACAAGGATGAAAGGCTGGACACATTTGAAATTTATGTGTCATGTGAAAGAGATTTGATAGCTTTTAACGTGGAGCACATGTACATGAAACACTGGAGGGACTGACTTAGGTTTGTGTTTTAGTATCATTTGGAAGGGTGGGAATAAATTCCAGAGGATAAAATAAAAAAGGGGTCTAAACATACAGCTCAGGGTGGTTGAGTGCTTGCCCCTATTCATGAAATCTTGGGTTTGATCCCTAGCACCACAAAAACTCCTTAATGATACTTGCTGTGATCCTATCACTTGGCACGTGGTGTCAAGAAGAAAAGAAGTTCAAGGTTAGTCACAAAAATAAAGGAAAAAAAGGTCACAAAGAATACTTTGGTTAAAAGATGTGAATATGTACTTTACCAAAGAAGACATACAAGTGATAAATAAGATGATGTACACTGTAAAGAATTGTAAAATAAAATTAATTTAAAATGGATACCACTATACACATACCAAGATGACAACTGCAGCAAACTAAGCAAGGATGGGGGACAGGAGATGGCTCATGTACTCCAAGTGGGCCCTTTATTGTAACACATTGTAACACTTAAAGTACTTTCTTGACCTCCTTAGGATGAGGGAGGTTGTGACTTGTATAAAGGCAGGAGATGAATGGCAACTCATAATTTTCCTGTAAGTTAAAAACTGTTTTAAGGCCTAATTACTAGTAAAAAGAGATTGTTCAGCGTGGTTGAGGACCTGGACTCTACCTACTCATTACTAAAAAAAGAGTAATAGCAAAGAAGAAAGGATGAACTGAGGAGATGCTTCATGGGTAAAGCTTGGATACCCAGCTTCCATGTAAATAGTTGGCATGCTTTGAAGCTCACCTGTAATCTCAGCTATTTGAATCCCCAGAAAAAACTGTTTAGTTAAACTTGATGAATTTGACTCTGTGCTTAAGTTCAGGGTAGAGAGCAATCAAGGAAGAACCTCTGGCTTCCATTTGCATGTGTGCACATATGCAGATACATGTCAATCAAGGAAGCCAGAGACAGTGATAAACCGCCTGAACTGGGTGTTTAGAAATTAAAGTTGGGACCTTTGGTAAAAGCAATATGGGTTTTTGTTTTTGTTTTTAAATCTTTGGTGTAGAATAAGATGGATCAAAAATTTCCAGTACATTAAAGCATAATGAAAGCCTTAAATGAAACATCCCTAGTCCTTTTAACAGGTCAAAACAGCGAGGTTTTATAGATGAATCTTTGTAGTGCAGATCACTGTTTATATCCTAATATCCTGGGGTCAATTAATGAAGTTTTACTTAAAATATTCTCAATATGTTGTTGTGTTATTCCACATTATTGAAAGATATTATCTTTAACATTCACACCAGCCTAAGATTATAGTTAGTGATAAAGCTGTTGCCTAGCATCTGTGAGTCTTAAAATTCAGTGCCTATTATGGAGTGAAGGTATGGCAGTTTATACCAAAAAAGTTTTGTCTTTTACAGAGTTTCTGGTTAACTTCATCTTTGCATCAAAACTAATCTTTGTGTCAACGCTTGGATGTTTCAGTTAATATTTGTTGAGTGAATTGCTACCTAATCCTTTTTTCATCTGAAGCTGCCTAACAGGTTTGGCCACCTCTTGTTCTAATGTGAGCCTGTGGGGGTGGGGTATTGCCCCATACTTAAGTAGTAGTCTTTTAGGATTACTAATGTTAAATTTAAGTATACGAACAGTATCCAACTTAAGATGACTTGGTCTACTTTTTCTTAACTTTACAATAATGTGACAGCTATATGCATTCTGTGGAAACTGTACTTTGAATTTTGAGTTTTGGCGTTTTCTTCTGGTCTAGGGATGTATGTGGAAGGAAGAGTACTCTTGGTGTCCTAGACAGTACAAACAAGCAGCCACTCGATGTCAGCCGGGAAATCCAGTGGGTGAAGAGCCAACCACTTATTAAATTAGTTGAGATAGCCAAAGCATTAGTATAAAACAGAGTTTGTATTAGACAATTTTGCCCATATTTTGTACATATTTCTGAGTGCATTTAAGAAACACTGAGCTTCTGGGGTCATGGATGTACATGCCTTTAATCCTAATATTGAAGGCAAGTGGATCTCTGTGTGTTCAGGCTAGCCTGATCTCAGTGCAGCCAGAGACATACCGTGAAGACCTTGTCTCAAAAAAGAATAAGTGGCTTTGGAGTTTTTCAGCACCACACGTAAGTTGTGATTTAGGTAGATTTCCATGTAGAACCAAATAGCAATAAATTTTATTTTCAGACATATAATACCAAATAACATTGAATAGTAAAATGTTTACTAGCTAGTATTGCTCTAGTATTTGAAAACTGACTTTGTTGATGATAAGAGTATTATTGAAATTATTATAATTTGTAAATTAATAATGTATATATAATTAACTCAAATTATAATGTCAAGTGTATTTTGTAGGCATCTCAGAATGTATTAGTCTTAAAGTGATGGCTGTCTAAAATTTTGTTCAGATGACTGAAGAACCTGGAAAACTGTTGATGCTATTGATTCATAATTCACTACTATCATTGTTTTGTCATAAATATGCATACACACACACATATATATATATATTTGGAAACTAGCTGTGCTGTCAACTTTGGAAAAATGTATCTTAGTTAACTATCATGTTGAGTTGGCAGTGTACAAAATGAAGTCATTGACCTAAAAACATTAACCATATATACTGTTAAATATGTAAGGTCTTATCTCTGTGGAGTTGATACAGAAACTAATAAAGTATCCCTTAAATAATGAAAACAACAACAACAAACCTTTGGGTACATAGCAATTTTGAGGGCAACTTGTATAAGGATTTGTCATACATACCCCCCTGCCCCCCCTCCCCCACCCAGACCCAAAGAGGACTAGAGATGTTGCTTAATGGTAGAGTAGAGAGTACTTAGTGGCCTGGAAGCCCATGGTTCAATCCTTAGCACAGCAAAAAATTATGCTAAGTGAGATAAACCTTACAGAGAAAGATCAATACTTTATTATTTCACATATGTAGAATTTAAAAATGTTGAACTCATATAAAACAGCTTGGAGAGATGGCTCTGCAGTTATGAACTCTTGTCCTTGCTAAAGGACCTGTGTTCAATTCTCAGCAGTCAACCACATTGGGCAGCTCACAACCTCCAGTAACAACTACTCAGGGGGATCTGATGTCCCCTTCTGGCTATTTGGTTACATGCACACATGTGGTCCCCCCCCCCCAAATATACATAAATTCAACAACAACAAAAGAAAGATTATAGAATGGTGATTACCAGGGAATAGGAGTAGACAGATCCTGGTTAAAAAAAGAAAGAAAGAAAGAAAGAAAGAAAAAGCTCAGACTTTCAGTTAATGTGATACAGCCTAATGAGCATAGTTAACAATACTATCATCTATCATGTATATTTGAAATTTCCTAAGAGAAGTAGATTTAAATTTTTTTCATCATGCACAGAAAGTAACTAGATAAAGTGGTAGATGTTTAACCAGCCTTGTAGCAGTCACTTTACAGTATGTGAAGTCATCATATTATACACCTCGAATTTATAAAAATTAGTATCAATTAAATTTCAATAAAGACGAAAAATGGGGAAAATGTGCTGCAGTTGATAATACAAGATTAAACATTGTAGTTTTAGGACTGCTGCTTCTTTGGCCACAGTCTTGAACCAGCTCATTCTGGGTTCATAGTTCATGTGACCTGAGAAATTTTTTTTTTGTAGCTTCACAGGCAGTTTAAATCAGCCTTGAAATCTATTCTTGAATGATTAACTACACTTCTGACTCTTCAGGTCTTTTCTTGAAAAACTTCCTCTTTGTTCCAGTTTGGATGCATAGAAAATAGGGATCAGAGATGATTAAGCCCTAATTTGTTTAAAGCTTCAAAGGGAAACTACCTTTGCATTCATAGTGTTTACAAATTGGTTTTAGGTTTTCTCTTGCCATGTAATTTGGGGAAGAAGCTTTGCCACTTCTCCAACCTGCTGTTTGTGCTGCTTGGTAGTTTAAGAAGGAGAGATCTCTCTGAAAGGGCATCCGTCTACCTGGTATCAGAGTTTCCCCTTTTGCCTTAGGATTTTCACTTTTGTTAAAGGACCTCTTCATGAGTAAGAACTCCACACTGAAAGTGACTTGCTTTTTAATGTATGCTTTTACTGGTAAGGTATTTGAAGATTTTTGTGCTTAACTAGGAAAGTAATTAACTGAGCAAAGTAACATCTGGCAAGAGAAACATTTTAAATCCTGGACTGTGCTGATCTGCCTTGAGATGTGCTCTAAGCCAAGTGTTCTTAACTAATAAAAATTTACAAAAATTTAGTTAGAAAATTAGTAAGGTGATATCCTGTCTATTAAAGGAGTGGGGGTGGTCAGAGCTGTTTGTGGTAAAGATTTTTGTACCCTGTTGAGCCTTTTGAAGCAGTGCTTTCCAAGGCTGACAGTCTTGGACAAAGCCAAGGAACCTTTTAAAAATAAGCATTCCTGGGCTCCCATACTCACCCAAAATTGGGGAAAGGCTAAGAAATATACATTACTTGAAGGTTTTCCATACTATCCTAGAACTGCCTAAAATTGTGGCTCAAAATATTAACTTGTATATTTCTGGGAAAGGGAGAGATAACATTTATCAAATTCTCCAAGAGTTGGTGTTGTTAAATATGCTAACATTAGAATTGCCTAAGAAGTTGTTAAAGCGTAGGTGTCTGTGCCTCACTCAGGTTCTGTGTAAGTCTATCGCATGCCTAGGAATTTGCAATTTTTTTACTATTAATAGTTCTTTGGTATGGTCAATGCTATTCAGGAGGACTGTTTCAAAAAACAACTGTTCTAGACCTTGGCTAACGGTATACTTTTAGCATCAAGTTCTGGTAGCAGGGTAACCTATCAGAATTCTTATCAATTAATAACAGTAATACATAGAAACACAAGCAATCAGTCTAATAGTCACTGCATGAAGGTAAAGAAAGCTTATCTTTGGCAAAGGAAGTAACAGAGCAACCCACAGGCAGTTTTTTAAAGTTGACTCTACTAACACACTTAAGCTTCCTGAAGAATTACTTCTACATACTGTTTTGCCTTACTGTAGAAAAATGATTATTTCGTGCTTTGTAAGCTTGAGGCCATGGGTTTGGACCCTAACCTCAGCAAATGAAAGGAGAGGTGGAGATGGAAGCAACATTTATGCTTTTGAGACTAATATAAACAAAATAACAAGTAACCCCTGGCAGAGAAAGGGAGAGGGCGGAGAGAGAGGCTCAGTGGACACTCAATTTTGTTTTTTTCCTTTTTGCACTAAAATTTGTAAATTTAAAGTAATGTTCTACTCTACAAAGTTAAAGTTTGCCCTAATGAAAGCTGGTAGTGATAAATCTGAGAGAAGTAGATAGTCAAGTGTTAATGCTTGGAATCCTTTAAATTCTTAATGAAAAGACAGTGGATAAAAAGGTATAAAGTACTCTTTTTTTTTTTTTTTTTGGTTTTTCGAGACAGGGTTTCTCTGTAGCTTTGGAGACTGTCCTGGAACTCAGGTATAAAGTACTCTAAATCCACAGGAATCCTAAAGTTTTTCCCAATCTGGTTCACAGACCATCTGAAACTTTGAAGAAAAGTAGGGACTATGGAATAAGTTTATTATAATCCCTGAAATATCTAATTGTGAATTTTTTCTCATTTGCACAGAAATAAATTGTGTACATCATGAATCTCAGCTTCCCCCTTTTCCAGTTAGCTCTGGGAATCTGCTTTTATAATCTCTTTACCAGGGAATGTAGTTAACTGAAAGTGCTTTGGAAGCCAAGTATGGTGATTCGTGCCTGTAATCCCAGGACTTGGGAGGCGGAAGCAGGAAGCTTGCCAGGAGTGTGATGCCTGCTTGTTGTGCTTTCTAAATTGAAGTCAACCCGAGTTAGTTAGGGTGCAAGAGAAAGAGCCCGAGAATGGGGCCAAGTTAATAAGACCTTATTGCTTTGTGGCCATTGTAAAGGAAATAAATCATTTTCTGTGAGCAATTGTTGAGATTCACCTTGTATATTTATTTTCTCTGTGCTTTCTTTGTAACACATTTCCTAATGTACAGTAGTTAGAGGGAAAGCAAAGGACACTTTAATTTAATCATTACTGTCTTGTAATAGAAAGAAGCTGATCAGCACCCAGGTGTCTACTTAGTTATATAAAGCATTTCTCTTTTCTGCTACTTTGTGTATCAGGACGTGGAATTTCATGTTGTCAAAATATTGGCATAAATGATACATTCTTAAAAGGTACATTTAAACTTTTGATAACTTGTATTTTATTATGTTTTCAATCTAAATACTGAAGTGATCACTGTCACCTTAAACTTACTCCTTTTTTAAAATTAGAAAGCTACTGTGTCATAGTATGAGTTATCTTTTTTCAATGAAAAATTAAGCTTTGCAAATTGGTACTAATATCAGTGTTTTTGACCAACAACAAGATGGGAAATAGAAAATATTTAGCAAGTGGAAACGACGTAAACTGGTAAATAAGTAGTTGTCTCAATCCAAGCTTGTGGGAGGCACAGGGAAGTGATTGGGGAAACTTGGAAGATATACTTTGCTGATAATTTTAGACTGAAAAGGGGCAATGAAATTAGTCATATGTAAACACAATGTCAAATGACAAATGTCCTCTTCTAAGAATCAAGGTCTTTACTTTATTCTGATTTTATAATTATTACCATTTAAAAATTATTTACATTTTATGTACATTAGTGTTTTGCCCACATGTATGTCTCTGTGAGGGGGTGGATTACCTGGAACAGGAGTTACAGTTGTGAGCTGCCATGGGGCAGTGGGATTTGAACCCATGTCCTCTGGAAGAGCATCCAGTGGTCCTAACTGCTGAACTGTCTCTTCAGTCCACTGACTATTGCCATTTTAACATATGTTTTATGTGTATGGTTGCATTGATTTGGGTAGATTTATCCCCAGAAATTATAATTGGTTTTTCATCACTAAGAAATAAAAGATCTGTGGATCATGGAGATCCCATCCTGCAAACTTTCCCTGTGATTTTGTGTCTGTCACTTGAAACAGTCTTTAATTAGTCTTTATTAATACGTTTTGAAATAGGATTGTGCTACTTTGTGTTCTACTACCAATGTAATATATGAACATGCAAGCAGTCTTTTCTGCTCTTATTGAGTAATTTGAAGAAAAGAGTAGAATCTTAAGGTATTTTATAACCAATTCCCCATCTGCACAAAAAGTGAGTTTTTTTTTTGTTGTTGTTGTTGTTGTTGTTTTCAAGACAGGGTTTCTCTGTGTAGCTCTGGCTGTCCTGGAACTGTAGTCTAGGCTGGCCTTGAACTCACAGAGATCCATCTTCCTCTTCCTCAGGAGCGCTGTGATAAAAGGTGTATGCCCGGCTAAAAATCCCAGGAGTGCTGTGATTTTTTTTTTTTAATTCAGTGACAAATTTGATAGTCTTTTATCTAGATCATTTTTTTTCTTTGACTTTTGAAATGGGATCTTTCATTGCAGTCCTGGCTGATCTAGAACTCACTATGTAGACTCAGCCTCAAACTCAAATCTCCAGTACTGGAATTAAAGGCATGAGCCACCACACCACACTTTTGTATGATTATTAATGATTTTAACATTTAATTTGTTTTATATTGCTTCCCTCACATACATGTATTGGCTTCTTGTTTTCGGACCCTCTAAATTTCTTCCACATGAGTTTCTGAATTCTAAGGTTCTCTTACCTTATACATAGGTAGCTAGATTTGTAAAATATAAATGTAGGACATGAGTTTTTCTTTTCTGTTTTGTTTTTTAAGACAGGCTCTCACTATATAGTGTTGGTTAGCCTGTACCTTGATATGTAGACCAGACTGGCCTATAACTGGTAGAGATTCACTGCCTTTGCCTCCCATGTGCTGGAATTAAAGGTGTATACCATTTTGTCCTCAAGCTTTTCTTTATTAAATTTAAGGATTAATCTTTGTTCCAGTTGTTGTGGCTTAGTTTTTTGAGACAGGTTGCCACTATAGCCCATTCTGGCCTGGAGTCCAGTCTATATGAAGTCAGTGTTCCTGTACCCTCTCCCAGCCTTCTAGGGATTGGAATGTTAACAGGTATCTGCTTCCATGCCCAGCCCTTATCATTGGTTCGCTTGAAGATGGTTGGTTATAAGATCGATGAAGGATGCCCATCCCAGATCAACACTGCTGGTTGTCAATACATGTAGAGCTATCATTAAGCCTATAGTGCATTGATTTGCCCCTTGCAGGATGTGTTGATAAAAAATTTATTAAAGTCAGGCTTCCAGTATCTTAGTATCATTTTCTTCCATTTAAAGTTCAAAGGTTAAAGTTTAATACAACAGATTGGCAGAATACTTTGCTCTCTGCCACCCCATGCCAGCAATCATAAAAACAATATAGTTATTTCATACTCTCTTACAATGTAAAAATCACTCCACCTCCAGCCTGCAGAGTTATAGTGAAAGGAAGTTAGTAAAGATTCACTATTACGAGGCAGAAGGATTCATCAGGTAATTCCGAAAGAGAAGTCTGAGGTGAAAAACTCTTAAACAATTCTAGAGTTCCAGGGTATGTCTCACTAGTATAAGAAAGCCTAGAAGGGGTTGGGGATAGGGTTCAGTGAGAAAGTATGAGTTGCTAGGTTTGAATTTTCCAGCATCTGAAACAAAAATCTAGAGGGAAAATATTTTTTGATTACAAATTCAGCTGTAATAAAGAATTTCAAAAAATTATTAGTGTAACCCTTTGACAAGATAATTGCAAAATGCTCTTATCAAGGATGTAGTGAGATGAAAGAAGGATACTAATTCTCCAAGTTAATTTTTTAAGTATTTTTTAAGATTTATTTATTACATATACAATGTTCTGCCTACATGCCAAAAGAGGGCACCAGATTGAATTGTAGATGGTTGTGAGCCACCATGTGGTTGCTGGGAATTGAACTCAGGACCTCTGAAAGAGCAGCCAGTGCTCTTAACTTCTGAGCCATCTCTCCAGCCCACTCCAAGTTAATTTTTAACAATTAAAATTGTATGTTATAATCACTAATGTTGTGTCTCCCGAAAATACCATAAATTGTGCTAGGAAAATAGCTTGTCTTCAATTAACCTTTTTATCACCAGAGCTAAGTGCACAAAACCCCACATAGATTGCTTGACTGAGTGTGCTTCTAACTTAAGGGGAGGGGGAAAGTGAGCTTCTATTGTTTTCTTTTTTAAATCTTTGTGTGTGCTCACATGCACATGTGTGTAGAGGTCTGGGGTTGATGTAGGGAGTCTTCTTTGATTGCTTTTCTGCTTTACTCTTTGAATTCTGGTTTCAGTCAAATCCAGAGTTTTGCCAATATGGCCATTAGACTTCTCTGAGGATCCTATCTCCAACATCAGAGCCAGGATTACAGGAGGACCACCAGGCCCACCTATCCTTTACATGGGTTGTAGAGATCTGAGCTCAGCGTCTCTTGTTTTCTTGACAAGTGCTTTATAAATACCTGAGCCAAGCCCCCCCCACCAGAAGATGAGTTTATGTCTTATAGGAATAAGTGTAGAACTCAGTCTAAAGGCATAAAGCTATACTCTGCAGCCTTTTCATTACGTGCCAGATCTGTATACATTGAGTAATAAAATATTAGTTCTTTGGGTTATCATGTTTTGCACTTCTATATTTCCATAGATAATATAGAAAAAAGTACTCCATACTGAAAACTATTTGCCACAATCTAGTTATAAGGCCAAATCTAGTTAAGTCCTTTTAATTATGATTGTTCTTCTATTTTTTTCCGTATTAGTATGTCTTTGTTTGTTTGGTGTTTTTGGTTTTGTTTGTTTTAGGGACAAGGTCTCACTACATAGCTCACTGTCCTGGAATT